>NC_134569.1:110686566-110986566 GCF_050947875.1 Dermacentor variabilis | reverse complement strand
GAAGCGAGTTTCCAAGAGCGATTAGGTAAAGCGGAAGTTACGTACACTGGCGCATGTTACGCGAGCTCCATGCGTCACTCGATTTTGGGCATGCGATTTGGGCGACGAGCGGCGCGTGTAATGCGTGCACTCACACGCGGAACTACACTGCACGTGCACTGCACTCGGCGGTCACCACTCGAAGCACGACACTTCACAGCACGGAGAGGAGGGGTGGTGGCCGATAAGTGCACGCTTCGGAAAAAAGGAAACGCCAAGTTGGCTCTTTTCACGAGGACTGATTCACGCACAAGCAATCGCGTCGCAAGGCTGATAAATGCCCCCCTTCGGAACGACGGAGAGAATGTGGAACACCGATGCTTTCTTACTCTACGCGGTCGAACGCCTTTATGACAAAGTGCCCGGGGGGGGGCCTCCGAATTTATTCGTTGTACAGGTCACGTCGTTGTAAAAGGTCGCGCAACGAACAACACAACCGGGACAGAATTGTTCCTTCGTTATAAAGGTAATTTAGTTGTGGTGGCGCTCGACTGCATAGTTTACACTTCTTGTAATACCGTAGTACCATAGGACGCGGTAGCAAATCGGATGATCTTCTCCAAACTAAACAAGACATGGATTCCCGAAGACCTTGCACCTGCCTTTATTTATTTTTTTTTCTTTCGACGGGCGCAAGCCTTAAACAGCAGCAACCCTCACCATCGAAAACACCCCAGCTCGGCCCCCCGGGGTGCTCTTTGTCACGCGTGTGAGCCAGCACCCCAACTGAATTTTGAGAGACACGAGAGAGACGATGGAGCTGGTGGAGGCTGTTGCACCCCAGATCGGCAGTGCGCATTCTTTCGGTGCTTTTCCCCGAGGCGGCCCGTTTCACCAGCGAAGCCGAGCCGGCGACAATGCCCGACACCGACTGCGACGTGCGAACAAAGAGACTCACTTAGAACCGATAGCGCTAACGAGCGTGAACACTAATCTCCTGACCCTGACAAGACGGCCGTCGCGGAGAGCAAGGAACCCAGTCGACAACTTCCGTGGAGAGAGCGTGAACTGTGTCGTGGAAGGAGCGCGAACAATATTTGTTTCCAGAACGCGTCGTCCTTGCTTCGAAGGTGGAGTTCTATGAACTATTCGACTCCTCTGATCGGCCGCAACAAGGTCATCGAATTCACTTGTGTAGGGAACTAAGGAAGAACCGTTTCATAAGCGGACTTTTGGTGCCGTGAGAAGGTTCTGAGGTGTACTGACGTCTGCAGACATGTGTGAGCTCTGACTAGAATCTGACGACTTGTTTCTACATGCAATTAATGCAAAATAAACCCCTCTATCTTTCACTCCTACTCCTGGACGTACTCATCCATACGGCACGAAGGATTCCTTGCGTAAACGCTACCCCGAGCCTCAGCAAGGTCCATGGCCACGCTGGTGCAACCTTTCAACTCGGCGTTGATGTATTTCACCAGGTACTCTTGTGCCGATAAGGAGGTGGCTTGTGTCTCAGCCAAGTAGCCGATGGGGTGTGGAGGGACAAGGAAGGAGACGGGGTTTTTACAGGTTGGGAGACAATGCCACACAATGTGTTGGAAGGTAGGGTACCTCCTGGCTTAGAGCTTACGCGGTTGAGAGCGAGGCAAAAGTGCCCACGTACGTCGAATCGATCGTTTTATCGAGCAATTAATACGATCCTGCGGTTACAGTGGGCCCCTTCGATTTCCGGTCTAGGAGCTGCCTAAGACGCTGTGTATATGCGCCAACGCTGATTGGCTCAAAGCGGCCCCTCGGGCAGTGCGGACCGATAAATCGAAAAGACTCCGCGGACATTTGCACAGCAACGAGCTATGGGATGTTTGAAAGAGTCGCCGACTGACCGAAACACGGCGCCAAACTCGGTGATTTGCGCGAGCGAGAGAACCCGGCATCGCTGCGCCAGAGGGAAACAGATCGGCGGGCGTCCCTTTAATCACCGTTGGCACACCCCGGCTCCCGCGGGAGGGAGAGGAGGGCCGAGGAACAATGGGGAGCAACGTTGTGACGTTAAATGGACAGGGCGGACATCGGAGAACCGCACGTATACGTGCTCGCTTCGAATTTCGGGTCTGCTCACGACAAGCGGAAACAGGCCCGTTCGGGCTTCCAGACGCTGTTATTACACCACTTGCTGCCATCAGAGTCTCAAGCACAAACACGGGGGCCGCCAACAAACCAGCATTAAAGCAAGGTGGCGGTCAGTGCAGCCGAAAGAGCGGGCAAGAGCGACCGTGATGGTAAACAGAACGGAGCAGCGGGCGGCTGCTGGTCGTTCGGGGGGAGCCAACACACAGTGCGCATGCGCAGTCCCTGGCGCGGGATCGTCCAATGGTCCGACCGGGAGGAATCGATTTGCCGCCGGGGGTGGGGGGGGGGGGGGAGCAGAGGGGCTGCTTCGCTACAGAGCAGCTTAGATTCACTGTGGAAAATTGCCCTCTCTCTGGTTCCCGTTTGCAGCCATTCAAAGTCGAGCGATCCCCAAACTATTTATTGAGCGCTTCGATTTGCAGAGAACGGGACGACCACGGCGACTCCCGCCTTTCTTTTGTTTCGCACGCGTATACAGTATATACAGAGTAAGCGTAATGGTACGATATTTCGGTTCAGCAATCATTTTCTTGGACCTTCAGTACAAGCACTGCACTTGCGGTCTCGCTCCTCCTCCCCCTTGAAGAGCAGATGACACCCGCACGCCGGCCTTCGTCCAGTATAAAATGTTCGGAGGAGACTCATTCCAACCGCTTCGTAACCGTCACCATTTCGCGATACGCAAAGGATGACGCGAGGTGGGAACACACCGCGGGCGCTTAGCGTTGGTTTCTGTTCCTTCTAGTTGTAACGCCGTCGTTACAAGACCCGTCTCACTTTCCCTTTCGCCGTGCTCTAGAGAGAGAGAAAGAGAAAGAGAGAGCGGGCGCACGTGCGCGCGCAATAGCGGTACGCTCACCCCAACGTTACTAGACTGCGCTCACCCCGAGTCCAGCCAATTTCCGTCAGCCAGGTGCCGGCACCTAATACAGGCGCTTCTGAGCTAGGGTCCGGAGCTAAAGCGCCCGCGACAAAAAAAGAAAAAAAAAGACACACACACACACACACACACACACACACACACACACACACACACACACACACACACACACACACACACACACACACACACACACACACACAATGGCGTAGTCGCTCTTGCAGAGAGGAAGCAGCGTCGGTCAATCTGGCCCCACGACCTATATCTCCGCGTTGCTAATTCACTGCCACCGAGGGAGCACTCTCAGCACGCTGATTGAAGCTGCGCAGCAGCGCTCCGCGGAGTGAGAACGCAATGAAGCAGCCGCAACGTCTCCCCACCCCTCGCGCAGAGCTTTCGTCACACACGAGGCCGAAACCACAGACCGCTGCGCGCCGGGCCATATGCAAAGGGAAAAGGCACGACGAACACAGATCCTTCTTTATAAGCCATTTCGCAACATGAAAAAAAAAAAAAAAAAAAAAAAGCGATCGCGAAACGTTTCTGCTGCTTTCGTTTCAAGTTTTCGCTCGCACACGACAGGGCTCGGCAGAGGAGAGAAAGAGAGATGACAGCTGCACGTAACACTCCGACGAATTCAGAAAAAAAAAAGAAGGGGGAGGGGCGGAGGGGAGATAACGTAAGTTGCACTACGATCGCGGCACCCTTACAGCAGCGCAATATTCGAGACGCGCAGCAATGAATTTTTTTTTTATAGAAAGCTGCTATAATGGACCAGGTAGCCCGATAAACCTAAACCAATGGGTGACCCCACGGTGCTTATATAGGTAGCGCGCGGTATTTCACATTCATCGTCATATCCTTAGATTTACACAGGACCCTTACCCGTGCTGCAGGAAATGTAAGGGACAATGTTAATGTAAAAATAATGCATCTTCTTTCCGAGTGCAAAAAATTTTGACGTAGCCCCTACAACAAAGAAAAAAAAAAGCGCCACTAAAGGACGGAAGGTTCCTAGAAGACTTGTTTACAGCGTGGTAAAAATTGTCGCAGTCAAGCAAACTGTTGTTGCTGTTCTCAGTTAACGCTAGTGCCCCGACTGAAAGTATTGCGGAGACTGCGTAACGCAAGATATGCTAAAGCAAGATACGGCCTCCACGTGGAGTCTGCGTTCACCTCGAAAGCGCTGGCATACAGAACACGAGAGAGAGAGACAGAAGAAAGAGGGTCAATTGTTTCAGGGCTATAACATACACAGCGTGCTTTAGAATGGCACAAAGACGCCCTTCGCAGGTGTTGTTAGACATCCGAGAACAGCCGCAAGTGCAACGCGACGTTAATGAAGGAAAAAAGTTAGACGTGCTGACGAGATACAGCCGAATGGTCCCAGAGACTGCGTGTACAGCGGCGATCATAAGTTGCTTTAAAGGCAGAGTGCTCGATTTTTTTTTTCGTTTTTTCTTGTTGGTCTCAAGCGTGCCCCGCTGGTTTATGAGCAGCTCTTACAAGGAGGCACAAAACAAGAAACAGCACGATCGTAGTTAACGTTTAATTAGCCAATAAAAACGTTTCCGACAATTCAATGACGAAGACGTATATACTCCCTTAGAAAACAAACACACGAATAATTTTACGATGCCTTTACGATCCTCTCTCTCGGATTCTGTATGGATGAGGGATAAGATGAGAATTGATCGATCGATCGATCGATTGATTAAGTGATTGATTGATACGGGGTGGGAGGAATCATAGAAGCACAGATTGGGCCAGAGATCAAAAGCACGGCCGCCGGATACTCACACCGAGATTCGGGGTGGGCAGTGTCGTCAATCGGGAAAGTTTTCGACAGTCACGTCATGGCCCTGCGCGACTGCATGTCAACGGCTCATTGCGCGGATCCCACTTAGAAGACTGCAAAGTCGGCGCCGTTTCGGACAAATATGTCAACAGCTGCGCATGCATCGCCAGGAAAGAAAGGGCGATGCTGACTTTAAAAGAGAAAGAAGCGCCGCATGCATACAACACTCCATGAACGCTAGCGACGAGATAGAACCGCCGCGCGCGTTCGCAATCATTTACGCAACGACGCCCCGCGAAGAGCCATCTGCTAGTGCAACGTGGGCGAGCAGGAAAGAACGCTTTCGTAAGAGAGAACAACGGAGACGCCCCGACCTACTGGTGACACATGTCGGCGAGATAAGCACGTCGCAACTCTGAGTCACTCTGCGCGCTGACGGTGATCCCTTGGTGACCGCTTCCAAAGGTGCAAGGACCTCACACTGCCGTTCCAGGTATACAGTGCAAGTAAACTGATCCGTGCCCTGTAACCATACCTGTAACACATTGGGGTACATCGTCGCCGGTCTACCGCTTCTCCCCAATTGCGCATGGGCAAGGATTACCGCGCATGCGCGGTTGGGGAGAAGTACTAATGGCAGAGCGGTAACAGCATCAACAGCTACATTCCGTTCCGGAGAGGTCAGGCGGCTCTTCCTCTCACTCCATCGTGCGGGGGAACAGCCACGCGTCACAGACGCGTCACAACTCGCAACATACCAAGCGAGAGCAGTGAGTTGGGACCACTTGTGGAGGCGACGCACTTAAACAGGGTGGTGAGTGGGTCGATCCCGAAACCAGTAGATACCGCGGGATTGGCGCCACAGTGAGCGCGACCCCATGCCGCACTCTGAAGCTGCAGAGACGTCGCTTCTGAACGAGAGTCATTTCCGTGTGTTGGGAAATCGAAGGCAGGCGGCAACGCAACATTTGTTATCGCCGAATCACGTACTCGTGACCTTGCAGTGGTCGACGCAGATTAACTGACGGTTTTCAAAAGGCTGCTTCGAAAGATGAAAAAAAAAAAAGATAAGAGAGAAAAGAAAAAGGAAAAAAAAACATGATTCTACATAGCATTTGTAAAACTTTTCTCGCACTATATACACCGAAATTCACTAAATTTCTCACGTAACGCAATGGGGCGGACGCGCAAAAAAGGCAAAGAAAGAAAGGAAGGCATGAATTAAATAGCACTTCGTCGATAGAACGCTTTACCATAATGAGCTCACCGGCCCGGCACGGTTTTACATCAGCAGAGAGTGTGTGCTGATATCTCCAGGTAGGAGGCGATGACGTATGAACGCAAGTGGTATAGTTCAATTGTCCCAAACAGGTTATTCTATACAACGCGACGGTAAGACGTGTGAAGAGCACAGTTCAGTGCGATAAGAGGAATTCGCACGCCACATACAGCGAGAACGCAGTGGTAGAATGTTCTAGCATGACTTTCGAGCATGTGAAAACGTTATGCGTCGAGTCGTATACACACAATGCTACGCTATACAGCGACGTTTTTCCCTGCAGATAAAATGCTTATAGTTCTAAAGGAGTAACGGACCACCAGCCAGCCAATCCTGATCGATGTGGCGGTTTTCAGCGTTGGTGACCTTATCGCGAGAAGAAGAGGCACTCACGTACGCAGCCTGGAGCGACGGCGGGGATGTCCCGGAGATCAAGCCGACGCCGCGGTCAGGGACGCCCGACGACCTTTAAAATCCAGAGGCTCGGCGCGGGGCGACGATCGGATGATGCCGTCGGGAGCGCACGCAGCCAGGCGAGTCGACGACGCGCAGCCGGCAGTCACCATGTAACACCGGTTGTGACGTCAACACAGCACACGCACGCACACACAGAGGTTGACGGAGGGCTCGCCAGGATGGATGCAAACGTCGAGCATCCCCGCACTTTACGTAAAGCCAGAGAGCGCGACGCCGAACGGCACAGATGAGCGCGGGCGAGAGAAGGGCCGCCGATGCAACGATCAACGCCGGCGTCCCGCAGCGCGATCAGATGCCACTAACGCGTTCGTTCAGCAGGAATTGCACGAACGGGGCGCAAAGGAACGCGAGCGCACCTCTTTGTCCACGCAATGTAAACGCACAAGGACGCCACTGCCTCCTCTCTCGAAGGCTCCCGACGCTGCTCCGTCGAGAAATATGCGATACGCCTTCCCGACGGAGGCCCGCTCCTCGAGGCAAAGCGCCGCCGAAGAAAATCCGTGCGCACGGCTGCAGCCAAGTAGCCGGCCAGAAACAAACGCACTCCTGCGCTTGCGAATCGCGGCCACTCAGTCGTTCCTTCGGTCAGTCGCCTTCGCGAAGCGCAACGCAACACAACAGTCAGCCAGACGGCGGCAGCAGCGACAGGAGCAGCAATGCTCGCGACTGTTGCAACGTCGGCCTCGTTTCCTGGAGAGACGCCAAGCTCTTTCGCTCTCCCTCTGGGCGAAAAAGCAGAACCGCAAACGCGCTTTCTCTGGAAACGTCAACGTTGTTAGGACGGGGATCGGGCTGCGTTTAGAAGTGTTGTCGCGCCAACGATGGAAACTGCGAACGTGCCCGGGACGGTAACAAGAACGGCAGTAAAACGAGGTTAACGCAATAACAAGAAACGACGACAACAACGACTGGTATTTTACCTAACGTACTAGTGCCGATGACAAAATAACTATACGTCGGATGAGCGATTGTTGGTCGTTTTCTACGCTTGGCAGTGTAGTTAGCTGACTGTCGATATTGTTTTTCTTTGTACTAGTTTAGCGCAGGATTTTCTCGTAAACGAGTCAGACTGCCTCGCGTCCTTTTCTTTCGTGTATTCTTTCTGATTCACTCTTTCCTTGCCCTAAGCGAACAGAACTGGGGACAACGAAGCTCGAACAGCGCCACGTTGAATTCCATGCGCGCCAGACGATGATCAACGGAGAGTTACAGCAGACGACGCGGAGGAGCCACCTGGCCCGAAACGATCCCAAAATGCCGTTCGCGACATGGTTGCCGTGGTAACCACATTCGGAGCACGCCGCCCGCACAGTGTCATGGTAACAGGGCCACAGGGGAAAGGAGCGTAGAGCGCGAGTGCTCCGCTCTCGCAGCCTGATCTGTTGGTAAACACTGAACACGCCCTCCTTCAGGGCCAATTTCACGCTCGCCCAACGAAAGATGACCCGTGCGGCTGTTTCCAAATGCCAGAAGGGCAAAGTATGAGTCGCCCGAGACCCCTACTGATAACTTCTTTTCGTTAACACATCGGTGAGAAAAGTAATGCAAGGCGATCGACGTTCGTGGTCTCGCCGATCACTCACAGATGTCACCAGTCGACAAGAAATTGTTATTTCCTTCAGAAACGATAAAAGTCTCACAGAGTCGCAGAGAAGCATGCATAAGACTGGACAGTCGATGTTTACGCGCGTTCGTGGTCTCTAAGCGAAAGCTGCACACGCGGTTTCCACACGCCCTTGCTGGACCGCGCGGGAATCGATATAGGCGTGACCTCGGTGCCTTTCGGAGCGACCCACAGAGGCCAGCAGCAGATAGAAAGGAACGCGAGCCACGCAAGAAAGCGAACTGTCGCGGGCGAAAAAAGCGTTCGCACAGTACTTTCTCGTTGCCTCAGGACGCAGGCCTACACTCGTCGAAGCAGCAGGAGAGCCGTCCTTTCCTCCACCGCGAAGACTCAACGAGCAGCACCGACCACACAGCTGACTGCAGCGACGTACGCATTCCCAAGCAGCGAAACCAGCTGCGCGCGAAGGCGGCGACCGCACCTTCTCGTGCTTCGGCGCTTTCGTAACCGTACGGTGCGTGTGTGTACAAACGGAGACCCGTCGCCGGCGGCGAAGGGAGGCCAGACGCGCTCACAACGGCAGTTCCGTACGGAGTTGCGAAACACTGCAACGAGCTGTATATAAACACACACGAAAGGAAGTAATCCGTAAGAGGAGAAAAAAGTCGATAAGCGCGGCGAGCGCCTCACCGAAACGGCAAGCGGGCCGGAGCCAGAGCAGACGGCCGCCGCTCGCCGGGATCGGCACAGGGCAGACGACGACGGAAAACGTCGGCGGAATCCACAGCAGCGACCGCCGAGGCACACGCACTGCAAGCAGGGTTTCTTTCACACATATACACACGCACCGCGTCTCGCACGTCTTGGAAGGGCGCAACGGCCAACCGAGGAAGTTGGAATGCGACCGTCGGCGACACGGAGAATTCTGCAGCAGCACCGGAGTGCTGCACGCACAGAAACACACGCACACAGTCGAGAGGCCGTGCGCACACTGAGCGCAAGGAAAACGGCGGAAGTGTGCCGCCTTCTCCTCTCTCTCTCCGGCGCTGTGTCTGCTGCCGCTCCGGCCGAGCGAAGAGGTGGAGGGTGCACAACAAAAGCGAGGAAGAAGCAGTTCTTCGGGGTCGGACGCGTGCTCACGCAGCACACAGGCACGAGCAAAAAATTACGCCCCCGCGTCGGCAGCGGCGGCGACGACGACACAGAACACACGCGGCCCGCGCGGCTGGCTGGCCCTCCCGCACCGAAGCAGGCGGCCCTGCTCGGCTGTCTTCTGAGATTAGTTCGTGCGCTCTCCGTTTCTATTTCGGGGAGGCGCTGCCGCCGCCGCTGCCACCACCAGAAAGCGCGACGCGAACGCGCCCGACCGCTTGGCAGCGAGCGGTGCGCGCCTGGCAGCGGCTGGCATCGATCCTTGAAAGGGAACGTCACCCGAACAGGATAAAGCCCGCGGACAGTTTCCGGGTCTGCCGCTTCATCCGTCCCAGCGCCCATCTCCTTGAAGTTGAAGCAACTCCACGACGCCTTATTCGCGATGAAAACAAATAAATACATAATTATGCAGAACTAATCCTGATAGGAATCGTGCCCTTGATGACGAATGTGTGTTGCAGCGATAATATTATATACCATTTGCTGTATCACAGCGCAATTGCGTTTAGAACATGGTCAGCAGCTAGCACATTTGTATAAGGTAGTAAATATGGGAGCTTGATTGATTGATGGGTTTTAATGGCACAAGGGCATATTTGGCCTAAGAACGCCAAAACTATGGATACATTCAATGAGTTAGAATACAAAGACAAGAGTCGGCTAAGAATGGTAAGGATGTTGAAGCGTGCTATATACAGGGGCAAAAAAAAAAAAAAAAATCTCGTAGTGACAAAGGTGTAAAAGGCCAAGCTAAACAACGGTGTTACTGCTATGTCAGAACTTTCAACTTCGTATGGGTTATGCAGAGATTTCGTCTTGCGTGTAAGCTATTCCACAAGACAGCAGCGCGAGAAAGTCGAAGGGGCAAAGAAAGCTTCGCTTTAAAAATACCGGGATTGCTCAGATGTCACACACGACATTCCGTTGCACGAATAAAAAAAAAATACTAGCGGTAATGAATTTCAATCAAGTATTGTACGCGGTAAAATATAGGGGCACCGAAGCAACTCTGATGATGCGTGAATGCGAGAGCATTCTCTGAGTGTGTCGCTGAGTTTAGTGCTGCGACGAAATGTTGCCGAGTCCACAGTGCTGCTGCGTTATATTTCCGAGCGTAATGTTGCTCCTTATGAGGTCCCAACAACGCAAGACGCCAAAGCGGCCATATCGCGATCCCTCAGCCGAGTTTCATTTGCGGAGTGTTTCACGAACATTGCGTTGAGCGTTCCTTCTCAATGACACCACTTTTCGGCACGATGACAACACGGTGCTGACACTACATTTATTCATCGGGTTCATAGGCGAACTCCATCTCATACTCTGGGGGACGTCCTCTAGTCGTCGTTGGACGCGTATCCAAGGGTCGTTGCATCTTATTGGTCGTCGTCGTACACGGGCTCCGGCGACGGCGTCTGATAGTCTCGTGCTTCGTCGGCAGTGAACACTAGTGTTCCTGTATATGCTCGCAGCGGGAGCATACGCAGGAACACTAGTGAACACTCCTGTCACGCGCAATCTAGTGAATCTCCCACCAGACGGAGCCCAACCACGTGCACGGTGTAGTGGACAGCTTCGAAGATATTCATCACTGTAGCCTGTTGCAACGGTGGCACAGTGGTTAATTAGCGCGCTCGGCTACGGAGCGGTGGCAGCGGCGGCTGAGCGTGGCGTAATTTGCGTGCCGTTTTTCTGTCACGACTCTCTGATGACATGGTGGGGTTGCACAATAAGCCAAGTAACGCTCTCACATTGAAACGAGACCCGGAAGCTACCGGAAGCCGAAAACTCTGGTCGCTGCGGGATCCACTGGATATCCTACATGAGGACGCAACCACCAAGAGAGAGAGAGAGAGAGAGAGAGAGAGAGAGAGAGAGAGAGAGAGAGGAAATTTCATAGAAAAAATGTGCACTGATAAAGCATACAAAGGAACGCCACGAAATATATAGGGTCAAAAGGGTGCGCCCTTCTGTGAGTGAATGCACGCAAGTGCAGTCAGCGCTACATGTTTACAGGGCACGAGCTCTGTGAAAAAAAGTTAAAATTTCCGAGCAGTTTGTGACCGTAGGCTGTAAAACGCTACGGCAGTACAGGACATCTGTGCATTCAGGCAACATAATTTTTTTTTTCTCCAGCTCCTATAGTCCGTAAACGTTTGACGCCGACTGTACTATACGTATACCCCGCGAGAGCTGTGGCATTAACGACTGGGTGGTCGGACCCACTCCAGCCGCGGTCATCCGAGATGTTGATGTCGCGTGGCCCAGATTGCGCGCATGACCGAAACATTGCCCCACTTTCCGCAAAATTGGCCGCACCAATTGCTTTGGCACGTCTATTTCTAGTCGATAACTATTCTGGTTCGGTAATAACGAATGCAATTGTTCGAGCACGAGATTGGAAAGGATGATTAACGTCTGACCACCAGCATACATGCCGCGAATCGCACCTACAACGACACAACTGACTGGCCAGCGGCGTTCTGGCCACCCTAACTGCGCTAATGTATTAAACTACAGCGAAACCCTGAAGCGTTTAGCTCGGCCCCAAATCCGATGCTGCCTATTCAAATACATGCAAAACACATAAATGCTTTTTCTGAGATAACCCCCGGCCCGATTTTAATGAGATTTGCGGCATTTCAGAGAAAAGGTGAAACTCTAGTGACTGTCGGAAGCGATATTTCGGTTTATGGCCCTGAAATTTTTAAAAACAAGAATTGCTGAATATAGTTATGTTCGAAAAACACAGAAGCACGAAGTTTACAAATCCTCAGCTCTGCACCAAGAACAGATATCGCAATTCTGTAAATTGCATCCGTCAGAGCAGCTAAAGCGGACAAATATGATGCATTAATTTGAATCTTGCGTGAATTTGTTACAACGTTTACAGACATGTTGCGAATCTGCTGTCCACATATTATTGGTGTATTTGAGAGTCACGCTTAGTAGAACAAATGTGTCCGCTTTAGATGTACAATTCGATTCAATTTACAGAAGTGCAATATTGCCGAGTTACAGAGTTGCAAACTTGATAGTTTCGTTTTCTGAAAGGAAAGCTATTTTTTAACAATTTTATATAAAATAAAATAGGTAATCGCTACCAGAAGCCACTATATTTTCACTTTTTTTTCCTCTTTAAGTGCAACAAACCTCATCAAATTTGGTGCAGTGATTGCCAAGAAAAATTAGTTATGCTTGCGCCAAGACTATAAGTACGAAACTTGAAATTTGCTCAGTTGACTTTTTTTCCGTTCTTGTTGAAGACGTACCGACGACGTCCTCATAATTCCGACCTGGATCATGAAATTTAGAAAATTAAGTGAGCTTCATTTGCTCTTTCCTTACTAGTGTCCTTTCTCTCTTTCTTTTTTGTAAACATTTTATTAGTTTCTGCGTCTCTTATTTTACTAATACAGCTCAACTCGATTTTCTCTTCAGTGGTGCTTAAAAGGCGAGGCTATAAGAAAGACAACGGAAAGAAGCTGAGCGAGGAGTCGCAAGTGATAAGAAAGTTGCTTTACGTACAGAATGCGGTGACCACCACCACAGGACGGCGCAAGATACCGCCCGTGCCCCCGTTTGGCTCTTCTGTCTCTCATATCGATTGTGCTGTAGTAACTGGTTTGATTACACGGTTGAATGTCCCAAAGAAGCTAAGCTAGCAGGGGGAGGGGGGGCGGCTCTTATTTTCGATAGGCCTGGGGTTCTCGCATTACGCACACCGAAATGCGGCCGCCGCACGCTCCGTACGAATATATATATATATATATATATATATATATATATATATATATATATATATATATATATATATATATATATATATATATATATATATATATATATAAAACAATCTGCACTTCCGACTGTTTGTACGGTTACTGCAGAAACTCCCTAGTGGGACTAATTGTCAAAATTTAAATGTAATTGTGGGGTTTTACGCGTCAAAACCACGATATGATTATGATGCAAGTCGTAGTGAGGGACACCGGATTAATCTTGGCCGCCCGGAGTTCTCTAATGTGCACACAATTCACGGAAAGTGGGCGTTTTTTGCATTTTTTCACCCCCAGCTAAACGAGACCACCGCGGCCGGAATCTGATACCGCAACCACGGGCTTAGCAACGCAACGCCATAGCTGCTAGGCAACCACGGTAGTGGGATTTGTCACCATTTGTCCTTATCCTCCTTAGAATCACGACGAAAGATTGCTCTAATCTGCTGATTTCATAAAATAACAAACCGTAAGCACAAAACCGCCCTCGCTTTCTCCCCAACCGTTACGAACGTCTCGCCGTTTGCACAACAACCGCTCCTTCAAACGTATCTTTGGGCACACAAACGCCTTCAATTCATTCAATTCAATTCACTAGTAATCGAACTATGGAATAGTCTCCCTGATAATGTTGTCCACATTCATCACCCTGTTAAGTTTCGTGATGAAGTAACCGCTATTTTTTCGTGACCAGTTGCTTTCACTAATTTTTCTCTTAATTATGCACACGCTTCTCGCCAACTTCTGCATTTGGCAATAGCAAGAGGTGTACCGTTACATTACTTTTGTAAAATTTGACGGGGTTAAATGATATACCCTTACATTGTGTATGTCGCCATTCATTCCCATAGTGTGTATCACGTTCCGTTAACTATTATGTAACGTCCCCTCGTGTTATGTACCTTAGTATAAGTCTCTTATACTAGTTATCTCCTTGTAATGCTTCCACTTAGGAAGACATACATTGTATAATCCCTCCCCTATCACACAATACTCCTGCTGGAGCCTGTGAGGTTTTCTAAACAATAGTGCGTAAGCATATATGCGCGCGCGCACTCTCTCTCACACACACACACACACACACACACACACACACACACACACACACACACACACACACACTTATGCACTATCTGACAAATCCCACTACCGTGGTGGCCTATAGCGGCTATGGCGTTGCGCTAGGGTCAGTTCCAACAATCAAACATAAATCACGCGCCACGTCACGTGAGAGGCACGGCGAGCGGCGACAGCTTGATCATTCTACAGTTGAAACTCGATTTAACGAAGTGATGACCACACTAGGAATTATTTCGTTAAATCGGGAAGCTTGCAAAATAGAAAAAAGGTACTTTTTCGGTCCTTGTAACATAATTGTAACGCAGCGACACGCAAAAGCTACCGCGGCAAATGCGCGTTTGCCGCTAATCCAGCCATCTGTTGCGTAAACCGTGAAACAACGAAAGCAACCAGCGCCTTCCTTACCGAGGCGGCGTTGAGTCCGCAGTTCCGTGCATGGGCGCGGCGTGCAACCTCGTCAAAATAAAGTTAAGGCAGTGAGTAGGGGCGCCTATGGACGCTTTAACGCGTTAGCTTTAGAGCGCACGCTCGAAGAAAAACCCGCCTGTGTCAAAATGTGAAAGGAATCGCCGCTTTCGTTTTAACTCATTTATTTCAGGAGAAACTTCGTTAAATCGAGTTCGGCCAAGTTGGTTGCGTTAATTGGGGTTGATGACAACGATGAACCCTATGGGTACCTTCCGGGGAATGGAAATTTCTTCTTTAGATCCAGTTTTAACCGCATGTTGTGCTTGAAGACGAGTCGCGAGATTATCGGGTGATGTCACGCCTGGTTGTGCATGCGAGACAACGCGCGCTCACTGCGTTTGGACTTATCCCAACTCACGGCATTCCAAACGGAAATAATTCTGGCGCCCGAGGCGCTTATTAGTGTAGTCCCGCACTGATGCGATTATCTTTTCTTTTTTTTCACAAGCCGACGCGAACAAATTCCGCACGCGATTCTCTCAGAAACTTCATTGTTTGGGCAAATGGAAGAGGCCTACCTGCGGTTTGTTAGGTTCCAGTAAGAAACAGCTAGGTCCTGCAATTAACATTCGCGTTCCTCGTACGTCACGAATGTTCGCAGCGTTGTCAGCACTCATTTCACAGACAGCAAGCAGACACAGAACACACGAAACCCGCCGTGGTTGTTCAGTGTCTGTGGTGTTGGGCTGCTGAGCACGATGTCACGGGATCGAATCCCGGCCACGGCGGCCGCATTTCTATGGGGGCGAAATGCGAAAAAACCCGTGCACTTAGATTTAGGTGCACGTTAATGAACCCCAGGCGGTCGAAATTTCCGGAGTCCTCCACTACGGCGTGCCTCATAACCAGAAAGTGGTTTTGGCACGTAAAAACCCATAATTTATATTTTTAACACATCAAAGTCACTACTAAAGCCCCTCCATGCATCAGCTCAGGGCGGTAGTAGAACAGAGGCGCTTTACTGCTACAGAGCAGTCACAGTACGAGGCGTGAAATCAGAGCTCGCAGTTCTACTTCTTGAAGGAGCTGGTAGCCTTGCTCGAACACAGTGCTGTGCTTTTACTGGAATATCACCCGCCTTGATTAAAGTGATTGATCAATCAATCTCTCTCTCTCTCTCTCTTCCCGTGCTTTAGCTTTGTTCGGTTCAGCGTCCAGCACACGACCTACTGTATAAAGAGTAACCACGACCCCTTATACAGTACGTCGTGGTCCAGCAGCTAGCTCTGCACGGCGGCTAATACTTGCGGGCGAAAGCCACGTAGCGCCATCTGCCCAAAGAACGTCGAATATGCACAGCGCGCGTACTCTCGGACCACCGTGCTTTGAACCTTCTTAAAACCGAGCTACGTACTCCCAATGCTACTTTCATACCGTTCGGCAGTGTGGATTCGATGCGTATCATACGCAATGCTTTATGCTGACAAATTGTGGTTTGCAAAATACCCTTTTAACCGCGTCTTCTTTCCTGAACTACCCAGGTGAAAATGGGCTGTCTTACTCGATTACTGAGCACTCATTCCCATTTGTACATTATACATCATAAGCCAAGAAATGGTCAGCCGTATAAGCTGTGAAATGCGCAATAATGCAGTTTAACATGACACTTATTCTTGCATAGGAACGCTTTCAGTCAGCATAGGAAGGTTTTTAGTAAGGCTAACTGTTCCACATGGTCACCTAGTACCAAACTTCCTCATAATTACGCAGCAGCAATCAATGTGTGGCTTTCTTGAATACGCTGACATTAATGTTATACATCGCAAGGCTTATAACTACGTGAATTACTGGACAGCTATTACTTTTGAGCATGTAGCCTTGTTGGTTAAATAGGACAACCAGTAATGTGGTGCCCAGTGTGCTAGACACATTGAGCAAGCATCAGAGTCACGGTTGCTGCCACTTTCTAGCGGAACATATAGAGGATACATTGAACGGTAACTGTATGTTTGCCTTCATTCCAAAAACTCAGAGCGCCTGCTGGAAGTGCGTGACTTCATACAACTGTTGCATCCTAGGTGTCATACGTACCCAAGCATAGCATGTTCAGATGTAGATACACAAGTCCTCAGTTATCATCTGCACAATATAGTTCTTGCCTTCTTTTGCAGTACTTTATATACTGATGAT
This sequence comes from Dermacentor variabilis, assembly GCF_050947875.1. NCBI lineage: Eukaryota > Metazoa > Arthropoda > Arachnida > Ixodida > Ixodidae > Dermacentor > Dermacentor variabilis. The sequence goes on along the minus strand of NC_134569.1, from coordinate 110,969,850 downwards.
TATTTCAAAGGTCTGGGAACATGCTGCTGTCTCAATTGACAACATAATTTCTCTACTACAAGCAACACGTGCATCAAGTCCCACTACTAGTGCAGTGCTGTAAGCCTTGTTTACGCCCCACTCACCTAGACTGCCGACTGAAGTCATCATGAACTTGTCGCACTCCTTCATAAATAATGCCAAGATGGCTTCACGAGTTCCCGCAATAGTACAACCTTAAATACACCACCTGTCAACAAATATTCCTCACCAACATAAATGTGTGCTATCACAGGTTTCAACAAGCAGTTGGTGGGAACAAAAGCCACAGAAGCTTCTCTGTTAATGAATGCACAAAGGAGCCAATTAATTGATGGATAAATGAATAACTGAATGAGTCTTGTGAAACATAGCAGCAATTACTGCCTCTACTCATTGCCCCTTCCTGCTTTTTAATCCTGCACAGAGCCAGGACAAGACAAGCCAGTGACAAGACTAAAAAATCAAGTCTATGCCTTCTCTCTCAATCAAGGAGCCTCAAAAAAAGTTAATATTAACATGTTTCGATGATGAAAGTAGGTAAAATCACTTTCACAGCAACCTATCTACAAGCAAAAATGCCTTTCTAGCAGAAACAGCTGCAAAACACAGACTCCGAGTTGCCACAATGACAAATGCTCAGTATGCTCCAGACAAGCATGGCTGAACTTGTGCCCCCCTTCCGTGACAACGAGGAGTGGCCAATGGACTCCTCCTCCAGCTCGGACATGCTATGACAAAGACTGATCACACAACTCAACTTGGTAGACGAAAGCTGGGACAAAGGAGATCAGCACAAACCAGGGTTTTTGAAACTTAAATTGTGGAGTTTAACGTCCCAAAACTGCACATTGGTTTATGAGGGATGCCATGATGAAGGGCTCTAGATTAGTATTGATCACCTGGAGTTCTTTATTGTGCACCTAAATCTAAGTAGTACACGGGTATTTTTGAATTTTGCCGCTACTGTAATGTGACAGCCATAGCCGAGAATAAAAATCATGATCTCGTGCTCTGCAGAAATGTCATAGCCCATGAGACATCGCAGTAGGTCCAGGTAATTTATGAATAAAATTTTCTCTCCCTCTGACTTGTGTTTCTGTGACAATACCAAAGCATGTGGAATCGGTGATCTGTGACATTGGTTCTATTCCCAACTGCCTTTTTCTTTCTTTCATCATACTACTGTGCTCACACTTTTTATCATACACTGTGCTCCACTTTGTTCATTCTTTAAGCCTGCAACCTATGCCAAGAGAGGTTATTAAAGATGGTTCAAGGCCTAAAAGTGCTTAGAGCTAACCACCTGCGCACAAGTAAACCTGAAAAAAAATAATAATAAAAGAAAAGACAAAGAAATTCCATACAAAGATGCGTTCAAAACAGCTGCACTCGATTCTCTTGTACTGCCGAACCACATGGTGACTCACAATGACATTGCTATGCACAGGTGTTCAAAAAAGCAGGTGCTGAAAGTAGTTCAACATGCAAAGGCAGCACATGTGAAGTGAAGCAAGCAGCAGTAGTGACTAAAAGGACCACATTGTCTGCGACAGGTTAATGATGTGTTGCAGGCATGTTGGATTAAAGAAGTAGTGACATGACAGTTGAAACCTTGAAACGCTAGCAAATATACCAGCAAGCCTCAGAGCACCCTATATAATTTAGTGCTATAATAGAATTTTTTTCAAACCAGTTTCAGTTTATAGTGTCAAAGGAGATGACTGTCCCGACGCAGAACGTGGTCACGTGGGAGCAGGGGGGGGTGGGGGGGTGAGGGAGTATTATGCAACTGTTCACCTAGTGGACATGTTCATTTCATCCACTGCTAAAGTGCTGGTTGGCTTGGAGCGCCTGTCTCCTTCAGACAAATACCCCAACCCAGCCAATTAGAACTTCAGCAGCAGACAAAATGGGCATGTCCACTAGGTGGACACTTACAGAATACCTCCTTCCATGAAATAATAACATTTTGGCATACACACCGCATCACTCATTGGTCTGATAGCCTGATGTAGCTGTACAACAGGCCACCGAGCAAAGTGACGCGAGTGTCAAAATAACGTGATGTCCTGCTCCCAAGTGACCACCTTCTGCATCATGATGTCAGGACAAGATCATCTCCTGAGAAACTAGCCTGACACTTGTTTGAAGAAATGCTATTATAGTAAATAATGTAGAGTGCTCCCAAGCTCACCAGTATTTTTTGCCAGGGTTTCAAGGTACAGAACCTTCATAGAGAAAAAAAAAAATTTTAAGTAGGAAATGTCATGGGATCACTCCTTTAATGATATGGCATTTGCTACAAAGGAAGGCAAGGCCAGAAACGAGCTGTAGACATTGTAGACATGTCGAACCATGATAAGCAAGAATAATTATTAAGAAAATGTGACCTACATGTTTGTAACAGCACACCCAAGACAAAGACAACAGAAGGAATAAAACGACGACCTTCTGTTGTCCTTGTCTTGGGTGTGTTGTTACAAACCTAACCATGAATCTCAACCAACTGGCCCAACTTGCCAATCTGATACAAAGTGACCTACGACAAGTGGAGAGAGCCTTGAAAACCCAGTGTGCAAATTTAGCTTGGCTAATACAAGCAACAGAGAGCATGCCAAGAAGTGGCGATCAAAAACTGCTGAGAAACACACAAAGCGAATGGATAAATTTTCTTCACACACAGGATTTTTTAGAAAGAGCAATATAGTAGCTGGCTAAGAGGCATATCCTGCAGCGATGGCTTAACATATTTGAGGTAAATGACACACAGTGTTATATTTTCTACTGCTTAAAAGCTAAGAAGTCATGCGGCCCTAACAATCTTCCAAATGCATTCCTGCTTCCTAAATTCCTTGTAAACATTTTCGTGATGTCATTTGCTGGGCAAGCTGGTTCATATTAGTGGCAGCTTGACGCATGTTCTGCTGGTTCAATGTCAGGACCACCATTTTCATTAAATTACAAGTTTCAAGTCCAGCGCTTGTCCTGTGCAGTTCTTTGTCTTCGTGTGTTTCTGCTGGTTTTATTCACCCACTAATCATTTTTGTTATCTACAGAAAAACTACCTGATGACTACAGGACAGACAGAGTAGTTTGTCCTTAACCCTTTCAGTGTCACTGACAAACTGGTTTGTTTTTGCATTTCTGTTCCATCGTGTCACTGACATCAGATAGGAACGTGAGGACCATACATGACCAGCCATTTGTCATTATCCTTGTTGTTTTTTCCCTTCTGCATAACCAACAATTTTGATTTTCAAATACTGTTGGCCATCTTGGCCGTAACAGGGTAGGTACAGGAAGTTTGCACATAACGGAAAAAGTATGAATACATTACAAAACATAAATGGAACATGAAGCAATGAATGTTAGAAATAACCACCAAAACCAATAAGCAAATGCAAAATACAATACTTTGGCAAAGAAATACGTGTTTGTAACATGGTGACAGTGATATCACAAGCAGTATGAAAGAAAGACTACAGGATGTATTCTAGAATAGTCTGACGTTTGCAGAACACCGCTATGATTCAATTTCATAAAAGGTTTTTAACGCGTTCCTCAAAGCCTTCAATGCTAATTGATTGCAAAACGGACACCTGGAAACTATTCCATTCTTTAATCGTGTGTTGAAAAAATAAATAAGCGTACATGTCCAGATATGCTAATGGCATTGAGAAAATGCAATGATTGTTTGACCTGACGTTTCTAGCCTGCCTGGAAGCAAGATAGGGTGTGGTTTCAATATTGAAGTGGCTTTTTGATAACAAGAATTAAATCTAGCCAATTTTCGGCGTTGAGCAAGTGTAGGCAAATCAAGCAATCGAAGAATTTCAGAAACAGGGTCAGAATGATAATACCAAGAAAGAATGAACCTTGTGGATTTTCTCTATCTTCTCAATGCGATTTTTTAAGCCTGATTGAAACGGATCCCCCCCCCCCCATATGACACTGGCTCACTCTAACCTCTGTCTAATGTAAGTTAAGTATGTAAGTAGCTTAACGGGTGTGGTTGCTAGGTTTAATTTGTGGGGAAGGCAAAGGAGTAAACCGCTCTGTTCGTTTTATAATATCCAAGAAAAACAATGCTGGGGGTGCGCCACCTTTGAAAAAAATCGACACTGATAGGGTTAAACGGACCGACAACCACCTAGAACGTCTCGCGAGATGTTGGCGGAAATGAGAAGACTATAATTTATAGTGATAAGATCGAGCATGCTGCGCAATTTAAGTAGGAATTGTAATTTTAAATTGGTGCAGAAAGTCGCAAGAGACAGCACATGATGCAAACTGGTGATGAAAACTCGGTACTTGAGATGTATAGTCAGACTATGGTACATAACTCAGCTGTTAGCAAGTGCCACATACATATTGTTTAAAATCACAGTGTTTATATATCATATGTGTTTTCACTTTATTCTATGTGTATTACAAAGTAAAAAAGTTCACACTAATGAGTGGTGCTGCATTCGTGGCAACAAGTAGAGTGCCAGAGCATGGTGTCTTTCACTGCATAGTAGCTCACACAAGTGCTTTTGTACGAGCGCAAGTTTGTTGTGAGCGAGTACCTCGAGTTCTGTGGATTCCCTGTGAGATACAAAATGCCAGTGACAATTATTGTGCTGTAGATGGGTGCCAGCACTACAATAAGTTGGTTCGATTCAGAAACGTAGCACGACACCACAAACAAAAAGGTACAGATGATTCCGGTTGTGTTGCGCTGGGCTGCACCCACTCGCTGCAAAGGTGCAGGGTGCGCACCCTGCACCTTTGCAGTGCTGTATCTTGGATAGTTGAGGGCCGAGGTGCTGAAGGTGCAAGGACTCTTGGTTGAATTGAATAGACAGCACTGACATATCCTACACTTAGCTTGGCTTGGTTAAAGAAAAGCCCTGTTCGACAAGGCAGTTCGACAGGAAAGCATGTAGCTGTTGTTGTATAAATAATACAACACTTCGAAAAATACGAACAACAAGAACATCGACTTCATAAACAAAGTATTACTTTCTTACAGCCAGAGCCACATACAATCACTATCGTGCTCAAGTATCACTGTTTCCAGCATGTTTCCAGCCTATGACTACATCCTCACTGCAGATCGAAAAATTCCAATAAAAATGTAATACCACGTTAACACTGTATGATTGGACACCGACTGATAAGCTTTCCGTTGCATTAAAGAAAATGGGTATCATAAAGATTGGTGGCCAATCCCTTAAAGGGGCCCTGAACCACTTTTTATCCAACTGGACGAAAGCATTTGAGGTGAAAATAGGCTATTTCAGAAATACTTTGCCGCAAAAAGTACTTCAACGGGTTCAGCAGAAGCGAAATTATTAGCGATCAAACACGGCCTCTACTGTGCTCCCATTCCTTCTTCAATGCCATGCACTGCAAAGGCTAAAGCGGAGTGGGGCATGCCTGCAATGCTCTGCCTTTTAAATGTAAACGTGAAGCACTGTTCAAGTTTCATTTCGCATGTTAACGTAGGCGCGACAACTTCCGATTTTGGTGCCTACGACGTGTTGAATGTAACCCAAATGCAGTTGTCCTCCACGAACCGCAGAGCGCTTACCCAGTGGACTCGTGGCGGCAGCCCGCAGCGGCAGCGGTATCTATGCTACGTAGCAGACCACAGCTACCAATAACAGCTGCGCATGGAAATCCACTTTATTACGAAATACAGCGCTTAGAGGAGACAGAGGAGCAGGCTTCTGTTGAATAGAGAGTGCGGTTCAGAGAAAGGTGACTTCATGTGCCGCTTGCGAGCTCCACACACCATGTATGAGAGCAAAACTTGGCTGAGATGTTCACAGCAGCATATGCTACCTGTGGACTATGTTATTTCATGAAGCCCAAGGGCCCCTTTAGGAAAAAACATTATGCGGACCCCAAACATTGTGGCAACGCATTAAAGCAACACTTCCTTTCGTGTTTGCGAGGGACACTGTTTTTGTTTTGAGACCACTTAGAAGTATAAACCACATGACAGAATTGGACATGTTTTCACAGGGAAACACCCCGCTCAACGTAATCTTGTGGAGTTCCAACATGACAGACACATCTTACAGAAACCAGAGTCAATCGCACCCATTACACACCAGGAAAAGGGGAAAAAGGAGGAAAGCTAGAAATTAGCTCAAAGTAACCATCTGATTTTTCTATTATCAAGTTGGAAACTTTTCAAGCCCATTGCCGCGTATGTTTTGTCAAGCATGATACACATTACTGCATTCCTGTCATTGCGCAAGATGCAGATGTGTTTGCGATATCCGAGGGTTCATGCATCCTGAATGTTGTAGCCGCTGATAGACCCATTTACATCAGCGTGTACGTGTGAGAACAATTAAGCACATTCTCGACCATGAGTGGATATTTCATTGTAATCTAGAATGCACAATGACACCTGTATGGACAAGGGACAGCTCGACAGCCGTGGGATTGATCAGATGACCAACAAACGTGCTCACTGCTATTGCTGCTGCCAAAGTGCAACTATGCTTTAACGACACAAGTTCACCAAAATAAACAGTTTGCTCTTTCTTCTGCTTGTCTCGTGCCTCTTCACCGTCACTACCAAATGACAATGTGGTGCCAAATGAAATGAGTGATGATTTGGACATGCGTTATTCCTTACAAGATTTTAAAAATTAAATTATGGGGTTTTACGTGCCAAAACCACTTTATGATTATGGGGCACGCCATAGTGGAGAACTCCGAAAATTTGGACCACCTGGAGTTCTTTAACGTGCACCTAAATCAAAGTACACGGGTGTTTTCGCATTTTGCCCCCATCGAAATGCGGCCGGCGTGGCCGGGATTTGATCCCGCCACCTCTTGTTTGGCAGCTCAACATTCCTGACAAGATTCTAACACACATTTAGAAAAGGGCATTTAACAGTCACTCAGTTAGCAAGAACAGTCTGCTTACTTGTATCATCACTTGATTATAGTGGCTAAATACGTACGACTAAGTTTTAGCAAAACGTTTGGCTTTGTACTTCATGACCAATGTATATTTAGACTCGAAAACCTTGGCTTGTCAAGGAGATTATTATCATAGATTCCTGCATATTTAACTAATGGCAAACAATTGTCTTAACAACTTATTCCATTTGTACAAGATGTGGGAAATGGTGATAAGCAGAAAAAAAAGGCCCTTCCTTGTGTCTTGTGTGAAACAACCTTTTATTGACAAGTATGGCCTACAGGCAGCATAACAGACAAAGTGCCGAGTTTCGGTATTGAGCATTAAGTTTCTGGCTAAATGTCTTCCGTCAACACTGAATGAAAGGCAGCAAGTGTCATTTGTTTGTTAGAGCAGGAACGCAAGATGAGTAAGAAGTTCGGCATGTGGCACTTCCTTTTGAGGCGACATGATCAGAGAAGACAGACTAGCGCAAGATGTCCGGCTGCAGTAGTGTCACACATGTGATGTGACAATGTGATGTGATGTGACACACGCCTATGCAAGCGAAATTTACGCCTATGGTTCACATATGACGAAAACTGTCCGAACCAATTCCAAACAAACCCACAGGCAGCTTGGGGTGAAGCCCAATTGCAGTTTTCTGCCTGGTGTTTACCTCATATTGCCAACAAAGCTTCTGCAAAATATTTTTCATTTTTGTTAATTATGCTTATTCAGTATGTGTTTTACACATTTAGATCGAAAATAAACATTCTTGGGGGGTATTTTTATGTGCTGTCATTAAAGTGTTAATATATCTATATACACCTACAGTCTAGGGTCTTCACTTTTATAGGAAGTTTCAAGCTACAAGAATGTGGGAGTTGCTATCGCTAATAACATATCTTGGTGCATCCACACTGATAAGATCTTCCTTTTCTAATGAACTTGCTCTTAACCCCGGTTAGTACCTGTTATCTTTAGCATCTAGACACAGCCGCCACTATTAAGCCGCATTTCCTGTCATGACAGTCCCCCAGAACTGATATATTAAAGTATGCTGTTCTTCCTCCCCCCTCCCCCCCCAGGACGATAATAGAGTGGATTGGACCAAATTTACAAATAGTTCATGCTGTGTAATGTCTACAATACGTATTGGCAGTATTTTCTATTATTAGATACCCTGCTTATACCTATGTAGGGTTTGCAGTATGCAATAAACAAAAATAAATTTTTCAAAGAATATATGCAAGAGGTACCACTTAATGAACAAAACAAATAGACTGAACCTGTATAAACAAATGTATTTTCAAACTGAAGTAGAGCTCCAAGTGCCACTGAGCGCACCTCAACAACTGACTTCTTTCATGAGTCACAAGATTACTTGTATGGATCTACTTGAGAGAGGCACATGGCAGTGTCGTGTAGAGAGCAAGTCAGTGTGGGCACTTAAACTGGTGTTGAAGACAAACCTATGTGCTTGAAACAGCATTGCACAGCATGATGTTCCACATAGCCTTTCCACACTTTATGACCATTCATTGTCCCAGCAGAGTAAACACTGCAAGATGCCGTGTGCTTGAAAGAAAACCTTTCGGCCCAAAGAAATCGATGAGCTGCAGTTTTGCGCCACCACCATGGAGACGCTCCACCCTATGAAAAAATACTTTTATACTGGCAGAATTGGCGATTCCTCTGGCTCTGACTCATTCACTGTAACAGAAAGAGGCTCTCACAGTGGAGCTGGCCACCTTCTCAAGAACAACACCGTCCTTGAGATGTACAAAAGGTCACCTTTGTCAGCTACTGCATTACCAGCTGTGGCTTCTGAAATGCATACACAGGTGCTGCCACTCTCAGAGCCTGTGTGACGAGCAAAACCCTGCACAAACTGCCAAGCACCAAAACTAGGCAATAGCACATCGGTTAGAACATCCAGCTGACAAGTGCATAATGCAGCAAAGCCAGAGTTTGATCCTCTGTGGAGCTGATGGGGAATCTTCTTTCTTTGTCTTTTATGTGGCGGGGGCGAGGCTGAGGATAAGACAGTGGCCTTACAGCAAACACAAGGTAATGAAGATGGCGTAACAGAAAGGATGGACGGACAAAGCGAAACTAAGTTCGACCTGTTTAACGGCCGGTTCGTTAAAAGGCCAGTTCACACCTTGAGCTTTTAATATGAGGAGGTACTGTCACTCACCATTGGTAGGCACTGTAGTGGAAATAAACAAGGCCCAAACCATACAGGAAAGGCTCATCCTGGTAAAAATAGAGTGGCAAATGGCCAGCAAGAAAATGACTGTTACCACAGATAGGCATTAAGGAATGTAGGTCATGTGAGCAAGCACTAAATGTCATCTCTATCATAAGCTCTATCTCTATGCTCTATCTCTATCATTCATAAGCTGCCACCAAGATGTCTGCACAAGAGATAGTAAGCAACGGCAGATTAACTACAATCACATAATAATTGTTGTTTACTTACCTTCCAGTGGTCCTCCTTCATTGCATAGTACTTCTGATATGCGGATAAGGCTGGAATAACAAATTGAAATGTTAAGAACTTGACTTGGCAAAGCTCACTAGCAGGACACATAAGCCAGAAACATGGCGCTGTTGTGATCAGGCAAGTAGGGTCACAGCCCTAATTCGCCAATAATGACCCATCTCCATTCCTAGGCGGGCTAAGACAAGCAAGAATTTTTTCACTTCATGTGACTGTAGCAGAATGCTACAAGGGCAGCCAAATGGGCTCCTTGCTTAGTCAACTTGGTGTTGTCCTGAAGAAGCAAATCAGGACTGCTATCAGACTGACAAACAGTTTGTTACAAGTGCACAGCATAACCAAAGCAGGATGCATATCCTTCCGCAAGCTCACATGCAATGCATGGTAATTGATAATCATATGAACAGACAAACCAAGAAAAGCAAAGGGTAAATTACTTGTTTTTAATTGATATATAAATGGTAAAGTGGAATGAAAGTGGTAAAAGCTCATTCATTTATACCAAGGGCCTCAACTCCAACAGCTTTGATGCCTTCTGGTAGCATACGAAGGTTTATTGCCCACTTGCCTTCTCCTAGGTTCCCATACTATGTTATGCCTGCAGTAGAAGGGATGTTCTCCATCTGCCACCATGGCCACGAGTTGTGGTGCTGGTTAGCACTCCCAGGGCTACATCTAGTACACATATAATACCCACGAAAGTGGATGGGAAAAGAGCACCTCAGTATCTTAATTTGGTAAGGGCATCACATGCATAATGCAAATATGTGGCTTTGGCCAAATCCCACCAGAGGCAAGTTGTTTTTTGTCCGCCTTTTTTCATTTCTCTATGTTATCTCTATATTTTTAATTAAAAAACAAGTAGTTTAACCTATGCTTCCTTTGGTTTGATTGTCTGTTGGCATCATACGTTTGATTGTCTGTTGGCACATGCTCAGTGACTGTTGGCATCAGACGATTGTATATAACAAAAATTGGGCGACTCAGTTTCCCTACTCCTTCATGCATAGTAACTGGCAACTATTTTTAATAGTTGAGGTTCTGGGGTTTTATGTGCCAAAACCACAATATAATTTGTTGGGGTCTCTCACGTACTCTTGGGACAAAGAAACGACAACACAGCCCACTTATTCCCAAGGCTTGATACACACCTTTTGCATAGTCTTCAAGCAAGAGCTGGAAGTGGCCCAGCTTGCAGTAGGTCTTTGGATCAAGCTCCTTAAGTGCAATGGGTGCAGTAGGTTGGAAGCCCAAACGGTCATGGACACTGCTAGTCACACCGCCACTGCCGCTGTGATCTACGGGTGGATCAAAAGCAGGTACTGTCCCTGCTGAGGCAGGACTGGTAGTATCAGCATCGCCTCCCTGGGGACGCTTGCTTCGCTGATGGTGGGCTATCAGCACTTGCTCTAGATGTCGAACACCCTGTAAAGAGAGGTCACAATCGCAAACATTTTTTGCAGGAATTGTGAACTGGTGTCATACCCCGTCAGACAGACAATTTCAATACAGTTTGAACAAGCGGGCACTGAACGTTATTTTCCTTAATGTAAGTTTTATCAGGCATGTTCACTCTCTCTTTGCCAAGTCACACAGGAAAGTGGCACAAGACAAGCAATGGTACTTGCAATGCCAACACAACATGCTTAGAGAGCTTGTACTCCTAAATTCCAAATAATTAGCTGCACATACACAAATCCAAACTTTCTCCTTGCATGCGACATGAAGCACTTAACTATCAGTGCATCAATTAAAACGAGGGAAGAAAGCAACAGCTACTTGTGACTACAATTGTCACCTGGATGGTTTTCCATTAGCATGTCTGGCTTTTTCCTCAAGGTGCTGGCTTAAAGCCAATGTCTGCATATCACTAGCAGGTTCTCTAGTTCTTCCTGTAGACCCTTTTCGCGGTGATCCTGTGGGTGCTGCCATGTTTGATCACGTGGTGGCACATCCATTGCATGCCTCAGCTGCCTGCGTGTTTACAATGGATGTACATGACGCCCGGTGTGGCTCAGCAAACTTCTGTTTTGGGAGACATCGTAGACTGTGACTGGGTGGACAGCAGGAAGCTTTGGCCACAGCTTCAGAGAACATGTAAAAGCACTTTCAGAGCTGATTAAGCTATGTCCAAATGGCGCAAGCAGTGTATATGGTGCTTGTAGCAAAAACGGCACTAGAAATGCATTCCAAGCTATCCAAGCTTTCTGCCTGTGAGACGAATCAGAATCAGCATGTCTTGCTCTTCGTTCTTTATTCGGAAAATACGTTGAAGCTGCGGCGTGTCCCATTTCTGAATCAGTAAAATTCCTCGATGCAGTCACTATGTGATTATTTTCTGTCTAATCACTCATGGGTGTGCTCAGTTACGTTATATTTATTCTTGCTGTGCACAATGCTTGGAATCAAGCTTTCTTGTACGTTGTAATAGTTTGTAGCAAAGAAGTATTATCACTAGTAACTGGCTTCAGTGTACGGTCACGAAACATTCAGCTTCAACCATTCATGTGCTGCCTGTGTAGTCAGTCATTTGTTGCGCGCACATAGTGCAAGTTCATTCAAGTGTCTGCCCATTCACTTGTTCTTGATATGTTGACGATAGAGTGGGCATAACTTTTCATGTGAGTTGGGGTTAATGCGTGCAGATAAAGTGCAAGAAACTTACTATGCAAGAATGCAGCACTACTCTCTCTGTCACTGCGTGAAAAGTGGTACTCATTGTTGCTGACGTTCCGGGGTTGAAATCCTTCCTTTCAAGGTTAGCGATACAACACTGCCAGATGAGTGAATTTTTTTTTATCCTCAAGGAAAGTCGCGCATCCCAAAGGGCTGCCAACACACGCCGTCCTTATATGGCAGTGGTCTGTGAACTGGTCATACAGATTCATTCCATTCCTTAATATGCCAGTCACTATTTTTGCAGCCAACTATGGCACATGTCTTCAATCCACCGCTCCACATTTTGCAGCATGATTGGAACAAAGTGTTTGCGAAGACCTAGTTGCATTTCCAACAGCCGATCACACAAAAGAGCGGTAATGGTTTCGGTTTGGTTTCGTGCGCTGTCACTGAGGCAATGTGCGGTGCACTGCCAAGAGAGCCACAAAGTTTCTCTGGGTCAAACTGCTCAGAGAAAAGGTTCAATAGCAGCAAAATACAACTTGAATTGCAAGTCCAGCAGTGTTGATGCCTTCAGGTAGCATGTGTGACGTTATTAACCAGTTGCCTTCACCCAAAAATATCCCGTACATGCGACACGACAAAAAAGGATGTTCTACATCTGCCATCAAGGCCCTGAGGCGTGGCGCTGGCTAACACTCCCAGGTTTAGTTCTAGCAGATAAACAAATACCACAGCAAGTGGATGAGAAAACGGCACTGCAGTAGCTCAGTTGGTAAGAGCATTACACGCGTAATGCAAAGACATGGGTTTGTGCCTCACCTGCGGCTAGTTGCTTTTTCAGACAGTTTCATTTCCATTAATTTATCATTTCTTTCATTCAATTAATAAGTACATGTAATTTCCCCCTATGCTATCCTTGGTGCACTCGTTTGCTGGCTTATGATAAGTGCTCTGACGGGCATTCATACCTAGCAAACAACTGTTGCAAGCACATTCCTTCCTAATTTTTAAAAATGTTCACTATTAAGAAATTGTAGTGTTATTTAAAGACTGCGCAGTCCATTTTTTTGCCTTTCATTACCCTTTCGGAGCTTTCTCCGATGAGTCCAAGCACAACTTCTCTATGCTTCTCTATGACATGTCTCCTTGGCAGCGACCCAATGTTGGCACTTACCACATCAGCGTGTGTGAACAGTTCGGGCCACACAAGCGAAATAGATGCACAATGTTTGCTCTCCTTCCACCACACAACCCTGATCAATGAAAAAGAAGCTCAGCAGGCTGTTAGCTTTTCCTGCTGGCTTTTTCTTTATTTTAAGTGTGTAGCTAATTACATACTGAGCCTTTCAATAAACTTCAATCATGCAAAGTTAGTACTCGGCATATCGCCAATCTATTTATTATCATTTTTGTTTGTATTTTTGCATAGTATTAAAGCGAAAACATGCCTTCGTCCCCTCCATTCTCGCATTTTATTTTTCACGACAAAAGTGGCAACCATAAGCACGATGACGAGAAATAACAGAACGTTTAGCAATTTTAGGCTCCTCCGATAGGCACACAGTCGCCTACCCAACCCCACCCTGCCCACTGCGGTATTACTAGAAATAAGTTATACCGGTGCCACACGCCGCACTTTGGCTCCGTTGCGCATTATGCGGGACGGAGCCAATCACGGTCGAGAATTTCGATTGGATCGTGCTTCATCACGGTCGAGAATTTCGATTGGATCGAAAGTGGCCGCGAGTGCAGTTTTGCACGCACGAGTCTCAAAACTCGAAACTGAGTCCTAACATGGATTATGCCCTGAAAAATTCAAAAAACTTATGCAAAGACAGTACCTTCAAAATTAGGGCCTTCCTCTTGAAGTTTTCGGGAGTGTTCAGCTTCCAAAATCCAAACAGGCGGCTGGAATAACAAGGGCGACGCTTTCAGCAACGGTGTCAGTTTTATCGTGTGGTGTAAGCTTTGACAACCAGTTCAGGTGCACACGACGATCGTGTCAGAAGTGTTCGTGGCCTTAAGGCACTGCAAATTTAAGATTACTACACTCGGGAACTCTTAGTGCCTTCGGACCCGACACCAACAACGCTCACGTGCGCTATTCAGTGATATTTAACACCGCATGGTTTAGGTACTCGCCCTATAAATTAGTGTCGCTATATCAAAGTTTAAATAATGTGGTCGTCACACAAATGAAGAGAAAGAAACTGTCACGAGAAACTACAAATGCTTTCCCGTTACTCTTCCGGAACTGCAAAAGCAAGAACCAGGAAGCGATGTGGCCGTCCCAGGATTGTGTAAAACGATCAGTAAAAGCAAGAAAGACATCCAGATGAACGGCTTTACATGATAATCAGAGCCAACTAAAGTCTTATTAATCAACAAATGTCCAATTGGGCAAGGGTTTCATCGTCGAGGGGCGTGTATGTTGTGAGCAGCGCAAGCGTTTCCCTAACCAAACACGAACTTACCTGTCAACTTCAGCCAATATAGCCAGTTCCTGAGGTGTCAAAGGCACTGTTACTACTTTATCCGATTCAGGCAACATTGTTAGTAGCCGAACTAGACCAGAAACTTTTTAGTTTTTCAGATCGGGGGCTCAGACACCACCACAAAACAAACTCACGATGCCATCAAATAAAAAATAAAGAAAGTGAGCAGGATTGAGGCTTGGACTGGCTTGGCCAGGCTTCGCTACGCTCACGCTTTCAACAGCGTTAGGTGACGCCCACTAAATTATTAAGTGCAAATTTTGAAGGCTATGCTTTTGCTGGTTCCATGCTGCCAAAGTGATTGCAAGAGCCGAAAACACGGCATAGACGTCGGATTTTGTACACTACTTATATGGTCACTATAGATGATGTCCAAAACCCAACGTCTCGGACGTCTTTTATGGCTCCCGAAATCACTTCCGCCGCATTCAACCGACCTTTCTAATCCGTATTTTAAAGCAGAGGGCGCCACCCTATGGAGAGTTATACCATACCATATGGTTATACTAGGAGAATGCCAGCAAACTTGAAAGTATTCTATCAGCAGACATAGACAAAGCGGCAGGAAGGTGGCTGGACTAACAACTGATCTTCATTCATAAAAACTACGACCCCCAAGTCCGTACTGAACATGCGCAAGGTATAAGATAACAAAAACACGATCAACACCTTATCTATACACGTCTACCCTGATCAAGAAATGTTTCTTGTTTTGTGTATAGATTAAGTGTTGATCGTGCTTTTGTTATGTTGTGCGTTGCGCATGTTCAGTACGGACTTGGGGGACATAGTTTTCATGAATTAAGTACAGTCATAGAATAAAGAACCAACTGTACAGTTGTTTGTCCAGCCACCTTCCTGTCGCTTTGTTTATGTCTACTTTTAAATAATAAAAAAAGACTAAAACATTTAAAATACGAATCCTAAGGGATATGCCTTTGGTGGTTGAATGTACCGGAAGCAATTTTAGAAGCGGAAAGTATGTCATACGCGTCGGAGAGGATTGTTTCATTGTTTGAGTTTGTTTTTAAAGTAGCGTGATGTGCAGTTTATACTGGTTTGTACTGTCATTTATACACTGAAATTTTTATGGTCTTTTTTATTACACCTTCTATATTTAATTCAAAGAAAAGTCTGAACCTGTGCAAACAAAGAAGATCTGTGCCTTCCTCCATGATCTGTATTTTAGCGGTCGTACTGTTACGGCTACTAGAATGCTTTGTACTGTGGAGTATGAGCACAATTATTGTAGAAAATTCTATTATGTGCACCACGATGCGCATTATAAGTAATGTCCGCATTCAGGCACCATAGAGTGGCGTCCTCCAGTTTTATAACACCAATCTTAAAGGCCACGCTTTTGATCGTTGAATGTGGCGGAAACGATTCTGGTAGTCAAACACATGTCATATACGTTGGGTTTTGGGCACCGGGTGGGTGAATGGATAAAGCTGAATCCTTTAAATCAGGCGGCGGCTCACGCCACCTAGCCATGACTAGTAATACATTTCATGCTTAGTGGAGGGTAAAATTTAACTCTTGCTTTGATTTTTACCATCAATGAGATAACTTCCGGCATTTTGACGGATAGTGGCGTCCTCGTGCGGCTTTCAGTAGAAGTGTGCCGTGAGAGCCGAGCAGACGACGAGGAATGATGCGCAAAGTTTCAGTGCCGTCGCTACATAACTTTTTCCCTTCAACGGGGGTAAACCACAGAGATTACTGTCACTGCGGTTTAGCCTACGTCATTATCGTTGTCAGTACGGCTGGGATGTGGTCCCGAATGTGTATTGCACATGCAATGGCACATGATAATATCTGCAGGATAATGCGACTTCGTTTTGTCGGGTTGTCCAGCCAGCCGTTACGTCTACTTGGACATTGAAGATATTAAAGCAGCTCTCAACGTGTACTACAGTGTGCTAGTACACTCTAACACGAATCTTTTCAGCGAGCTCAGTGGGCGTCGCTGTGGAGCATAATCCCCGATGGAGCATTGCGAGCGTATGCGAGCTAAAATGCAACAGTTCGGAAGCAAAGAAAGACTATCGATTTCCTAGTGTAGATGGTGAAAAGGTGTACACAACAAGAATTTCACCTTTAAGTAACGCTTTTGTAGCACCAGCGACAATCTGTGACGTGACAGCGCATAATGAAACAGCTGGGCGTAAAGGTTATGGTTGGAAACAATAAGGTTATTGGAGCAGCACGGCTAAGCGGACGTACTTTCGACCTCATCCTCCACGGAGGAACGATGAATCTGCACTGCATTAAGTTGCAAGGAATAGCTCCAGAGTCCTGTTATGTTGTTATATGCGGGCTGACCATGTTTAAGCTTTCCGGAATTTTTAAACATCGCCTGCGGCAGATAGGAAAATTGGGGGGTACATACTAAGGCGACGTGGAAATAAACACTTGGTGAGAGGGTAAAAAAGAGAGGTGAGTAAACAATAACAAAGCAAGCGCTAAGGAGCTTAAGGAGCTAACTTTAGCACTTGCTCTTTTCCTTCTTACTCCCCCTCCTACCAACTCTTTATTTCCACGTTGCGCAAATAAGTACCCCCTTGACTTGAACCAATTAGCCCAGAGACATATTCAACTCAGATAGCATAATTATTGTCCTTGAGCTGGATTATTCAAAGAAGCGGACATTACTAGCACAAGAAATGGAAACGCATAATCAACTAATTAGAAAAAGCTGACTAACAATCTTCTTAGTTAATTATTTTACGGCACGTATTGGAATTTTCGAATCGTAGCCGGTCAGTTGCAAGACGTATCCACATGAAATGAACCTGCAGGATGGCGCCAGTTTCGATGCATTATTTTCCAGTGTGGGACGAAATACAAGCATGTTCCAGTTACTTTTGCGCTTGACTGCGCAAAAAGCGTTTTGCTGAAAAGGCAAGTGGAACAACTGCATTCTTACGGCGAATTTGATGGCGCATGTATCCAAACTGGTGTAATTCTGGCAATTTATTCCGACTGGATACACCTTGCAAACGCACTGACAATTCATAAATTGCAATATGTGCCGTAAAGTAATTAATTAGGAAGCTAATTAGTGAATTCATTGAATTTGTCGAATTTGTGTATTGGTTTCTCGTGAAATTAATTTCCGCCTCTCTGAATAATCCAGCTCAATGACCATAACTATGATATCTGCAACAGGTGACTTTAAAAAATTCTGGAAAACTTAAAAATGATCAGTATACTATTAGACTAACCTCCACAGTGTTGTAGACGTACGTGCTAGCCTATAAAAATGAAGGTAGAACTGAAATAAAACATGAGATAAAATATTTATTTGCATATGTGCTCTAGTAAGCGCGGTTCTGTTAGCGTCAAGGTCAACGTCTATAGTATTTTGCGTGCAAGTACCTACGTATCTATAGGCAGGTTGGCTTTCAGAAATAAGCGTTGGTTAAAATATGCACAGTTACGTACAAACGAGTCTATACATACTGTAACTTTTGCGTATTTCCTGAGAAAAAAAGAAAGACTGCAGACGTGTGACTTATCAGAATCACAACCCGATTTCCAGCGAAGCTGCTTCTTTCGAGCAGTTGCAACAAAAACTTCAGTTGCCTGCAATTAAAGAACATACTTGAAAACGTTGTCTGTATGACTTGTTCGGCTTCAAACGAACGAACGAACGAACCTAGCCAGCATACAACGTCTTAGGGGACTTCACAAAGAAATTTTACAAATGCGTTAATTAATCCACACACCTTTTACTTTGCGGGAACACTAGCCATAACGTTGCACTATTTTCACTAAATTTGATCTTGGTGGTCTTTACAGTTCCCCGAGAGCAGCAGGTTAAACCCAGCGTTGTTCTTAAAATAAACTTAATAATAACACTCCACGGATGGCCTGCATACGTAATTTACTGCCGAGGCCGTAATTCGACCACACGCTTTGAACTTCGTTTACACATTACCTACAACGTTCCTCTAACCGAGCATATGTACCGAGGAAAACTACTATGCACCTCGTGTAATGCCAGGAAGAGAAAGAGACGGAGGGTTAAAACATTATCCCCAACGCTTCTAATAATCCAGGAAGGTTAAAGTTTCGTCAAGCATTGCACTTCTATAACATGACCTTCATTTCCCAGAAACATAACCTTGGTGTCAAATAGAGTTATATCGGAACACAACCCTCTTTATTTATTTATTTGCTTTTTCGAAGGCAAATTCTCCGAGCATTTAACTTTGCACTCAGAATTCCTTATATATAGCCTTCCCCCTATTTTTGCTAAATCTGACTTCGGCGGCATTTGTGGTTCTGGTATGGAAATTGTAGGAAACGGATAGGATGACACTCGTAACGGTCTGTATAGCGCTTTCATAGCGAAAAATGCCTCAACAGACCCACCCACTTCGAACTTTGCCTACGCATCACCCATTACGTGGTCCTTACTTTCTACCAATTACAGAAGCAAGTTGCCTCGCTTGGTTCCCCCGAGTACACCGGGTGAACTTCGTATATGACGCATAAAAAATACCGGAAAAAGCGCGGGTTCAAGAGTTATTTCTACAAGGCTCCTAACCAAGTAAGTAGCGTCAAAATTTCGGGACGCATCGCATTTTGAGATGCCTCCAGTTTCTGGTACACGGGAAAATTGCGCAACGCGGATTTATTTCCGGACAGTGGGAGACGTATCTGATAACGGCAGCGCGACGCTTGCCAACACTTGTTTCATACTTATTATTTTCTTCAAAATTTGTATTTCATATACGCGCATTTCACTACGCACACAGATTCACTATATATAGTGTCCCACCAACTGTTGCTAAGTTTTAACTTGATAATTGTAGTTACGACTGCATAAAAACATTTCCGCTGCTCGTAAAAAAGTCAATCGCGTATATGCTTTGGAGCGCTCCAACTCGCAATTTCTTGCACAGAGCATAAGCAACCGAAACGCTTTCAATTTTGCCTACGAATGACCCATGACGGGTCGCTTATTTTCACAAAATGCCAACGTCATGTAACGTAGAGTTCTATCGAGACAGTGGGAAACATTTCGAGCGCATGTTAAAGGAATTTTTTTTGTTTGCTGCCGTCATATTTAATTAAAACGCAGGCACTTCACTTGCCACACGGATTCGCAATAGTTCTCCCCACATGTTTGGTAGACTTGATTCTGGCGGCGTTTCAGTCATGCCAGGGAAGCGGGCCGTATTTTGCGCCGCTCATAAACACACTCGTAACACTCCGCGGAGCACTTGCGCATGCGTGATTTAATGCAAAGGTCACATTTAGCCCACATACTTTGCACTTTGCCCACACATCACTCTTTACCGTGGCCCCTATACTTTCAACAAGCACAAACCGGGTGCCTTATTTAGTTCACCGAGGTCACCGGGAAACGTCGAATGTAGCGTGTGGAAATACCGAAAAAAGTATAGGGTTCAAGCGTTACTTGTAAAGCTCCAAATGGAAGGCAGGAACGTTAAAGTTTCGCGACACATTGCATTAAAGACATAAATATCGTGCATAGCGTAGTTCACCTAGAAGACTCGGGAACAGCAACTATAAATGCCGCCCGTGTACAAAAGAACGCATAAAAAATGGGGAGAAGACGAGTATTCAGTGATTATTTTGAAAGCACATAATTAGCATAGACACTTGCAAACTTTGGGTACACACGTCACGCATAGAGCGGCCCCAATTTCCTCTAAATATGAAACATCTGCCGTTTATGGTCCTCTCACGGAAGAGCGAAAAAAAAAAAAAGCGTTTCATATAACGCTTACAAACGCGGGCCGGAAACGTGGGTTTAACGATTTTCTGGAAATGACTCGGCGCCTTACCTGATAATAGGTGGCATGCATTTTGTGGCGTTCCGTGACATCTTCGCTTATAGATCCACAGAAAATGATTTGACAATTCATGATGGAGGTCATCGTGAAGCATTCAACGACAGACTTTATTTTTTCGTAAAAAAAATAAAGCCTACACAGCATGTCGAAAAACAAAAAAAGAAGAGAATTTCCCATGACAACATGACTAGCCCTTACTTCAGCGGCATCTATAGGAACAGAAAAGTTGTAAGAAAGGAAACCAAATCTACCGTGTGTTTCCTAAATATACAGGAGAGCCAGGTATATATGCGCGACTCAAGCTAAACCACTGGCTCATTTGCGCGGAAATTTTACGCAGAGATAGCAGATTCCGGTATAGTTAACTTTATTTTATCGCGTTTGCGTACGCAAGCGTGTAATTGGCCATACTGTACGGTATATATGTGTCGGATAAACGCGCTATTTCGCACAAAACCAGGAACGACTTTCGAAATGGGACGGAACACACACCGCACCGAGCGCGACGTTACACACACACACACCGCTCATTACTCGCGTGTTTCATCCACGAACATAACCATTAACTCTTGCGTGGGCACAGCAACCGACAGATTGACATCATGGCGCCGCTAGATCGCGCGAGCGGCGTATAATAGCAAGAGCTTGGTGGCGCAACCCACCGCCCCGTTCCAAAGGGAACGCTCATAGCATCCATCCATTCATCCATCCATCCATCCATCGGCGTTCAGTCGTTCGGTGGCTCGAACACAAGGCAAGTAATCAGAACACACGTGGCACCGAGGTGAACCTATACCGGAAAATGCTATCTCCGCGCAAAATTTTACGACGAATGAACGTGCCAGTGGTTTAGCTTGAGTCATGCATATATACATACACCTGGCGTTCATATATCTAGGCGACACGCGGTATGTGTATATATCAACAACGTGGGGAACACAGTGTAAAATAATTTACACCCTTCAAAGTGAAAAAGGGTGTAAATGTGTCTATAACTCACACTCTTAGGGTGTGCAAAACGAGAACAGGGTGAAAGCAGAAGCCAACGTGTCGACAAGTGGACTTGTCTTCTTCAAGGCTCTTAGGATGTGATTTATATAGCAGACACGCTAAGGGTGCTAGTTATAGACCCATTTACGCCCTTCTGACTTTTAAGGGTGTCAATTATTTTACAGTGCGGTACAGGAACACCAAAATGAATAGTACAAAAGCAGAAAAACACGAATGTAGGGAAGGTACACACACATGTACACACACACGCGCGCGCACAGCGAATGGCACAGCGCCAACTCTCAAAACAGCACGGTGTGCTATATCGGCTCTGTACAGAACCATCGTGCACCGTCTAAGCGATTTGCAAAGCGCCGAAACGACCTGTGACCAGTGGTCAGAGGTGCGGTTTTTCGCGGACGTTCTGTGCCTCGCAAGGCGCCGACGCTGAGACGCGCATACGTGTCACCACTTCTCGGACATGTCTGCGCCGCGCCAGGAATTCAAGTGTGTATATATATATATATATATATATATATATATATATATATATATATATATATATATATATATATATATATATATATATATATATATAAATGGCGAGATCGTTACCTAACCGCGAATTTGCGCATCACGGAAACGAACCCGGTTGCTAAAGAGACATTAAGGAGCAACACTTAATCCCTTTAGCTATGGCAAGTTGTTCTTTTCAAATTCAATTTTAGTTCACCTAGCGAGGGAGAAAGAAAGAAGTTCGTTATTACTCGGTAAAAAAAATGAAGGAAGAACTTCCCTTCATCGAACTCGGCACAAAAAAAAACGAAGCACACACACACACACACACACACACACACACACACACACACACACACACACACACACACACACACACACACACACACACACACACACACACACACACACACACACACACACACACACACACACACACACACAATAATAATAATAAATGTGTCACGGTGGTGGAGCAACTCTGTTTTTCCTTTGTGCCTATCTTTCGGCTTAATAAGCGTTCTCTCAGATTTTGAAAGTGGCCGTTCTGCTATCGCAGAATCGTAATCTACTAGTACAGCTAAACCTAATACTTCTCTATGGTGTCACTTAAATCTGGGACACATTGTTGCCCGACGCAAAACGGCAATGCGCACAAGAAAACATGGAAACAACGCTGCATTTGCATACGTGTCTTGTCTTCTGTCTAAAGTATAGCGGATTTTGAAGCGAGAACGCTGTCTATCAAAAGCACGCGTCCTCCTTTGCCAGCTTTCAATCTAGGTTTATTCACCTTTTTTCAACCAACGATGGCGACGCGTTGCCTGCCAGTCATAACGAAATTGACTGAGTATAGTTTTCGGGCAAGTCCATCTGTTGACCCTATCTTCGGGCCGGCCAGGAAGTGGGCTTATTTTCGCACATTTGTCAAGTGCACGACGGTACGAAGTGTTGCACATGTAGGCATTATCGGTAGAAATACTGATAATTTAGGGAGGGCGATGAGCACATATGACCTCCTGCGGATGCCCTTACGCGCGAATACAGAGAGAACTGTGCGCGTTGCGGGACGAAGTGCTTCACTACGCGATGCATTCGTTAATGCTGGATACGCGCCGTCAGTACGTGTCAGTGTGACCGTGTAGCGTTTGCACAAATCGTTAAGTATAGGCGACTGAAACTGAAGCACGTGGCTAACAACGCTCTTGAACATGCAACTCGTACGTCCTTGGTCCTTAAACTGAAGCTGTATACTTCGGCATTACCAAAACCAGTCGTTCTGTATACAGAGGAACCATTCATTTCTTCGGGTTTCAGGCGAAAAGCTTAAGTACCTTTTCCTAGGTACACTTTGTGGCGCAAAATACATTTCTTGAAAAGGGACAGAAATTCAAGAAATGTATTTTGCGCCACAATGTATACATAGGAAATCTAAGCACCAACTTGCCCAAGAAGAAGTCCTTTTGGAATATCTTAAGTACCTTGTTTAACACATCGCGAAATGGTTGCCCGTATAGAGCAGCTCGCTTTGGTTCCGATAAATACCGTCGATCGTAGCAATGGGTGTGGACGTATAATAACGTGATACTATATTCACACATAAAAAAAAGGAAAGCTACCGAAGGACAGCATATAGGGAGTCAGCGTATCTCACTCTTGAACTAGTACTAAAGAAAAAAAGAAACGTGAGTTTTGCAAAATCACTAAGATTAGATAAATTACTAAGACATGAAAGAAAGCTCTTGCAAGACGAAGGAATCGGTATTACAAAGCAGTTGCCCTCACGGAAACTTATTTTTAGCGCTGACGATAGCAGCATGCTTCCCTTTAAAAAAAACTTAATGAAACGACATGTGCGCTGCCTATGTTGTGCTTTCTCGACTCACAGCTGACAAAACAAAACGCAAGGTATAAACACGCGTCACCGTACTATATGGTGGTACAAGACACCACTGCCTAGAACGCTATAAGGGCCTGTTCCTGAAGAGAATTGTGCGCGATAATATTTTTTGTGGCCATGGACCTATTACACAAGATTCTACTTCGTTTCTTCAATACTGCACACAATATCAATTGGGACATGCGTCACCTGCAAGAATCTGCCACACTCTGTCGATTTCCCTTAATTCAACTGTGGCGGTACATGCAAAAGTAGTCCGAACAATGCGTATCCGACGTTCAAAGCCAAAATACACTGTTCAAAGAGCTTCGGCGCCTTCCGAACACGGCGTCGTATTAAAAGGAAAGGTCGAGTTATCCGAAGTCGGCAATGCATTGTGCAAAGAACGAAAAGAAGCCGGCAAAGACGGGTTCACAGCTGGCAGAAACTGAAATCTTCGAGGCCGTGAGGTGAAGACAGGCTTCCGAGACTTCGGTCAATGGGCGGAACTAAGAAACACAAGAATGGAACTCGCGTGGTCAGCCTATGCCGACTCGGCGCCACAGGAACAGAACCATGTATGTAAAAGACTAAAAGCACGACCACTTCCGCGGAGTGCTGCAGAAGAGGTAAAAGTCCTGAAGGCTGCAGGTAGCGTTTTCTATGCTGGCATCGCGCCGTTGCAGCCGAAAACGCAGGTTGTTCGACTCAACGACACCACGCCCGTAGTTGGCGCGGTCACAGTCCCCGCGAAGGATCTATGACCTTGCAAACAAAAAGAAGAAAATAGAAAGTCACTGGACGCAAAACACGTATTGCGGGATCCTTCGGTATCATCACGGACAGCGCGTCCGTCAGCTGGCGACCGCTCGCTGGCCGGACTCGTACGTCGGGTTCTGGAAGTTCGACACGGCGTGCTTGAAGATGGGGTTCGTATCCTGCGGCGAGAAATACAGGGATACACGAGTTTATTCAATGGAGTTGTAAACGCGCGCAACTGAACCAAAATGTAAAGGTGACTTAGAAAATAGGTGCCATTTACGCGAGATCTAGCCATGGCAGCATGTTATAGCGGTAGCCATATGGCAGCACTACACGAACATTCGTGTGAGAGCAGCGGCGACGGCAGGAGGGGAGCGTCACTCAACGTGGGCCTGGCTCCTCGCCATCCTCGTCACACTCGTTGTCAGAGCAAGCACCCGCATGAGAGCGCGGTAGCGGACAAGTAACCGTATCGCCTGTCTCTTGCTGCATGCATGCATCATGCCTTCAAGAGTTCTAGAAACATAGCGTTCGCTAAACATTCTCCATACGACATTGCGATCTAATAATCGTCCTATGTTTATAGGCGGCCAGGGGAGAGTTTCAGTGTCAGACACCCTCCTTCGATTTCCAAGTTGTATGAAGAGAGAGAGAGAGAGAGAGAGAGAGAGAGAGAGAGAGAGAGAGAGAGAGAGAGAGAGAGAGAGAGAGAGAGAGAGAGAGAGAGAGAGAGAGAGAGAGAGAGAGAGAGACGAAGTGTTAAGACAGGGAGGTTAAGCAAGGACGTGCCCACTTGTCTACCCTACACTTGGGGGAGGGGAAAGACAGATAAAAAGAAGGAAAGACAAGAAAACTAAGAGAAGGACGCAGTCATTCTGAACACACCCGCAAAGCAATGCATATATACTGGCTGTGGTATACTGCTTGCCGCGAATTCCTACCGCGCACGACGGGAAGGTCGCGCAGTGACGGGAGTTACACGAACATAATTTCTCACTGTAACCACTAACACGTTGAGGAAGGTGGCTTCGTGCAGGTGGCGAACACCTTCCCAGTCCGCGCCGATATGCGAGAGCGAAGACCTTTGTGCCAACGCGTGAACGTATTTCGCGTGGACGGTGTTGCGCGCTGCCGTTCTTCGAACACCGAACGGTTACTCGCACCACATCACGCGGGGGCTGCCGCGGACTCACCGAGCCCCACTGGGTGTTCTGGATCTCCTTGTCGAACTTCTCGTACTCGACGCGGTCCCTGAGGTAGACGAGGAAGCGCACGATGCACACGACGAGCAGGCCGACGAGCACGATGCCGCCCACCAGGCCTCCCACGATGTACCACGTGAGCGCCTCGCGGCCACAGTCTGCAGCAGCCGCGGCCACGTTGGCCACGTGCCGGGGGAACGGCGGGAGAAACAGACGTGGACGCAGCATTGCGAAGGGGAAAAGAAGAAAATAAAGAAACACACCGCAACGTCAGTTATATGGCGCCGTTGCAACACGAATATGCACCGCGAACATGCACCACGAAATTTGCAGACATTTGTAGAAGTGCATTATGCACAGACGTTGCTGTTTATGTATAACACGCCTTTTCGCGAGCACGAACAGTGTTTGAGAAGGAATAACGGGGAGCAAAGATCACTTGTCGATGAGTGCAGTACAGACCTCCATCCGTCACAGGCGGTGACAGAAAGATTGACTGCATTGACTTCGGGAAGTAATATACAGCACCTCGCTATATGTTTCAGCAGTGCAACACAGTGCCACCTGCACGCCGTCGTTAGTGTCGCACACTACGGGCTCAGCTCAGAACTGTAGTTCACAGCATTCCATGCGCCTGCGGGAACGGTATATATAGCGCAGGGTCCGTGCAGGAGGAGCCGCGGGCTGGTTCTCCACGAACACAGCACTGCAAGTGAACTGCATAGTTAGCAATTTGCGAAGTGCAGGGCGAGTCGAAAGGGCCTAAAAAGTGCGGGCTCATTTGCTGAGGGAAAAAATCCGACCAGGTGTAAACTGTCATAAACGTATACAGTTATCCACACACACGCATATATAGGGCACTCGAGCCGCCGCGATGCGAAGCATATAAACAGAAACACAAAAGCAGCTACCAGGTTCCGGACACCGCGCTGAAAACTGCATGTGTCACTTGCGTGTCCAGGGGAGGTATCCTGTAAGAGTCTACCTAGTGGACACGGCCATTTCGTCTGCTGCCGAAGTGCTGATTGGCTGTGGCGACTGGCTGCTGTGGATGCGCAGCCCAGCCCAGCCAATCAGAACTTCAACAGCAGACGAACAGCAGACATGTCCACTAGGTGGATCCTTACAGAATACCTCCCCTGACGACTACCTGTGTCCACGAGCATCGCCTCTCAAGCCAAGCAGCAACAAAAGAATATCGCTTTCATCGACCCGCAGCGCAAATACATCCAAGCGCTCTAAGCAGAAATGTGGACGTCTGTACGAAGCATAAAAATAAAAAATTAAGAAAACAACGCGTAACAAAAATTAAATCAGTTTAGAAAATTGGTTCCACGTAAGCAAGAAGCAGTTATTACGATGAAGAACTCGGTATGCAACAAAACAAGGACGGCAACGAACAACGTTGCTGTGCAAATGAATTCAGTCAGAGAGCCAGCCATTTGAGCTTAATGTCTCTCTTTCTTTTCAACTTGTGCCCGAGAAGCGCCTCCTCCTCCTCACCTTTGGTGGTCTGCGCCCTGATGACTAGTTCGTTCTGCTCGTCGTAGGAGTAGACGAACGCGAAGGAGCAGCTGTCATCGTCCTTGAAGATGCACTTGCGCTCCTCGGGGTCCGTGGCTGCGCGACGAGAAAGGACGAACAGCTGCGTCAATGTGCGCGGACGATGGGGATCGTACTAGACGTATATGTGTGCAAAAAAGTTTTTCTGGCGTAAGTTTTCTGGGAAAGCAAGATAACAAAGACGCCACCGGATCTTCAAAAGTGGCTTGGCAACGATTATTGTTCCACGCCGGGGAACAGCTATAGCGAAAAGAATGAGGGTTCGTTCATCTGCTATTCGTATCTGCAGTCTGCGTCTTCCTTTGCATTATTATTATTATTATTATTATTATTATTATAGCTGCTGTTGTTGCTACCGGTTAAGTGATTCTTATTCCTTTAAAGTGAGTAGAATAGGAATAAAATAGATCTTGAAATTAATAATTGAACTACGTATCGAACGACACACAGTGACGAACAAAGTGGCTCGCCATAAGACAGCTTAACCCCTTTAAGCTCTCTAACCCCTTTGGACCACATCACTTTGGTCGGCACTCCGTCTTTCCTCTTCTTAACTTGAGAAGAGACCGTGATTGGAAAAAGAAAGAACAAACAAACAAAAAAAGGCAGCGCGCGGATGTGCTTAAAAGTGTTATCAATAACAGTGTACACAGACGTGCTGCAATGTTCATGATGCAGTCCGGAGGTCCGTATACGTGCGAACCATTTCGCCGACCAACTCGGACGGCACGCAGTAGCCAAATAAGCACAACCAGCGCAAGCTATACAGACCGGCTCTTGCCAAGGTTGAAGACTGGGCGTGTTGGTATAGCATATTAGAGGTTGGATCGCGCAACATTTTGACGCGACACACAGAAGAGGAACGCACACCACAGAGCGCTCTTGTTTCTCTTCTGCGTGTCTGCGGTGTGTGTTTCTCTTCATTGTGTCCCATCAAAACGTTGCGCAATCCAACTTATAACAGACCGGCTCGCCGCACACACCAGCGGGAGGACACGTGGCGCGAGTGTGCGCGTGCTGTACCTTCGGCGCTGTCCACGGGCACGATGGTCAGCGAGCTGCAGTTGTGGCGGCACTCGTCCTCGCTCATCTCGCCGGACTGGAAGACGACACACTGGACGCAGCTGCGAAACTCGGAACACTGGCCCACGCAGGCCTGCGGGGAGAGAGAGAGCAGGGATTGCCGAGGTACTCGTGCTTCGTCGCGGAGGCCACACACACATCATCATCATCATCATCATCGTCGTCGTCGTCGTCGTCGTCGTCGTAATCATCATCATCAGCATCAGCCTGGTTAAGCTCACTGCAGGGCAAAGGCCTCTCCCATACTTCTCCAACTACCCCGGTCACAACGTGGAGGCCACAACGGTTCCTTATTAAAGAGGACCGATGGCGCGCTGCTCATCGACTGAATGGGTCTGGTTGTCTTCCACTGCCAATGGAGAAATACACGGTGCGCGGACTTCTGAGATCGTCACACACGCGAGTTGCCTCCGTCTTTGTGTGTGTGTGTGTGTGGGTGTATGTGCTTGATGCGAGAAAGCTAAAAAAGAAGACACGAGCAATACATGGACTAGTGACATTCCCAGAATTCTCGCAACGTGATTCCTAAGCGGCTATCGAACGCACACCGCCCTCAACGGCGAAACTGTTTGGAGCACGGAATCCGAAAAAAAAAGAGAGGAATAAAAACAAAGGACAAGAAGAAGAGAGACGCGTCCACGTTCTGATCGATATAAGTTGAACGCATACTTACTCAAGCGACTACAACATTTCTAATATATTTCCAGGCTCAACTTCGAGGTCGCGGGGAAATTCGAATTTTATCCGAGTTCTGTGCTCCGAAAGCTTTCGTCGTCGGCTGCGCCTCTACACGCGGCGCGCGAGTAATCGGAGCTGTTGACCAGAGCTCCGTGGCGAGGATTGTGTGGCGCTATATACGCCAAAGCTCGAGTGAGTAATTAAGGAGGCGCGCGCTCACCCTCAAAGTCCAAAGTCCTAAACAAGGGTGGCCCGTCAAGCCATGTATGCAGCCCGCGTGGCCTCTCGGTATGCAGTGAACCTTTGGCCCCAAGCAACGCCGCAGTGCGAAACGAGCGAATACGAGCGCTTTGTACGCAGCCCAACGTTTCGCGCAAGTTTGAGACCGCCCGGTCTAGAGAGCCACAGCCGCTCGATAAAGAAACACTCAACCTCGTGTGTATGCGGGTAGGGGTGCGCGCATATTCGAAGCTTTCGGATAACGAATCGAATATATTGTTCGATTCAATTCAATCTTCGAAACTATGGGCGATCTCGGTCTTCAGAATCAACATAAGAGTCGAATAGTCACTATTTCTAAATACGGATATTTTTCCGATATATGTCGAATATTTCACATCGTCAACCGTGTGCAATCAAACAATAAAACTGGAGCGAAATCAAAGGTAATCTTAATAACCGCGGCCAGGTATAAAACGCGCTACGTTATGCGTATAGAGGTGCAGGCAACGTCGCTCTGCAGGGAGTCAGAATTCCACGGCTTAACCGCGATCATTCGCACTACTCAGGCAGTGCCGTGTATATATGCGAACAAACGTGTTCCTAAAATGCTCCATTCGCGCTTTCATTAAGCAGCGCTTCGTAACGGGCAATGTGATGACAGAAATTTGCTAACGTCATTCACATTATAGGATGTGAACACCGTTTCGCAATAATGGTGGAAACGCTGGCTCATTATTCGAAAAGTTTTCGATCATTCAATTCCATTCGTTTGTGGCAGTGGCGTATCCAGGAAACTTCTTTTTTGCCTCCCTTCACCCCTTTACTGCGCAGCCTCTGGCGGCACTGTTTTATTCCGTCTCAAGAATTACTATTAGAGCGCCCCCCCACGGCAGTGGCAAGCAATAACGCGACGCTAAAGACCGAAACCGCTCCGCGCATGCAGTGCCTATATATATATATATATATATATATATATATATATATATATATATATATATATATATATATATATATATATATATATAGTGTGTGTGTGTGTGTGTGTGCAGGAAAGACGAAGCTCTTGGGATTAAGACTTGTTCACTTAACGTGTTTTCGGCTGGTGGACCAGCCTTCGTTGAGAGTACAGGTGTTACTTCCAAAAGGTACGTCGTCTCTTTCCCGCATATGTTACCCACATGCTTAACTTCGAAGAAACACCATATAAACCCAGTAACCCTCCAGGGTTACGCGCAAGGCACCCCCCCCCCCCCCCCGCGTAGAGAGAGAGAGAGAGAGGCGACGCACCGCGCAGTCCTGGCAGAAGGGTCCGGCGAAGCGTCCCCGGGCGTCGGCGTGGCACACGCAGCGGCCGCACACGCAGTCCCCGTGGCCCGAGCACAGGCGGCCGCTGCCGGAGTCCTGCGGCGCCACGCACGCCTCGCTGGTCGCGGGGCAACCGCAGGCGGCGCCCCGCCAGCCCGGCCGGCACTGGCACTCGCCGCCGCAGCAGACGCCCCGGTCGGGTCCTCCGCACACGCGGCCCTCGGAGTCGCGCTCGCACGAGAAGGTGTCGCACTCGCACCACTGGCCGAACACGCGGCCGCCGGGGACCCCCTGCGCGCGCATGGCACGCACAGTCGTGAGAATCGTACGCGCTGTGCGCCGAGGCACTGTCATCCGTAGGCGAGAACGTAAGAAACGGAGGCTGGCTGGCACCACTGGTCTCTGGAAAGGGAACAACTAAACCCTTTCCGACATCGAAGGGGAGGGGAAAAAGGAAGGGCACGGGAAAGGAACGCCGATGAACGACAAACAACAGACACGGGGAAAATAGAAGAGAGAAGGACGCCACTGACCATTCTACGCTGTCGCATATGTATATTAAAAAAAAAAAAACGCGGCAGTATATTTACACCTCTGTCCCCAAGCTTTGTCGTCGTATTCGCTCTGCGCAAGCAGTCGTACAGAACGATTTCGATAAATTTTGTTCAAGGCCCACGGCCGCCATCCTTGCATAAGTGTCGAAGAAGTTAACACAGTACGTGGACGGACGAAATAAGCCGCGGGCCGGACGAACGCTTTCGTACAAACGAAAGCTGTTGCAGAGACGACGGCGCGCCACTTATTAATGCCTAAGCATTCTTTGGCGACTCTGTCCAGCGAAATCTGTCCGTCACGCCAAAAGTGTAATGCTTTGTACTTGCACAAAAATGCGTAATTTGAGAAGTTAAGACACTTACTCGTTATAATAGTGTAAATGCAGATGATTGGTAGCTTTATAAGCGATAATGAACAGAACAAATCAATGAGGACAAGTGGCTCTCCGCTATCAAGAGCCCCGAAGCCGGGGCGCAACTATGGGCTGTCCAGAGGGCCCACGATGCGGCGGTCGGACATGGCCCGACTGTCCCAACGTGGGAGCGGCCCGCAGCGCGCTGAGTTGCGTACCTCAGGACATACATACATACATACATACATACATACATACATACATACATACATACATACATACATACATACATACATACATCAATCCATCCATCCATCCATCCATCCATCCATCCATCCATCACAGAGAAAACCGCTATCGTCAGACCGCCTTGAAAGCTTACTTTTCCGCATCACGGGTGTGTGTGCAGAGAAGCCTGCTACGGGCCTGCTGATTATAAAAATAAGAATAAGTGATTGGTACATGCGGTAATAGTTCAATAATAATAATGAATGAATAAATGATGGCATCTAAAGAACAGAAAAAAGGTAGTGACGTCGCAGCCTCCGCCTCAAGTTCGTAACAGAAGAAAAGTAAAAATAGAAAATGAAATAAAAAAGGCGAAGAAAGCAGCCGTGGTTAAATCGGTTGTGACAGCGTTCCGGCTAAGTTGATACGATCGTTTTGAAGTGGCCATGCGGCTTGCTGGCAACTCATATCCACACAGTTCAGTACACGAGTAGGCAAGCATAAGCGAGGAAAAGCAAGTAAGCAAAAGCGAAGTAACACACTAATCAAAGAATGCTTATGCATTAGTAGACATTTCTCAGAATTCCTGTAGCATTTCTTTTCTTTAAGGGTCGTCAATGATTGGGAAGGTCGCACAGTTCTGCACACTCACTGGTGGATCGTAGCACTTGCACTCGCCACAGACGCAGTCGCCGCGATGTGAACACAGCTCGGCGCTCGAGTTGTCCCTGCGGAGATGGGTAACAGAGGCAGTGGCACACGCTATAAGGACGCCGTCCCGAAGGGCTTCTTCCCGCCGCAACCATCGAAGATTGCTTCAGAAACCGGAGAAAATGCTTACAGATACCAGCCACTTTTCCTTGCTGTTTCTGCACTTCAATTAAAAATCACAGTTAATTTCCCCTATGCTTGCTTCAGATTCATTGTCTGTTGACTTCGTATGACTGTATAACTAACAAAAACTTAGTCCCTCAGTTCCCCTTGCTCTTTCCGATCAAACACTGCGTCAGCCATATTAGTTCGCAGCGATCGCTCGCAAGTCGCGAGCGCACTTATGCGGTGTACAAGCAGGATCATTCGCTAAGCAATTATGCCAAACTTTTAGAAAGTACTTGTACGCGTTTTAATCAAACCAGCAATACATCTCTCAAAGCGCCTTCAAAGTCTCTATTTGTATTTACAGATATTCAGCTCGCGCTAGCCCAGATCCTTTGCTTGCAACAGTCGTTTGAAATTGAGGAGCTATACTCGCGGACAACTTTCTGTGGCAATGAACGGAAAAGCTACGGAGGCAAAGCGCGCACAAATGAGAGCGCTTCAGGAAAGAGTCCGGCGTTTTAATCCACATTAGTTTATAGGCTGGAGAAGATAGAACGTAGACATCTTATTAGTAACAGTTAAATAAGTACAGAACAAACCTCCGAATGTAAAAGTTTACTCATTTGGCGGCTTTTCCCTTCCGCGTCGGGGCAAACGCGAAACCGTTGCACGTGGAAGCTGCGTCGATTCATCGTCTGTTCCGAGCAACTAAAAGCACTGTCCACGCTGCCGGACTACTTGGCGCCGTAACATGCATGTGCAGCAGCCACGCGCCCGTAGCTTTGCCTTCATTGCCACAGAAAGTTGTCCGCGAGTGTAGTTATGCAGGCTCTGGGGGCGCACGCAACAGATAGAAGTATGAAGCTCACATTAAGTGCTTAGGAGGTACAAATTGAAAGGCATGACTATACAGCCGATGTGAAATATACCAAAATAAAATGGCAGTCTCCCCAGAAAATCTACGGGCGCGGTGGTCGGCCGTGCTGCTCAGCTCAGAACTCCAAGACCAACTTTGGGCCGTCCAGCGAGCCAAGGAAGCCGCACGGGAGCAGCAGCTCCCAGTGGCCATCTAGGCGGCCCCAGGCCCGGGCCTCCCAATCGCCGGATTCCAAATAAAGTTATCACACACACACACACACACACACACACACACACACACACAGCCAACCGCCTCTTCCGAACGAGTGACTTCAAGTAAAACTTAAGGTACTTTTCTCGTGTGCTGCATTCACAGGGTATATACTATAGGCGCATGTCGCAAAATCTCGACACATATACATAATGCATCG
Organism: Dermacentor variabilis; assembly: GCF_050947875.1. Taxonomy (NCBI): domain Eukaryota; kingdom Metazoa; phylum Arthropoda; class Arachnida; order Ixodida; family Ixodidae; genus Dermacentor; species Dermacentor variabilis. The sequence continues at coordinate 110,936,022 of NC_134569.1, read as the reverse complement.
GGCGCGAAAAGCATATGTACCCAGAAACCATATCCGATTCAATTTAAAAATTAAATTATGAGATAATACGTGTGCCGAAACCGCGATTGAATTACAAGGTTCGCCGTAGTGAGGGATCTCCGGAATAATTTAGGCCACCGGGGGTTCTTTAACGTGCACATAAACCTAAGTGTACGCGAGCGTTTCTTGCACTTCAGTCTTGCGTTTCTTGCATTTCGCCGCAGTCGGGAGTCGATCCCGCAACCTCGTGCTCAGCAGTGCAACGCCATATCCAAGCCAGCGCACGGCGTGAAAAACCATCCGTTCGACGTATATGTGACTGGTCGTATCAACAAGAAATTCAACAGGATTCCAACAAGTTCCCAACAGGTTCCAATAGTCGCGAGCAGTCATATACATTTCTGACACGTCGTCCGAAGGATCGGGCAGTCTTGATGACCATCTACCCCTTCACGCGTGCAGCGACATGCGCGTTGACGTCAAAGTTATGCGGAGCGCACGCGTCAGCGAGAGAGTAGGCGCATTTAGCGGTGACGGTCATTTCTTTGGGTGAGGGCCTCGTCGCGGATGCGCGCGAAGGGGCTGTCCGGGGTGACGCCGTCGCGTGGAACCACACCACCGCGCAGGGGGGAGGGGACTGACCTCCGGCAGAGCGCCGTGTGCTGCTCCAGCTGGCTGCCCAGGCACTCGCAGCGCTTGCCGTAGAAGCTGGTCTCGCAGTCGCAGGCGCCACACACCGCGCTGCCCCGACCGCTGCAGGATCTGCTGTTCGCCTCCTGCATGGTGAAAGTGTGTGCAGAATTGAGTTTGGACCTTTGGGGATAAAGAAAAATGAATTTTTGATTTTGAATGCATTGAATCGAATTTGTCCTTCGCATTTTGAATTTGTCCGAGACAGGTACACTGACCGACCAGCCGAGCGACTCGCGCATCTCGGCTGTTCCCTGTTCTGCAGGTGTATACGCATTGTGTGGAAGGCTCTGGACACGCGTAGACGGCGACAACAGATAACAATACATAGCGTGACAGTATTCTATGTGTATTTTTTTAGTTCTTACCCGTTGTTGCCTATATCTGTTTGACGTACGCAAGGCAGAAGCTATTCCGATGCAGGCTCAGCCCGTGGGCCTCTCAAAGGCAACGAGTCCGTTTTATTTGCCCATACTTCGTGAGCTTTCAGTGTACCTTACACTTCGTCACGCGTTTCGGGAGAGAAACACATTGGCTTCTGTATACGACCCCGTGCATTCGCGTCACACAAGGCACGTGGTACATTTCGTGCGGATTCGCAGCCACGTCCTTGCGCTTCTCGCGGTTATAAATTGTGCAGGAGTCTTCTCATTCTGCACGAGCACGGAAATGGCATACCGCGCACTGCCGTAAACCGCGCACAGGGGTGTGCAGGGCGATTCGAGCGAACTTTAAAAAGAAGTGTACGAACACAACGACGTGTGCATACACGAGCACACATGCACGCGCACGCCCGCGCACTCACCACGACGTCCTGGCAGGCGCAGCGGCAGATCGGCTCCAGGCGCACCTGCACGTACTCGCTCACCCCAACGGGGGAGATGCGGAACGCCGTGCTCTGGCCGCCCGGCACGTCGTCGCTGGGACAGCGCTCCAGCTCCACGGTCACCTGGAACTCGACCTGCGCAGACACGCCCGTATACGTGGGCCTTTCGACTTGCTGCGAGAAGAATGCGCTCCGACAACTGGGAAGCCGGGCCTCTGAGGTGATGCTGCTGGTCTCACCCACGGCAAAATGAGACTCCGCGGGACCCACCGCAATGTTTGCACAAATCTGAGAAGCCTGCCTATTACTGACTTCATCCTTTCGCTGAAATAGGGTGAAATAAGTGACATGGAAAAGAGATGCATGATGAAATGCTACGCCGCCATGGCAGTGAGGCTCGTCGAAAGTTACTGCATCGTGAGAGGACACAAAGTAGAAAGGAAATGGGACGAAAAGAGAAAGCATAGTAATATGTATATAGTAAGCGAGGGCGGGAACAGTTGGCTCGCATGCCCGAGGGCAGAAAATGTATTCTCCGACGATCGGCGACACTATCGCCTTCACCTCGTATGCTCAACCAGCCAATCAGCGCGCGCCTGGTAGCCGAGGCGATAGTATCCCTGAAAATGACTGTCCCCAAAGAGACTAACTATCGGGCATGGAACGGGAATTAAGAAACACACACAGTATACACCGCCCGTGCCGTCGTCTGTACTTTTCTTTTTTTGTGTGTGTGTCTTAATTTGCGGCAAAAGATATGTCCTTCAGCAGACACCAACTAGGCCAACAAACAGTTCTGTTGAACTGTTGAAACATACGCAGTACAGCAGACAAAACTGTACCAACTCTGCACGACAACTTCCTCCGTAAGCTCTGTGCGCATTAAAGCAGCCCGCTCTAAAACGCTGCATGCACAGTACAGCTGCACGCTCATGTCTGAGGCGCTCAATGAACACTGAATGCGTGACAGATTGCACCGCCCACTTCTGCCGGAGGTTACTAACCCGCGCCTTCTCTTCCTTCCTCGCTCCATTCCTCGCTATACCCACCAACGAGTGAGACAGTTGCCCACGGTTCTCCTCTTCCAAATAATCATTCCCCACAATATATCCCCATCAGCAGCAGCATAAAAAGCAGCGGTGTCTCCCAACTTGCGCCATGCTTGCCATTTCGTAGTGTGATGCGCACGGGCCAGCGCCACTGTCATGGGCCCATGGCAGCAAATTACTCGACGAGCTCTAACTATAAAGACGGACTCTTCACCGCGTTCCTCATTGACGCTGCTTGCGTTGTTCAGGCATGTGCCCGTCGTTCGCGAACGAATTCCAGCAATATAAGCAAGGTAATCCGTCGAAATATACTTCCTCCTCGCGAAAACTTCCGCGAAGCACATGAGCATGCATGGCGCTCACCTCGTCGCCGACGCGAATGCCGTCGCAGGCGTTGGTGAGGCCTTTGGAACTGGACCTGCGGGCGAAACGCAATCCTTGACGTTCTGGCCATCTTTTCGAATTCTGATTGATTTATTGATTTATTGATTTATTGATTGATTGATTGATTGATTGATTGATTGATTGATTGATTGATTGATTGATTGATTGATTGATTGCAACGGCCAGTTCGACCTAGGCAACTGAAAGAGGACCTCGTACTCACCCAGGCAGGCAGCTGCTCTTGTAGCTGACCTTGAGGAAGTCGGGAGCGTTGTCCTTCAGGACAACCTCGGAGCGTATTTTCTGCGTCAGGACAAGAGGGCAATCGGTTACAGCTGAGTGAATGTAAACACTCGGAACGCATTTTTGAAGTACTTCCGTCGGGGTCGTCGGCCCCGACGATCGTTCAAAATGTGTTTCACGCATAGTTAAGTGGAGACGTTATGACACCGATTGCGCCCAAAACAGCCTCAACGCCGCCCATAACCACATTGACTCAACACGCCAAAGTAGGAAAATGACATGCTAAAACATAATACTTCAGGAATGCATTCCACGCGCTTTTTGTTTTAATGTGTCGTTTCTTTTTCTTCGTTTCTTCTCTCTCTCTCTCTCGCTGCGCATAAAGCAACCGCACGAGGGCACGGTTTCAACGTTCTACATCGAGCACTCGCTACCGCTAAATGAGTATTTGAGGCACACGAAATGTTTAGCGCTCCGGTTCATCCATGGTGCCGCGCGCGAACACACGCATCTCACCACATCATCCTTTTCCCATCATTCTTTAACCCGCAACAGTGAGATCGCAATGGAGAAACAAAGGTGATATTTCACGCACTTTTCGTTTTTTTTTTTTTTTGCTCAATGACAATTAAGAGCCCCTAAATAAGAAATAGCATAGCACTACGCTACATGTGCATGCCCACTCACGTAGTACTGGTCCCGCACGAGCTGCACGATGTTGGAGGAGTCGCCGGCGAGCGTGCCCACGGAGGACCCGTCGATGAACGAGCTGAGCGCGTCGTACACGCCGGCCGCCTTCTCGGGCACCGCGAAGATGAGGTTGATCTTGTTCTGCTGCACCACGCGCACGATCTGGCTCAAGGAAGGGTAGTCCTGCGCAGGGCACACGTATACGCCGCCATCGTCGGGCGCCGAAGGCGACATTCGGGAAGGCTATATGGCGTATGCGGTGTGCACAATCCAACCGTATACGAATACCTCGTACGAATAAACCCCGCCCGCAGGAACTCTGTACGTCATACGGAGACAGTGACTTCCTGTAAACTGTATAGCTATACTGCGCGAGGTTTGCATCAACGTTGGCTTGCGTGGCGTCGCTCGTGGGAGAACTTCGGCGCGCTCCGTCGTCTCTCGCCTCTAGATCTTCCTGCATCGCCGCGAGCCTGAGCTCGTCGCGGTAAACGTGGGGCTGCTTCTGCTGTCGCAGAAGCGGTATAGTCTAAACTTAGACACAGTTAAAGTTAACACGATTCCGTATTGTACGCGTCTTTAAAGGCTCAAAGCTCCAGGTTTATGCTGAGGCTACAATGAACGTGGTATACAACCAAGCTTTCTGTGGCTCCTTGGGCGTGTCTGTCCATGCGACCATGTATACGCAGCAGAAATTTTACACTCGCGCACGAAATTGCTGCCCATTACCAAAAAAAGAAAAAGAAATGCCGCGAGAATCTATTCGAGCAGCCGGATATAGGAATAGTGAGGGATGTCGGGACGGAAAAGCCTTATTTGCTACCCGCCACGGTCAACGGCGTTGCGCTGCTGAGCGCGAGGACGCGGGTTCGATCGCGGCCGCATTCACAAGGGGGCGAAAGGCGAGAAAACGCTCGCGCACCGGCGCATATATCGTGCGTTAGGCGCAGGCAAAATATTCTCAGGTTGTCGAAACTGATCTCGCGTCTACCACTACGGCGTGCGCCTCCTAATCTTAACGTGGTTCTGGCAGAGTAAAACTTCGGTGCATTTTTATTTTTTTCCCTAGCACTGTGCGAACCTCGTGCACTGATTCAGTGCCGCGCGCGCAGGTATGCGCATCGCTCTTTTAGGGGAAAAAAGAGCACATGTATACGCCGCCTGGCCGTGAAAAGAAAAAAGAAACTAAAAAAAAAAAGAAACTCTTCTGGGACGCCGCCATTCGGCACAGCACGCAAAGCGACCCATTTCACACGCGAGAGCGGGCAGAGCTCATAAGCATACGTGCTTGCTTCGGCGCGCATATAATGGCGGCGCATCTGTATTTTACTACGAGTCTTATTACGCACCGCTTGCATTCTGGCGCGAGCGTTGTAATGAAGGCAATGCCTCGTGCGTACGCACCTGGTCCGTGCTCTCCGAGTAGAAGCCCTCCTCGTCCAAGTGGCACTGCTCGTCGTTACGCTTGATGACACCTCCGAGCTGCGAGAGAGTTGGCGGCATGCAACTGCCTCAGAAAACGGGATCGCGGATTCTTTTTTAGAACGCAAGCTTCTCTACGCAGACGTGTAGAGCTCAGACGTCGTTCGCGCTTAGTCTTAAAGCGTTTATTACTTGGGGACGAATGGAGAACGTCTGGGAGAGTGATTTGCTTAGATGATTAAAAATGTTTGTTTGTTTGTTTGTTTGTTTCTTCTTCGTTCTTCAAGTGCCGGCAGGCTATTCACGGCGTGAACTGCGAGGACGCGGAGCAAATAAAGGGCAATCTGAGAACTCCAAGTTCACGTATAAGTCTCTCGGGGGTCCCGTTGCAGTCTTGGAATTTGGGACCCTCGTCTGTATATCGTATCTTTCCAATGCATTGTATTTAAAGAATAATAAACTGAAACTAAAACTGAAATAAAAAGCATCCACATCATAAGAGAGATTTTGCGCACCCATAGTTTGGGGACCCAAAATTCGAGGACGCGAACCTCCGGGCGGTCAAAAGTACGCAAGCCGGGTGCAAAAGCTAAAATTCTATATTAGCGACACAAGAAGTTAGAAATACGAGACAAGGAGGCAATGAAACACATCGAAAGTTGTAGTACGTACGACGGTTGCATGATTCACTGAAATCATTCACAGAAATGATTCACTGCGACGAATGCCCCTGATACGCGATAACTTTCAGAGTGAGGCTCTGTCAGAGTCTGAACCTAACCTATGAAGCAGCGCAGAGACACCCAGAAGAAAAGAAAAATAGACAACGTACCACCACTCGTGCGGGATGTCCTTTTCCTGTCTGTCTTTCTTCGCTAAAATTTATCATAGGAAGACGTTCATGTTAGGATGGGTTTGATTAGGTTAGCATTGGATAGGTGAGGTTAAACCGAACAAACATGGACTCAAGAATACCCGATTATAACCCAACCCCCAACCCTAACTTAGACAGACCCAAATATAGAGTCCACGCACCAGGCCGTCGCCGGCGGAGTGGAAGATGGAGTCCGTGGCGAAAAGCAAGATCTTCCTGGACCTCTGGCTCCAGCCGATGGACTCCTGCAGGCGCGAATAAGAAAGTCATCAGAGGTGACTAACCCAACTAACGGTGCTAGGAGCTAGCAAGCGCATCTTCCGTACCTTGCACACTACCGCCTGCATGATGGCATCGAAACCGCCCTCCGCGTTGTCCAGGTTACCGGACAGCCCGGCGGAGGAGACCTTCTCCTGCAAACCAGGAGAGGGAGCATCCCGGCAGAGGATTCAGGAGGGGAGAGTTAAGGCACCGCACGATGGCGCCACTTGTAAGGCGCGCGTCGAATGCTTGCTCACTTGCTGCATACCACGACACGGTTAGACTCCTCTATTTACTGTCTTTAAACAATTAAACACCGACGATTACTATAATCCCCAATGCGAAATTCGAGCGCAGTTGTATACGTGTTTTCATTTGGCGACATATACTGGCTGGCGCGGACCATCTGTCTCGTGCGGCACGTTGCGGACGGAGCGAAGTGCGGCGCGACTGCCTCGCTAATCTGGAGATCGCGAGAGCCAGCTCGTGAGTGACGCGTGGGCTAGATTCAAAGCAGCCGCCGCCGACAGATCTCGCGGACGACGCGCGCTACTCTGGCGCCATCTCGCAGCCATCATCGCCGCACTACGCTTTTCTTCTCACCCTTTCACCATACCCTCCTCCTCAGCTTTCCTCCACAGCTGCGCTCAGCGTTCGCTTTCATTTTTCGCTGTGCTCGTTCGCTCGATTACGCCGACGCTCGCCGCAGGAACGGGCGTCTAAAACGCTCTAAAACAGTAATGTTCACAAACTATTGAAAAAAACTGGTACAAGTAAACAGTAGAAAACGCGACACATATCCCTATTATGTGACCTTGCTTAAACACACCGCTTCATTAATCATGTCACAGCGTGTCGGACTAATAATATCGCGCATCTCATATGCCTGATATTTTTTAATGCCCTTGCCAGAGATTATTCGTCAACTGTACAGAATGAACTATAAGCACTGTACACTATATATACAGTGCAACTATACAAAAAGCCCTCTTAGCTCAGCTCAGCTTCGGCATTCCCTTAAGTTCAAAGTACGTACAATACGCCGCGACACACTTACATAATAAACGTAAAAAAATAATTGAGATCTGAGGTTTTACCTGGCACAACCACGATATGATTTGAGGCACGCCGTAGTTCCGCTGTAGTGCGGAACTACGGCGTGCTGAGGTTTTACCTCATATTTGCCTCATCTGAGGTTTTGCCTCATCTGAGGTTTTGCCTCATCTGAGGTTTTACCTGGCACAACCACGATATGATTTGAGGCACGCCGAAGTTCCGCTGTAGTGCGGAACTACGGCGTGCCTCAAAATATGAGGTTTTACCTCATATTTGCCTCATTTGAGGTTTTGCCTCATCTGAGGTTTTACCTGGAACAACCACGATATGATTTGAGGCACGCCGAAGTTCCGCCGTAGTGCGGAACTACGGTGTGCCTCAAAATATGAGGTTTTACCTCATCTTTGCCTCATCTGAGGTTTTGCCTCATCTGAGGTTTTACCTGGCACAACCACGATATGATTTGAGGCACGCCGTAGTTCCGCTGTAGTGCGGAACTACGGCGTGCCTCAAAATATGGCCACCGTGGCCAGGATTTGGCCCGGCGCCCTCGGGCTTAGCAGCACAATGACAAAGCCATTACGCCACCACGGCGGGTCACAGTGAGCTTGAAACGAGTATGTATACGTACGGTGAAGAGGCTGCTGTTGGACGTGAGCGCCAGCTGGTGGTGGAAGCCGTAGGGCGGCTCGCACTCAGTGTCGTGGCACGGGTTTTGCAGCCTGCGACAGTTCACGAGGTAACAATTGTCCTCACCACATCGCACGATGGTTGTTATGAACGCGTACTTTGCCGCCCACGTAACATGTATAAGCCAGGTGTTTCGACGAAAATTAACTCATCCTTATAGAACAGCGCAGCAGAGATGACAAGCTTTTCGCTCTTTTCCTCTTTAAGGCGAAAGGCTTAAGTGGCTCGTTGCAATGGCTCATACCCGCAAAAAAGCGGCGTCTAGTCCACCGAGACAAAAAGCATCATCATCAGGAATGGCTCAAGCAAGCAACGACGCAATGGCCGAATAGGAATGAAGAAACGTAAGAACGAAAGAAAGAAACAACACACGAAAGAAGACGGAAACAAAGAACGAAAGACAGATCGAAATAACCTTTAGGTAGTGCATCAGGTGCTCGCATGTGTCGTTGAGGACGTCGACCTACAGCGCCATAGGTTTACTTCACACTGTGGCTCGGTATGTCTTGCAAGAAGTCTGACCCCTCCGATCGTATAACTTAATGCACTATCACGTGTGTAGCAGGCTTTCGCCTTCACGTGTTGCAAGAGTGTAACACGCTGCGGAACTTGTTTTTTCTTTCTTCTTCGTTTCTTTTTCTTTTTTTGACAGCACACACATTTTGCACGCTGTCTGACATCGTAAGTTGATCGATCATTACCGATTAATTATATAATCGTTTTCATTATGTACAACAATCAACGTTTATAACTATATTGGGCCCATATATGCTGCAAATGCGGAGCTGAAGTCGTTCAATTGTCCGACACACACACACACACACACACACACACACACACACACACACACACACACACACACACACACACACACACACACACACACACACACACACACACACACACACACATGCGCGCTTTTATGAATAACGAGCCTGTACACTATTTCGCGAAGTATACGTTCACGCAGTTTCGTTCCGCAGCGCGTGAGCGGAAGGCTTTGCGAGAGAAGGTTGGCGTATTTCCGTCGAAGACTTTCCGAGGCAACCGTTCAAAATGTATTGTATAGCACGAGATTAAAGGCCATCTGCAACCAAGTGTTGAACCGTGTGAGAAAGTCCAGATTCAAATGGTGTAGATATTAGAGCGCTCTCCAAGCAAAATCTCATGCTCGAAATACCAGCGGATGCGTCACGAAAGGCTCGCAAAAGAAGACGTTTTTGATGCCCATACTGAAAAAAACAAACACCGCCATTACCGCTCGGCGAAAGTGACGCACAACTCAAAACGTGCGGCTCCGGAGCATGACCTCAGAGGTTAAAGCACCACCCACGGCCTCCTGCGGAGCGCAGGAAAATCTTGCACCGACGTGCCGGGACTTACGTCATATCCGCTAACCACCACGGAAATGCGTCGTCTGCTTAGGTGCCATTTAAAGGCTGCTAATAAGAAAAATTAGACCGTAGACCTGCATGCAGCTTTGCCAAGACTGCTACGGCAGTACACATACTACCCATTTTCTTGCCAATTTAGCAAAAAGTAAAATATTGTGGCAGTTGTCATTTAACGTGAACATGCTATGGTGCCCACTCCGCCCATAAAAGCCCCAACACATCAACGTCAGAAGACTTTGCGTAACTGCTGCCTCACAACCTACCCTGCAGCTCTACCACTTGTGAGGCAGCATGAAATTATGGCAACCTTTATGTATACATATACATAGAAAGCCCGAAAGACTCATCCAAGGCCCAGGATCTACCCACGATGATGACTACACAAAGGCGACGAAGAACAAGGTCACATGTATGATGATGCTGATGGCAATATACAGTTGAAGAAGGATTGCATAATAAATGCCCACAATAAAAAAAATGTATGTCATTTCCTTCTCAGTGTCATGGCGTCTTGGACTGTTGACATTGGAGCACACTAACCAGTACCTGCAGCTCATGATGTCGCATCTAACCTGCATTCAAATGAGAAATTTTTTTTTTTAATCCGAGGACACCTAAGCACTTATGAGTTGTGAATGCGAAAGCGACACCTGGCGCAGCACCTGGCGCGGTATTGCGCCGGTAGAAGGTGTTCCGTTTCGCCCGCCTTGCAAAATTCTATAGGAGGCGTTGGCGGTGCTCCGCAGAGGTGCACTCGTGACGTGGCGTCGTAGCCAATGGGAATTTCGGTGCCGTTTCGCTGCTACAGACGCCGTTTTTTTTCTTCGCTCAATATGCCATTTGATGCTATTGCATCAAAAAAGAAAAGAAAGAAGAAATGGCGCGCGTCCATTAACTACGTTCCGCAGCGCTCATATATACTTGCGCTAAATCGTTCGTATCAACAGCACGACGCCGTCTCAAGAGGACAACGCCTTACTTTACGCCCGGGCGTAAACACCACGGATGTTACGAAACAATCGTAAAAGCCTCAAGTAAAAATGGCCTTTATCAGCGAGAGATAAGGGCCGAGGTGGGGCCCACAAACCCGAAGTGCAAGAAGACGCCCTCTTGCTGCCCAAGGGGTAAGGGACGACACATCGCAGTATATGAACAAGCCGTGGCGCCGGCCTGTGGGCGGCGAAGTATTTGCTCCGAGCTTAAAGTGATAAGCTGACAAGGGGTCCGCGGTTGTCGGTGTTTGACGACACGCCGCCTTGTGCAAAGTGCGCGAGTGCACACGAGAGGCTTGGCTGGGGCAAAGCACTCTGCAGAAGAACTGACACGAGAAAAGAATGCCCGAGAAAGAAAGAAAGAAAGAAGGAAGGAAGCCCTCTCCTCCTCACCTGGCGGGCGTGGTGTCCACGTACGGCAGCAGTACCTTGTCGATGAAGGAGCCGAAACCGAGGCGGAAGTTCTTGGTCACATTCAGCATGTTCTGCACTGCGAACGCACGCATTGCTTCGCTCGGTATACAATGACAGAGTACATACTAGGCGTGTGTAGGTGTTATTTCTTTTTTTTAGATGCACCACAATTTTTAAGATTGCCTATGGCAGATAGCACAATTTTAAACTTTGAGCTAAATTACATTCGATGAGGTCGTTACTTCAACGAGAAATCAAAATGCTGAATTGAATAATTAGCAACAATTACACTAACTAATGTTTAATTATTTACACTATAGCACACATTTCAATTTTCGAGTTGTAACCGGCGAGTTCGCAAGGCATACACATCCACTTGGAACGAGTTCTCAGAGCTGCACCAGTTTCGAGATATTAATCTTCAAAGGGTCCGACGAAATGCAGCGACGTTCCATTTACTTTTGTACTTCAATGCATAAAGCAGAGTTTTCTTTAAAAAAGAAAGGGAGGTGGGGGGTTCTTATACGAGTAATTAACGTCCACACGCTACAATAGGTGCAGTGGAAGGGTTTTCCATATCGATATCCGGCTGCGGGAATATCGAACCTGCAACCTCGTGTTCAACATTATAGCGCATAGCCACGGAGCCATGGGCACCGCGGGCGGATTTATGCAATGACAGCTCGAATCAACTGTGAGGACGCAAACAGGCGCGTTTGACAAGGACTATAACCAATGACATGATGATGATGATGATGAAGCCGCAATGGGGATCTAAAGCCTTCCTCGTTCTTCAGCTACAGTTGGACGAGCGCACTATAGGCATGAATCAGTGGCCTGCGGTTGCTGCAAGTCTGATCGGTCGCTTACATACGTCTGCCTCACCTATACGAAACGCCCTTTAGCTACATAGGACCTCATTTCGGTCCCTATAGGGACCCGTGTTGCGTTTATGGAAAGAGTGAAGTAAAACGACGTGGCGATGCATCAGCATTGCTTTTTTTTCTTTTTTCGAGCGCGATCGAGGCGCGATACATGTTTGCGGTTATAACGGGGAGCGCGCCACAAGGCCCAGCAGATTTCATCTGCGCCAGCCGATGCGTGCCGTGGTCGTGCAACTCGACTATGCGAGATCCTTGGCAAACGCGGTGGCGGCTTATCTTGGCAGCGGCCGACCGAAAACACACACGTGTATATAAACCCACTCTGAACCCCACAAGAACCGCTCTGTTTGCCGCCAGGTTTCAAGAATGCAAGAATGCGGTAAGCGCGGTGGAGAAACAACGCTTATTCAAGACGTCGGCCTTGTAAACTGTATAGGCTATGGAAACCTCGAAGCTGTGGCGACACGCTTGGATCGAAGCCGATGTTTCCAGTGAAAACAACGCAGCGGGGTAAACATGTAATGGTGAGATAAGCATAGTCACTGACCGCTTTCCAGCGTTCCCATTGATTGCGTGACCTGTACGGCATTGTACAAGCATGAAGTCACGGGCATTGACGCCTCGAGTTTCCATGTTGTGCAAATCTTGACAATCAATACTGGCCGGAAAGATGGCGCTAGTGGGCATGGTGCTCGGAAACTACTGTGAACGGTAGGCCAAGCAGATAAGGGCGAAATTTTCCAACTTCCCGTGCAAGAGCGAGGCACTCACGTTCAGTAAGTCAGTAATTTCACTCCGATTCGGGAAGCAGCCTGCTGGCATAAGCGATGACGCAGTTCGCTCCAGGTCATGACGTTGGGCCAAGACAGCGCCTATTCCGTAGCCGCTCGCGTCAGTGCGGACTTCGGCTTCGGCTGATGGGTCGAAGTGGACCAAAATGGGAGGCGTTGTGGGGAGTGTAGTTAACTCGGAGAAAGTCGTGGCTTCTGCAGGAACTCAGTTAAAAGGGGCGTCTTGTTTACTAAGAAGACCTGTGCGCGGTTTCGCAATCACTGCAAAATTATTCACAAACCGGAGAAAATAGAAGCAGGACCGCAAAAATATGCGAACATCTTTGGCAGACTTGGGCACAGGGAAGTCTTTCACGGCTCAAATTTTATCTGGGTCAGGTTGCACTCCGGCGGCGTCCCCAATGTGGCGAAGGATAGTAATGCGGTGATGGCCAAGACGGCACTTCGATGAATTCAGATGAATTCCGGCACGGCGGAACACGTCAAGAACCGCTGAGAGGAGTTCGATTTTGTATCAAACGTAGGCGAGAACACAATTACGTCGTCTAAATAACACGAGCATGTATACCGCTTGAACCCATGAAGCAGAGAGTCCACCATTCCCTCGAATGTGGCCGGGGCATTACACTGACTAAAAGGCATGGCCTTGAACTGGTAAATCCCATCAGTAGTAACAAAAGCCGTTTTTATCGGTCCATGGGCTCCACAGCAATCTTCCAATATCCAGATCGAAGGTCGATAGAAGAGAAGTAAGCGGCACCATACAGACCATCAAGGGCGTCATCAATTCGTCGTAACAGGTAAGCTTCTTTCTTTGTAATGTTGATGAGGTGGCGATAGTCCACACAAAAGCGCCACGATCCATCCTTCTTTTTCACTAAAACAACAGGGGACGCCCAGGGACTGGAGGGTGGCTCGATAATGTCCTTTGCAGGCATCTTATTGACTTCCTGCTGAGTGACGCTTCGCTCAGACGCATACACTCGATAGGCGCGACGGTGAACAGGGCCATGGCATCGCCTGTGTGTATGCGATGCGCGACAAAGGACGTCTGGCCCAAAGTCCGATTATGCCGAAGTCGAAAATGTCTCGATACGACTCGACAATACGTTTGAGGGTTTCAGTGTGCGCAGGCGGAAGGTCGTTGGCTATCATGATGCCAATTTCGCGCCTGCCACAATTGTCGGCGTCGGAGTGCCCTTCTGGGAACATGTAGCAACCATTGCAAAAGCTTCTACATCTGACAGTCTTGCAGGGGGCAAAGTGGTCTACGGAAAGCCCCTCTGGAAGTACTTGTTTGATGAAGCCAAAATTCACAAATGGAAGGCAGGCTCTGTTCGCCGTAATGCTCAGGACCATCTATAGGGTGCAGTGATACCGCGCGTGAGCAGGACGTAAGAGGCGCCACGTAGTAGTCGCCATCTGGAACAGCTGGCGAACATGACACTTCGACGTACGACACGGTTTTAGATGGCAGGCGAACAAAGCCGCTGCAGTGTAAGCGAGACGGCGGAGGTTGGTCACTGGGTTCACAGAGGCGAGGCAGTTCAAGGCGGAAGACGCCGCCGGAGCAATCAATCAGAGCGGAGTCGGCAGAAAGAAAATGAGGTACATGAAGTTGCGGAAGCACTGTGCAAGGACCGTACAAATAACAACCACCTGGTGACCAGCAACGGGTAACCCGAGCTGTGCACGTCCCACCAACAGCGACCGTCGAACCGCCAGCGACACGTATACGCCTCGGGTCGTGGAAGGCGTAAGGATCTCCTTCATGCGACAACGAAAACTGTCACCTCATGACAGATACGTGCGCCCCAGCATCAACCAAAGCTCTGACAGGCACGGCGTCGACGTGGACTTCAAGAGTGTTTAGGTGAGCGCAAAAGTGCAGCTGAGGATTTTGGGTCGCGGTCGACAGTTCAGTTTCACGTCCAGAAGATGCGCAGTCTAGTTTTCAGAGGAAAAACGACGGATATATAAAGGACATCGAAGGAGAGCAGCGGCGAGTCGGTGAACGAGATGGACGGCGATGCGGCGGAGGAGACTGGACGAAGTGCGGAGCTGCTGCTTGAACGTGTCCCAGCTGGTGATACCACCCTCGTCGGTCCGAAACCAGAAAAACACTTTTATGTAGCACGTGCTGAGCAACAGAAAGCTGTATCCTGTTCTTCATTGACATTTTCATCGAATTATAAAATTTGATAAGTTACTTGATTAATTAAGACTAATTATATAATTAGGCGGCATGCAAAAAATTAGCTGAGTATCTCCACGCTACGGCAAACAACATTACCTTGGTTCTGTCCAGCTACGTGGCACTTGCATATTTTTAAATCTTGGTGCACGATAGTTGAAACACCCTGCGTTGTTCGGCGCCCTTGAAACCCAGTTACCGTACCACGGTGGTCGTTTGGTGTACGCCGTATACAGCTATAGGAAGACGCTGGGGCCATAAGCTCGTCTCGGAATGCCCGACCTGGTGTCATCGATATTATTGTGACGTCATGCATAGAAAAATTTGCCCATTTCGGGTATCGGTACGGCTAGCACTGATGACATTGCTCACTTAAAGAAAGAAAAAGATGGTAGGAGCGCTGCACGTGCGTCTTCTGGACATGCTCACGTGTAGCAGTCGCAGCGATTGCAGAAACAGAGCGAGTTTATAATGACGTCACGAAGCATTCGCCTCCTGGGTAGCGAAACCAAAATTGGTTCGCAGAAACAAGCATTCTAATTAGTTATTACGACGCTCTCACGCTTGCGGGATTTTCGCAAGCGTTTATAAAGGGCTTTGAGCTTCATTCAACTAAAAGAAAGAAAGCAAGAGACGTGTCATGTATTAGAAGTATACTTGAAGTCCGCTGAACAATGTCTACGGGGACGCACTCACCCAGGTCGTCAGCGAGCTCGGCCACCCTCTCCTTGTGCTCCTTCATGGAATGGGTGAGGTCCATGAGGTAGTACAGGTCCACCGGGTAGTCCTCCGCCTGGCGGTAACGGACGGTGAACGTCTGCTTCGAGCCTGCGTGCGGGGAGGGGAAAGCACAGGAGTTTTCGCGAAGGAAATGCTATTTGTGAAAGTGGCCTTGCGGTTCACGGAACCATTCCGCAGGTACGGGCCTCTCCACACGTGTCGATGACCGCAATCGAGATTTTTTTAGCCCAATTAGTGACGACTGACCACGCACTCGCAACTTGTCTCCGCCCGAAGCGCGACGCTGCATGTGATCCTGGTTGTTGCGTCTGTCAAGCATGCAGGAAATCCTGCTTCTGAAATTTAGTGCACTATGGCCACGGTGTTACTCTCAAGAGCTTCAGCACCGCTTGGCGCGTCAAGCGATCGAGTTCTTCAAAGCTAACTTACAGAACATGTGATTTGTGCCTGCCCCAAGAAAAAGCTATAGGTAACGTGGCCAGCGCTGAGCTGTGCGTGGGAAACCGTGCTGCTCAGCTCGGACCGGCGGAAGAACAACTCCGGGTCGTCCAGTTCGCTGAAGACGCCGCCAGGGCCCGAGGGCTCCTGGCCGACGAATACGGGCCTCCTATATATATATATATATATATATATATATATATATATATATATATAAAAGCTGGACAATAAGAAACGCTTTCCCTCCTCCTTCTCATAGTCTCTGCGTTTCCGATGCCAGCGCGTGTTACGCGAAATTCACCATTGCGACCCAGAAAAACGTTCGCAGATGTAAGCAATTTCTAAGGGCTCAGGGGGAAAACGCTGCGAAAGCGGTCCCGAGGCACTGTATATAGCCAGCCAGATTGCACGGTGTTAAATGCCGTTGTAGCAGCGCAATTCGTCATTACCATATTGCAGCGCCGCCTATATACATATATATATATATATTATATATATATATGTGGGCCATCTATACCACTTCTTCGTTCTATGGCCATTTTCATGGCCATAGAGCGAGGCCATTCTAATCAACAAAACTGCTTGCTTCTGGTTCTGACAACACCATCAATGCGTAAACAGTATAAACACTAGGCATATGCCATTGTCAATGTTTCAGCTTTCTTCAATACATCTTGAAACGCTCGCACAAATGATGCTGCTGTGGAAGACCACGACGAAGTCACTGGTATACAAAGTCACCGGTGTATAACGACGAAGTCACGGTATACGAGACATGCGGACGTCCTTGTAACTTCATTCTGTGGCCGCGAAATCTGAACCGACATGTTCGGTGGCAACATCGGATTTCAGTACAATATCCACCCACAAAAGCGCAGTGCAGAGCTGCATGCCCTCTGTGCTGAACGTGATTGGCTGACACACCCTGATTTGGCGGTCTGTTTGCCGCTGCATTCTTAGGTTGTTACTGACTCTCTTCTGACTTTTCCAGAGCTGACGCCCAGTGACCCTATAAAGAATGATCAGCTCAGGCGCCTAATTGCTTATCGGATACACGATCGCTTCTCTCTTATCATCATCATCCATCCCAATACTTTCACTCGCCTTCCCTCTTCCCCAGTGCAGAGTAGCAGACTAGAGCGCACTAGCTCAGGTCGACCTCTCTATCTTTCCTATCAATAAATTCTATTCATTCAAGCTCTCAAAGTTCAAGGGGGCACGTAGTCGTGGAACAGTGAACAGTGTGCAAGAGACTGCGCTCACCAGGGCGCAGCGAGAGGCGAACTTCACCAGGCTGGAATTGCACATCCGACCCGGCCTTGTCCACGGGCTGCAGGGAGGAGGGATTTTTAATACCACGCCAGTGCATTATCGCTTCAACGGCCTCCGTATTAGGCAAACAATCATAAGCGGATCGTCCACAGAAGGCTGTCAACGTCGGCGTGACGTTGAGAAGAGTTCGAAATGCGCTTTCCATATCTCCCCGCGGGGAAGAAAAACGGCAAGCCTGTCGTTTCCTCTATAGCGGTGGTCCTGGACACCCACACGTCAGAACCGTTGCCACCAAAAGAAAGAAAGAGAAGGTAAGTAGAGAAAAGGCTGTGAGCTCAACCGCAGACAAGCATCCGCTTTGCTGCCCAATATAGGGTGTAAGGAAAACGGGGAATAGAAATATGAAGAGAGGAAGAGAGTGAACACTTCGCCATGCAGGAGGATGCGGATGACTATATAAACGGTCACTCAGGCCGGTACACTTCAATTAAGAACTGTGCTCAACTTTTTGTGTTTCTATGCTTCCGTCGAATCGTTCCGCAGAATTTCTGGTTCATAGACTATCCGCGGTGAGGACAGGGAACGGAATTTCGACCTCGCGTAAATTCCGAACAGCATATGCAGTATGATTTTGTGGAGTCTGCTTCTATAGAGCCGTGTCTTACGCGCGACATTATACGCTTAGGCTGCTCTGTCAGTAAGTGATTCTGCGAAAAACGCGTGAGCTAGGGCTGTTGCGAAAGTATGCCCGAGGCAGTCATGTGGTGCAAGGCTAGGCAAGTCCTTCGGGTCTTTGTGTTTGAATTGAATTTGATATTTGTGCACGATAACGGCGGAAAAAGAACGCCAACATTTGTCGGCCCTGTAGCCAGAGGATAGTTGAAGGTACGGAGGAGATGAAAGCGAATTTTAGCGCTGCTTCATTCAAGAAAGAAAAGGAAAGAAAACTACGTAATAAGCTAAACTATCTTCGCGGCCGTATGTTGCCGCACACTTTTATTTTTTGCGCAAGTACCAACTGATGGACGTAGAGTTATAAGCGCGGCCAGGGAATCGCATCACCCAATGCCTGCACCACATACGCACCGTGATTTCATCGATGCGACTCTCCGGGTCCTCGATGGCGTCCTGGCTGCAGCCGCTGTCCAGGAGCACCGAAGCCGGGTTGCAACGGGCCACGCCTCGTGGGAAGTCCTGCACGGAGGGAAATTCAGCACACGCCGAGTGACACACTGTGTGTGTGTGTGTGTGTGTGTGTGTGTGTGTGTGTGTGTGTGTGTGCGTGCGTGCGTGCGTGCGTGCGTGCGCGTGCGTGCGCGTGCGTGCGTGCGTGCGTGCGTGCGTGCGTGCGTGCGTGCGTGCGTGCGTGTGCGTGCGTGCGTGCGTGCGTGCGTGTGCGTGTGCGTGCGTGCGTGCGTGCGCGCACGCACCGGACGCCTGGAGGTCAGCGTGCGCGCTAAAGAGGACGCCTCGACCAGTGTGGCTATATATAGTGCGGTTTGACTTATGAGATTTATTTTCATTAATTTTACTTGCACGCTTCTGAAATACTGAAGTCGCTTGTTGCTGTTGGCAGCGCCCCCCCCCCCATCCTAACCCTTCAGGTTAAAAAAAAGAAAAAAAAGTAAGCGGATCCCACGCACTGCGGGAATCGATGTAAGCGAAGCTTTCTGTGCTGGCTGCTTTGATAGGCGATAATCAACGCTGACGTTGACGGCGAATGTTTAATTTCTTCAACGTTTAGTCTAACGCGAGAGTGGTGAGTTGATGTTAAACGTTACCTTGCGTGCACCGCCGCTGCTCGTCTGCGCAGTACACAGAACACACAGGGAGAGGTCTTTGCTTGAGGTGTTGTTGTGCGCCACATTTCATAACCTCTGAGAGGGCTGAGCATATTCATTGCCTCACATGGCACATCGCATCGTGGCAGAAGTATTAAACTTTAAATGAATTATCGGGCTGTGCGTGCCAAAACCGCAATCACATTACGAGGCGCGCCGTAGTGGCGGACTCCGGATTAATTTTGACATCGTATGGTGTTCTCTAACATGTCCCTAAATCTAAGTGCACGAGCGTTTTTTTTTTTTTTCGCCCCCGTCGATATGTGGCTGCCGCGGTCGGGATCAAACCCGCGGCCTCGAGCAATGCCGTAGCCGCAAAGCTACCGCGGCGGGCACAGCTAGAAGTGGTGATTTGACGTGCGACCGCTTCCGTAGTGTCGCCTCGACCCTGCGGTGCGCTTTAATTAATGCGGATCCACTTCATGCACGCTCTGCGCAAGTTGTCCGCTTGACATATTTGCATATATAGTGTTCATTTTTCAGAAATAGCAGAACGTACCGTACCGTGCCTTGAACTTAAATTTATCGAGTTTGCACGCAACCGCTGTCGTGCCTATGGAAGCGGCGTTTCCTTGATTTCTCATGTCACCTTTTCCCTATCCCCTCCTCTATTGTATGGGAACTGCGAGCGAAGAGTGGCAAGGCTGTTATTCACTCATTTCGCGACTGCGTCGGTTCTACCCAATCTCTGAAGCCTCTCTCCGTGCCTCTCTACCGTTCTATCTAGTTCCCTCTGGACGAGAAAGGTAAGCGCCGCAATTTCTTCAGTGCTTTTGCGGGGGGTCCACGGATAATTAAAGAGGCTAATGTGCCGACGCCCCTGAAGCTCCAGAGGGCATTGTGCACATTCGACACGGTACAGAGGTCGAAACGAGTTTCTCGCGTCGCCTTTCCCCTCTGCCACGCTCCTGTCTTGTATACACGCGCTCTGAACGCCCTCCAGCCCGCGATGCAGTGTCGCAGACAGCAGTAACAGCAGCAGTGTGAAAGTCGAAGGAAGAGGCAAAGAAAGTTTCGCTTTAAGATGACAAATTAACTCTTCGTGCATATATAATCGTCGTGGTAAATTCCCGAATGCTCTGGTCTGGACCGCAATTCCGATCGCGAACGAGAACGACGATCCAAGCGTCACCCGTCTTCAACAAAGGTTGCACCAGAATGTACCGTGCATCAGGCTTCCGCCACCGCACGTGTGTGTAGTGCAAAAAACCAAACATCAGGAGACGCAAACGTCGCGTGAGGCGAACGAACGTCAAAACAATCGCGAGAGTCCAACAGTCCACATTGTGCCTATATATATGAAGCTATGTGTATTACCCGCCGCCATGTGCCACAGTGGCTATGGCGTTCCGCCGCTGAGCTGTTCAGATAGCAGGTTCGACTCCCAGCTGCGGCGACCGCGTTCAGATGGGGGCGGAACGCGAAAAACGCTCGCGTACCGTGCCTTGGGCACACGTTCAAGAGCCGCAGGTGTTTCAAAATTCATCCGCATCCCTCCACTCCGGCGTCCCTCCTGTGTGCCGTCTTGAAACGTTGATAACCAAATATATGAACTTTGTTAACTGCCCTCTATACTCATCACATCGCAGCTATTCTCTGTCCAATATGGCAGAGCGAGACAGAAAACATTTTTTTGTTACAGGAAATGAGAAGCAAAGGTACTTTTCAGCAGAAATTCGTGCCAGGGGGGCCGGCGAAGCGGCCTGTGTACCGGAAAACACGGCGCTCATTTCAGCCGAGGCGGTGAGAAATCCACGAGCAGCCCGCTGTCCGCAGCCCTTGCCCAGCGTGATTCCGGTTACCGTTTGTGCGGTGTCCTTTTTCATCGCTACAGGGGGGCCCTCGTCGCGGACAGCCGGTACAAGCCACCTGCATGCTCCTTTCTGTAGCAACCGTTATATGTATACCTTCGCTTGGATAGAAACTCGCGCCTCGTTTCTTTGTGCGAAAAAACCCGATCAAACTTCTCCGGGCTGCAACATAACGGCTTGCTCTTTGACTTGCCGTCCGGCTGCCTGCGATTGTGATTGCGGGGGCTCGGTCGAAACCGCCTGCTGAGCGTTCGCTGCTCGACGGGCCTCGTTTATAGCTTCTATAGCTTCTGCTGCAGGACACGGCTATACGTAGCTCCGAGATCGGGCTACGTACGCGAGGTGTCTTTTTAGCGTGCCCCCATATCTCGGAGGCCACGTGTACAGCGGCCCAGATTTTCCCAAGCTATAATATTATTTCCCACGCTAAAAAATTACCGGAGGAGGATCTGGCGCTAGTTTCTACGAAAGCTGCAAGCGTGGCGGTTCGGGCGGCATAAGAACGGTGGATGGTATATGTAAATTTGCCTAACATTCGTCCGTCTCTTTTCTCAAACGACCTGGCGACTTTCCGAATTGATCATTTTCATCAAAATCTAGCGTTTCTTTATATATATAAATGACACGACTCGCGCAATGATTACACGAGTTCGCTCAGAGTCATATTATTGCCTTCGTGCGTTTAGAAAGAAAAAAAAATACGACTGCTTAGAAAGTCAAGCCGACAAAGGCCAATAAAATCAAATAAATGAATTTGCCGCGCAGAAATCCACAAGGAGGAGACATATATATATATATATATATATATATATATATATATATATATATATATATATATATATATATATATATTATTTCCATGCTACACCTGAGCGATCGCAGAGCCAGATGTCTCTCAAGTAATTTTAGTAGAAGTATTTTATGTTCCGGGCACCTGTATTCGCGAAACTTCTCTTTCGCATTTCCGCGCTTCATCACTGGCTGTAGCTGAGGCGGTGCCACCACAACACACGACGTCGATTCGTGAGTTCGTGAGATAACAAATACGAGTGCCAAGGCGACGACCGATTACAGGGAGCTCTTATAAGATAAGTACCACTATCACTGAAGCGATATACGAACTGCTATTTCGCTGCCAAGCGGTCCGCGCTCAATTCCACGCATGAAGCTCCATAATTGAGTCCTTTTGCTGTGGCTGAATTAAGACCGCTAAAGACGCCCGCCATCGCCGAGGACGCCAGGTGCATGTACTCTTGTGAAAGAAGAAATTGCGACGTCACCGTTCGAGAACGCGCGCACACGCAATTCGGCGCCCACTTGAAAACATTGCGGCAGTGTTTTTCGGCATCCACGCACCGCGACTGAACGTGCGCCCAAACCAAACAGGAACAGCTAGCGCCAAAGAACTCGAGTATATATATATACAGTTGGGGCAACACTCACCTGGCACGCTTCTCGCTCTCGCAAACGCCACAAAATAAGACTCGACCTAAGGATTACCATAACACCTGGCAGGAACGCAGACAAGCTATACATCGAAGCTCCGCTCGATGTAAAAGAAAAGAAGGGGTTGCTCAGAAGACTTGCTCGCTGTGTTCGTTCATGAGGCACCATGCGGTCCCTCTTCCACCCTAACCACCAACGACCACTTTGGCAGGCCACAAGCAAATGCTTGTAAAGGCTTTTTAGAGGTCTTCAAATGCGTGCACGTTTTAAATGCGTCGTCGTCTGAAAACTAACGAAGGTGCTAAGCAGATAAGGAGGACGAAATTTGCTTTTTGGCTTTTCTACTTTGGTATTGAAGGACAGAACGACGGAAAGTTGACACAGTTGGCGTATAGGAATTGACGTTAGCAAAATGTTAGGCGTGCGTACGCAGACGCAAGAAGACGGACACGCGGACAACGCCGTTTCCGGAAAAGCACGAGGGAGGTTCGTAAAGTTTGTATTATCGGTACCATAAATTTGGAGCAAACGTATACAAGATAGGCATAAAACTGAGTGCAGTGCGTCTCTTTAGATTTAGTGGAATAGAACATTTGTGGGCGATATATATTGCCGCGGAACATCTCTATAATATCAAAACAATAATGGCAGCGCGTCCAGCGCGAAAGTTGGTTGAAGCACGAGCAGCGATCAGCTCTCCGATTTCAAAGGGTCGGACAAAATGCCGGAAAGATTCGTGCCGAACTGGTGGCGGTGACATTCGGGAAGTTGATTTTTTTTTTCATCCAGCTTCATTTCCATTAACTTATCATTTCTTTGATTCAATTATAGTGTATGACACTTTTGTGAAATGGCGTGTAGGCGATTTCGATGCGGTCGAACGAGCCCGGACGACGAAAAACAGAGCGGGTGCACGCCCGCCCGTCGCTCGGTGGTAAACCACAAATCGATGCTCACAGTGGAGGCCCCATAGGGCTTGCTGACAACTGTTGCACAAATAGCGCAGCAAGTTGACTTGAGTACGGACTCGGAATAAACTCCCATCCGAGTCTCGTATTGCTTAGTTAATACATGTTCCTAAGGCAAAAATACCAACATTAAGAACGTCCCTCGTGTTTAAACACATGCAGCGTGTTAACCTACTGCTCATATAAGGTGCTTGCGCAGTTGGCGGTAGAGGGTATAACGGCAGAACGGTATATGACGCTATGCTGAAATATTCCAATACGTCTGCTCCTATCCGGTCGGTAGAAAATAGCTGTTTGCCCTGAGTCAGCGGCACCAGAGTCGAAGGTGGCGCCACCATACATACTACATCGACAATTCGCCACAATTACAAAGGCCTACTCAAATTCTCTGAACCGGCAACAGCTAAAGAGAGACAACTTTTAAGGTATATAGCAGCACTAGAATCCCAACTCGAAGGACATAGCTATAACCGTCACTTTCTTCACGTATACAACCACGTTCTTATAAGCGGTGTGGACAACCACCTCTGCCTTCTTTTTCTTTTTTTTTTCTTCTGTTTCACACTGAATGCATTAGGCAACCGTCGACGCGGAGACTATCAGCAGATGCACGCTAACTAAATCACGAGGTCCCTTCCAATTCAGAACTGCGTGTCGGGTTTCCTTTTATCCAGTGACCGCTGCAGCTGCACGTGCCGCAACATGTGCGCACAGCGACGCGCCCTATAACGGGGCCCTGAATGCCCGCAAGTTTACGCCAGGCTGTACAGAGATCCTCCATGCACGTGCACTTTTGCACAACAAGATTCAGTCGCGATGGAACTGTTCCTTCGGCCCTCTCTCACGGCGCTAATACAAACCCGCCGAGCCCGGGATGTGAAACAGCTACCGCACCGACGCTGTAGACATTGTCGAAACGGAAACATTTAAAAATAATAAAAAAACAGATCTTCGCATGTCTGACAATCGGAGCAAATAAGTCATTATCATCATCATCAGCTCATACATCAAATGGCAGCGAAGCTGTAAAAGGGAGTGCTTATGCCCTTTGGAAGCCTTATAGGTGTCTGATTTGCCACTGCCTGAAAAGACTTTGCGAACGCATCACTACCATCATGATCATCACCGTCATCATCATCATCATCATCATCATCACCAGCAGCAGCAGGAGCAGCAGCAGCAGCAGCCTATTTTGTGTCGACTCATCAGCATCGATTGCGATAGCAAATTAGCGGACATCTATACGAAGTACGGATAGTAGTTTTATCGGCCATACAAACTTGTAAACATAGGCATAGTGACTAAATTAACAAGCATATGGTGTCACGCGCGCACTATAGCAAACATGAACACATATCTCACTCGATGACCACGGAAACTCGCTGTCAAAACGCTGCAGTGACGAAACGCGGCAGCAGCCGCGAGCGAATTGACCTTGGTGCTGCCGTCGCATCAACGCGAACTTAACACAACGCAGCGCGTACTCTACGCATCGCAGATGGCTTTCAAGATACGGCGGCCCATCCAGGCGCGTGCCGCCGCGCGGTCCGCCCAGAGTAGAAGGCGCCCCGCCCCCCTTCCCTTCGCTCCCCCGAAGCCTCGCGCACGACACAAGACGGCGCACCTTCTCCCCGCTTTCCTCCGTTGCGTGCGCGAGATCGAGCCGCGATCGCCGGCTCACCCTCGCACACTTTCACTCGCACATGCAACATGCGGCGACGATTTCATCGCCCTTGGACTTTATACGGAACCTCACGGCAACGGCGACGCCGACGGGAGAAATGCGCCTGGAGTGTCCCTAAAATTGCTATCGCAATAAAAGGCCTCTCCCAGCGACCTCAAAGTGTGTATACCGCTCTGCTGCTTCACTGTCTATCCAGCGCAATTCATTCGCCCTATATATCCGAGTATATATCTTCAAAACATTCACTATATCGCAGTTTATTACTTCCGGTCAATCCGACGCATGCTCCTAATTGTATGCTGCGCCGCCGGCACCGCTCCGTATACGGAATATTGTGCCTGGGGCTCCTCACGGCACGAGAACCATTGCGGATCAACGCTTCACTGTGAAAAAAAAAAATAATAACAGCACGCCCTTACATTCGGAGCTCGCAACCTGATCGAGCGCGAGCGAAGCCGTATCGGGTTTGGGGCATCGCGGTGCGGCCCGTCAGTTCGGCACCGCGGCGTGACGGAGAGCGGCCACGTTTTCAGCCCCCACACGCTGCACGCGAGCTCGCGTCTCACGGTCGATTCCAAAGGCCACTTCGCTTATCTCGGGTGGCGTAAGCAACCCCACGTGGTCGCGCGAGACTCTCTCCAAACACCATCGACGGGCCTCGGCGAGTGCGCGCCACAGGCGACTGCAGACAAAACAAGCTAGCGTCACGCGGGTGCAAACACGAACGTCTATATAGTTGTTTATCTGTAGAGTTCCTGTCTCTCCCGCTGCCCCAAACCCTCAGTTTCACACACAGACGCCGCCCCGGATTCGTGTATACATTTATTTCTTCTTTCCCGTTCCGGTTCAGTGCGCTTGGTGGAGAAACGCTAACGGGCTTTCGCGAGAGCTTAATTCTGCATACGGCTTCGGCTCTGAATTGCACTGGCGGGACTTCACAAGGACACGTTCCGTTTATGTGGCTCTTCGTTTCGCTCTGTCCGCGCGCACTTGGGAGATGTGTGCCCGTGACGGACCAACAAATACCCTATTTGTCCTTCGACAATCCGTATTTCATACGGTATACGTTATACGCCGTAGGGCGATCGCCAGCTCGCATGGGCGAGAAAGAGCAATTGGAGTATTTTCGCAACAACGTTTAAAGAAAGAACGCTGCCGCTTCGCTTTCCCTCACTCTTTCGATCTCAGAAATGGCCGAACTGCTACACTAAACTGTTTTTGCAAAGAAAATTAATCCCTTCCTCTTCAACCTCTGATGCCAATAAACGATATGGGCGCGCCTAATTATCCTGTCAGTAAATGTGTCTCAACAACAAAAACGGCAACCGGAGAAGATGAGATGGGATGTGTTCGCTTCCAGTTGGGACTCCCGCGTGCTTGGCGGTGGCACGCGTGAGGTCGCAGAACTATCAGGTCGGTATCTGCATCAGAACCGTAGTCAACACACAGAAGCGCGTGTGGCGATGCTCTAGCTGCAGAAGCTGGCTCGCGCGCACCTTGCGAAGCCCTTCTATCAAACACGGTCCGAAGTCCGATAACAGCGCTGCTATCGTACAAGCGAAATGCCTTCAATCAGCCACACCGCGTGGCTAGAACGTGATTCGGCCGTAATTGCAGCGCGATCATCACGCAGCTTGAAACGGACGCGCTGACAGTATACGGTGCTGCGTGCGTGCGTGCGTGCGTGTGCGTGCGTGCGTGCGTGCGCGCGCGCGCGCGTGTGCGTGCGTGTGTGTGTGTGTGTGTGTGTGTGTGTGTGTGTGTGTGTGTGTGTGTGTGTGTGTGTGTGTGTGTGTGTGTGTGTGTGTGTGGTCATAGATGTCGTATATGGTCGGTGGCACCACACCATCTAACCGAACAGAAATTTCTTAGCCTAACTTTACGTTCGCTGGATTTGCGCCCATATTCCAACCGTCTTTTACCGTGCTCCTTCGCCAGATTCATTAGCCTTTGGTCTATATATTCTTAAAGCCCGAAACCTCGAGCAGCTTTGCGTCGCGCTCGTTGACCTCTGGATGGATTGGCGGCCTCAATGCTAACATCGCCGCCCTTCGGCTAAAGGTAGCACTGCACTTCTACAGCAATCCTCGGTAGTTCTTCCGGCGAAGCACTCGTGTATAGACGCCGTGAGCATCGGTTACGAAATTCTCACACAAGAACCAGCGTGAAGCGTCACTAAAGGGCAGCCCATAACTGCATCACTCAAGGTGTGGCGCTAGCTGTCATTCGCTTTCATGCGTAGAAGTGGAGAGATTTTCTAGAACGTTGTGGCAAGAGTGAACGGCAAAAGTCAACTCGGAGCAAACAGTTGCTTGCTTTAACCAGGATGCTGCGACCGTCAACCTCGTTCTCTCCGTCGGTATACAACTAAGACTTGTATCAAATATAACTGCACCAAATAAAGTACCTCGCAAGCGATATTCGCGTTGCTGACACCAATCAGACGTTAATGACGAACATTAACACGCTGACAATGTTACACGGAGATAAGTGGCTTGGCTCGAGTGCAACGATGCAGCAGGGGAAGTGTCAAAATTAACATTTAAATAATTAAGCAGGGTACGCATACATACTTGCTGAGAGCACCAGGCGCACTCTGGATGCCTCAGGCACTCGGAGCAGTTGTCGGCGCTCGAGGCACACGGGTCCGAACGCAAGGCCGCAGCGGTGGCCCCGTCCTGGCCTGGAAACGGCTCGTGGCCCGAGGGCGACGACTCCGGGTCCGGAGGCGCTTCCCGGACAGGTGCTGCCTCATGGCCCGGTGCCGACTCTTCGTCCACTGAGGTAATCTCTGGCAACCTGGATGCCTCCTTGCCCGGCGACGACTGCTGGAGGCCCGCGGTAAGCACCCGGCCTGAAGACAACTCTTGGATCTCGACCGATGAGCCGGGACCCGCCAGCAGCACGAGCAGGAAGCAGCAGCAGCAGGCCGCCAGGACCACCGCCATGGCTGGTTGTCCTCTGGAGGACAGAAGAAACACGTTCGTTTCATTCGCCTCGTGACAGAATTCGTTAACCATTCATAATTATTATCTGTGGGGAGGCCAGCTACACGTGACACATACCGGTATTACCAGCTGCATGGAAACCAATAAGTGCATCCCGCCTCTAAGAGGTCATCGCGTCGGACGCTGCATGGCATGCAATGTGGTGGTCCTGGGTCACTTGCAGTTGCGCTCTGGGGCTGTACGATACAGGCAAGAAGTGAGTTCAATTGTCTTTAGTAGCCATCTAGAGTGTTCCTCTTGCCCTGGGACACCTGTGTAACAATCCGGGCAGCTAACTGAGACAGGAGCTCTGCCGGATCTACCACTCGAGTTGAACAAAATACACGACTCTTTCCAGAGACGGCGAACTATAGGGGATCTGGCTTGTCTGTAGGAATTAGTGGTTTAACTTTCCAGTGCTGTAAATAGGATTTAACGTTCCAGTGCAACGTTATATGCGTATGATAAAAGCCTTACTAAAGGAATGTGGGCTAATTTGGCCACTCGGAGCTCTGTAACATGCACCTAAATCAAAGAACACGAGCGTTTCTTCTTGTTTCTTTTTGTTTTAAGTCCGCCTCCATCATATGCGGCCGCTGCCGCCGCCGCAGGAGTCGGACCAGGACATCATGCTCGGCACGAAGACATCACAGGCACTGCCACAGCCCCAGGTTTACTTGAGTAAGTATACCTTTTATCTCGAAGGAAGGAAGGACACGCTGGCCACTTCGAAGAAAAATTACGAAATAAAGATCAATGTGACAGCGAGAAAGACAACTGGTGGAAAGCTGTGCTTTGACATCCCTGCGCGTAAATGTATAGTCTTTGTGAAAACTACCCCGGCTACTCCGCGCGCGACCACACAGCTGACTACAAAGTGGCGTAAAGGGCGCTTGTATCGTGCTTTTATAACTCTTTAAACGACTCTGGAACACGGGGAGTATACTGTGGTGCGTACAAAGGGCAGTTTTCCAGTGCAAGCAGCGCAATTCCGCAACCTTTCCTTTCCACCAGTGTAGGGCAGCCAACCAGACCCTTTTCTGGTTAACATCCCTGCCTTCTCTCTTTCTTTCAAGGCGAAAGAAAGCCTTAGGTGGCTCGTTGCAATGGCTCATACCCGAAAAAAGCGGCGTCTGGTCCAGTGATAAAAAAAAAGAAAGTTGACGAGTGGTACAAAAAGTATCACCGTCAGCAATGACTCGCAACCGAAAAAGAAATAACATCATCAGGAATGGCTCGTACCCCGGCCGTTCACCTTGAACAAGATCTTGGGACCATGGCCTCGCATATCGCAGCTACGAAAACCCACAAAAGCGCTGCTGCGATACTTGAAAGCTACCGGATTGAGTCACTGTCTGTGATCCGGACTGAGTAACCGAATGATATCACCAGTAGACTTTCGCTTCTTTTAATTTTTCCGTCCCCTTTTCCCTTTCCCTAGTGTAGGGTAGCCAACTGGACTCAGTCCAAGCTAACCTCCCTGCCTTTCATTTATCATTTACTCTCTCCTCCCTCCCTGTAAGTAAGCAAATATTCAATGGCTGAATATGAGTGAAGAAACGACGGCAAGAAAGAACGAAGGAACGAAAGAAAGAACAAAAGAAAGAGAAAAAGGAGAATATGAAAGAAAGAGAGAACGAAAAAAAGAAAGAACCTTTAGGTAGTGCACTGGATGCTCGCATGTGTCGTAGAGAAAGTAGACCTACAGTGCCATGCGTTTACTTCACACTTCGGCTCGTTATGTCTTGCAAGAAGTCTGACCCCTCCTGTCGTATAACTTAATGCATTAGTACGTGTGCAGCAGGTTTTTGCCTTCGCGTGTTACAGGAGGGTAACGTGTTGCCGATTTACTACTCTCTCTCTCTCTCTCTCTCTCTCTCTCTCTCTCTCTCTCTCCACGAACGTGTTCGATCGAAAAAACTGAACGCGATACATCGAAGAGCGCAATATGTAAATACGGGATACGCAGTCCATCACTCTGCAGAACAGTTGCGCCGTTTCATATACAGCTTCTGTGGCGTTCACATGCACCGCGTTGTGTACACGTGACAGAAACGCGTTGATGGGCGCAGCGTAAAGATGTATAGTTCTGCACCGATGCCCCGCGTGGAAAGGTCCACCAGCCTTCGCACAGGTACCGGCGAGGAGGCCACAAAGACGGACAAGACCCATCGAGAGCCCATGAGCGAACCCTCTGTTTGTGCAACAGCGGCGGCAAGTACACGGGAAAGAAGCGCGTATTCCCGAGTGCCCCTAGGGGATGGCGCTGAGTGAAAAAAGACTTGCGGAGGTAAACGCACGCCGACAAAGACTTTGTCGACTGTCCACAGAAGCTAACTCGATGAGTCGGAAGCACGCTTTGAAGGCGTTCCGCAAGAAATGGGACGCCGATGGAGCGCACGAAAAAGGCAAACAGGCTGCTTTGTTCCGGTTCCACAAAGCAGACGGCCGTTTATAAATCCGCGGAGCGCTACTTTTGCAGCAATGGTCGAAGGAATGCAGGACGGACGGGTGCCGCATGCTCGGGAAGTCTCGAACGAGAACTTGTCCTTCCTCATCTGTCACACTTGCGGCCGCACGTGTTCTTTTATTTACACAACGCGCACGTCGTTTAAAACCTCGGTATTATGCACTCAATGTCGTTTATGACGTTGTAAATAAATAACTACGCCGGAGTATAATTGCTATAGTGGCGGCAACCTGGTCCTGGTGACTGCGTCTCGACACTCTTCCGTTGAAGTATGAAGTTTGAAGTTTTCTGACAATCTAAAAGCAGAAAGGGAAAGAAGCGGAAATACTAAAAAGCAGAAAACGCAACCACCCGCCTGCAGCTACAACCTATATAGAATAAAGCCGAGCGTCCTACCAAAGCGAGACCGAGAAGTTACCGAAGCCTTGTGCAGTGACTTCTTTTGCAACAACGTATATAGCCAGCCGGAGAGTGGCAAAAGAGCTCCAGATGCATCCACGGCGCCAGGGCCGCCAGGGGTACGCGGTAGCTACCTCGGCAAGCCGCTCACGAATAACATATATGCAGATCTACGCACATTCCCCGACGCCGTGACGCAAGTCGTAGGGCAAGAACCTCGTATAAACACTTTGCATCACCCGTACAGCCGCGGGCACGTAGTACGCATGTGGATGCACCAGCGCATCCCATGCATGCAGGGGGAGCCACGGTCGCCGTGGCAACTGGCTCCGGTAGGCCGGGAGAAGAGACTCGCCTTCCGGCAACGGCAATGCGCGGTGAAATCGCGCACCCGCTGGGCGTCCGCAGGGAGGCCCATCGCGCGAGGCTGCCCCCTTTTTCGAGGAAACGATGCGCGCGGCCGGAGCTGCGGAGATTCGAAAGGCGGGTCGTCGCGCACGTAGTGCACGTATACACCGAGAGGCTCGCGCGAGGACCGGGCTCCGAGCGGCGCCCCGGTGAAACTCCTACAGAGGCAGCTATACAGCAGTACACACACCGCACAGTCTTCGCATGGGCGCGCTCCTCTTGAGCACAGCTTGAGAGCGCAGGGGGCAAAGTGCCCCCTCGGGGGCCTGGATACCCCCCTCCCCCTCACTCCCTTCGGGCAACACCTATACCCACTGTCTTACGAGAACCGTGCAGTGCTGTAGAAGCGCGCGGGAGTAGCTTAATGCACGCACCGAATGTACGAAGCCCGTCATAGGTATGTATGATGACAACACGGTCAGGAAAATCAAACGTACACAGGAGGATTGCCCGAGCTATACGACAAAGCGCCAGAAGAGAAAGACGAGCGAATCGGCAAGCGACGGTACGGAACAGCACAAAGGAGGCAGACACAGCTATATTACGCAAGAACGATGAACTTGCGAGCGTTGTGTTCCACCCTGTCGTTGACCTACGCGTAGCATTAGTTTCTTAGCGCTGTTAATTCTGCAATGTTGAACGCGGTTAAGAGAGCTGCCCGTGAATCCTTACTGGCCGACTCCGCGTGGGACTGCCAATGACGAAATCCTTTTTCTTGCGCGCGAGCGACTCCCTCAGTCACGTCAGCCGGAGAGGTTGACCCCCGCTGCATAGCTTCCGCAATGCTGCGCGGTTTTAGTGATGCCGAGCGCGCGTGGACACGTTCTTTTGCGCATAGCTGCAGGGAGCACATCATGGAGTCTGCCGGGCGGCAGCTACCGGCCCCACCGACAACGAGACTCGCGGGCGGCCGGGCCCCTAATTGCGCGCGCCGACCACTGCTCGAACCGAAGAGCAGCAGTCGTTCATCGAAGAGGGGGCACGCCGATTAGCGCGCACGGCGTCCAGCAGGACGGAAGCTGCCTTCGCCGCCACTTTACCGCGCTTATTTTTTTGCCGCCCCCCGTCGCTTCCCGCGATTAGGCACGACACGCGGTTACGGCGAGCGGCTCTTTAGCACTGCTCTGCAAAAAACGAACGGACCGCCCTAATGGGCCAACGATACGAAGTCAGCGTCGGGATGGGAACACGTGGACGGCGGCAGCAAAGACTCGGCAGGGGTGAACCGTTGTCGGGTGCTCAGCCTGGGTTCAACATTGTGTTATATAGAGTGGGAACAGCAGTGTGGCGTTTGTGTGTATGGGTGTGTGTTTGCCGGGAAAGGGGGGGGGGTGTAGAGGAGAAGGGAACGAAGACGTTGGGGAAGTTGTGGACTCCGCACTGCTTGAAGCGTTGTTCCCGCGTCGAACAGCACCGGTGTGTATAGATCGGAACAAAGAGGGTGCCGACAACTCACTTGCCGGGAGTGACTGGTCACCCCGTGCCATGTTTAACTTCCTTTTTCGAAGATAATCGCACAGCGCCAATTATGGAGGCTCGTCCACTCCTTCGAGTCGGAGTGAACGTAATATCATCGAGGAGCCCGACAATATTCAGAAAGAAGCAGTGACTCCCGCAGAAGCAGCACGACATGCACACCGTTTGTTCCAAGCGGGTATCGAAGCTTTCCACCACGTATTGTGTGGCTTCGACTCGCGGCCAACGGCGATAGCAGTTTGATGCTGGCAGAATGCAAAAATGCTTGTGTACCACCGAGCGGTGGGTAAACGTTCAAGAACCGAGGGTGGCCACAAATGAGCCGGAGCCACGTCCACTATATATACGTAGCGGCTGTCATAAAGCCCATGTGTTTTGGCATCTTAAACTTAATGAATGAATGAATGAATGAATGAATACAATTGGGAAGGAAGAAATAGTTATTTCAGAGCAACGGCACTATTCTGGGCACTAAGAAATTCAGTATTGTTTTCTCCTTTCAAACAATCAGAGTGCTGATGGAGCCAATCAGCGACCGCGACAGAGGACAATTTAGCTGCCGGCCGATCCAGTCCCGTCGCGCGACATAACGTTTCTTGCTCGTTATAACTATCCAAAGCTAAAAAGGAAAGTCAGGGAGGTTTGCCGAAGTAGGTTTGTATTTGACAACCGTCAGCAAGGAGAGAAGAGGATAAACTGACAAAACAATCGCGACCATTTTCTTTTTCTTTTTAAGAAAGAAAAAAATTACCGACGATTACGTTACTTCCTAATGCGAAGTTTGAGCGCAGCAAATAAGCTGTTTCACCTTTTCGATAGATTGAGGCAAAGAAATCGAGCAACACATGTATGCGCTATCACAGAATTTTTTTTTTATTTTTCACACGTATTCCTTTAAAAAAGACTCCACTAACAGTTCTTGACAGTCATGAAGGAAGCTTTGTGGTCGGAGAAATAGACTGATATATGTTCGACTTGGTACACCAATGCTTGATTCTCAAAGACGAGATGTATACAAGTGCCTCGCGAGGTTGTCACAGCCGTGGGACGCGTTACGAGCGAGAGGAACGGGATGTTCTCCCGCATAAGTGTTAGGAAATTGCTGTTTGTCTTTATGTCAAGCCGCCACCGATCTGGCTCTCTGATTGCCACCGCACAGGGCGAACGGCAGCGGCAATTTCGGCTCGGGCGGTGCACATATACAGAACCGCCGCCACCGATCTGGCTCTCTGATTGCCACCGCACAGGGGTTGCATTGGAGGAGGAGCGAAGAAAGGAATTAAGTTCGAGCCGGCGCTTTGACAACCGGAGACTCGCAGGAAGAGGGGGGAGGGGGGCGGCGTGTACACCCAGCGGCAAACGATGGGGGCAGAAGCGCGCGCAGCAAGCGGACAACACGATAAAGGGAGGAGGGAAGAGATAGCAGCGACTGACTGATGCCGCTGACGCCGATAGTGAGTCAACCCCAGCTGCGGAGTTGGTTTCAGGGACAACGAATAACCGGCGCGTCGGCAACTGAAGAGCACCCTATCCGCCACACAAGAACAGGGGGGGGGGGGGGACCCTTTCCTCCTCTTTCTGCATGGCGGCGACGGTGTTCTATGCAGTCACGTTATCTTGACTCTCTAGCGGCGTCAGCGGCATCCAGCGGTATCAGTCGGTCGCTGCTAGCGCTGGGGGGATGAAAGGGGGGCGGAGCTGGTTACGAGGCCGACGACGACGACGACGCGAAACCCAGGAACGGACGCCAAAGAGCTGCGCTCTAAAATCAAAAGGGACTGTCTGCGCGCACATGTCTACACTTGAACGACCAAACTCGAAGCGGCAAGCATATGCTCAAGCAATGAGAGCCCGCGAGCGCCGCCAAGTCCGAATGGCGACCAACGCTCAGACTGCAGCTGTCGTCGCACGTCTTAAGGAAACAACGCTATTGTACTGCATTCACAATGCATGGTCGCTGTTCGCGACGTCGCATGAAGTATACTGTTGCTATACATGAGTTGAACAGAAATATGAATGCTTACAATATCCCCCATAAAGGCACGCTCGCCCTCACCTGTTGGACGATATGCGGCTAGATTCGCACGGATGACTACAACGCACTAATTTACAAATACGTTCCGAAACACTTCTCTAAAGCTTATGCATAGTAAGCATTTTCTCGGAGTCTGACTCGATCACACACTTGTTGCGCGATACGCACGCACTTTATTAACGTCGATTGACCGACAACATTTAGCGCCTCTCGTGGGGACGGTCGAGGCATGCAGTGTGAAAGGAAGTTTACCGGCCGTTCCAAGGCCATTGCACAGTCATTAACAAGTATACAGGCGGCTGTGCTACGGCATTCCTTCCTCCATGGGCGGGAGTGCCCTGGAAAAAGCCACTCTAAATATACGGCGTCTTGCGATGCCACAAGGTACGTGGCGCCGGTACCGTCACAATTTCTATCTTGCACGTTTTCTTTCTCCCCCCCCCCCCTTTTTTTTTCTTCCAGTTCGTTCTTTCTTTTTTTTTTTTGTAATCTTGCATCCTCTATTTCATCACTTTTAAAACATGTTATCGAACAGAAGTTATCTTTCGTAAAACTAGATGCAACGTTCGTAAAAATGGTAGAACGAGCCTGAAATTCGTAAACGTTACGGGAACGTCGGGAGAGTTGGCAGGTGTGAATTCATTGGTGAAACGAGCTAGCCTAGCCAAGCACATCCCCAAGTTGGTTCAGACGAATCGATACGTGCTTTGAAAATGTGAAGTGAATGCCGTCTCATATTACTTTGTTTTTTTTTTTTTTTTGGGTGCAAGCGGGGGCGAAGCTTCCAGTGCCTTCAAATTGCTTGGAAGACCTCCGCAAGAGATCACGGTCAAGCCGACCGCGCGAAGCCATAACACCCCGCCCAAAGTCGATGCAATGGCTCCAGACGGACGCCGTTTCAAGCATTTTGCCCGCGCGTCTTGAGCATTGACGTCACTGTCGCGCAGCGGCCAGGAGAGCCACAAAATCTCAAGGTATACTTCAGCCTTTTCCCGTTTCTTCCGTAACACTTTCTGCGGTTCGTTACAAGCGGTCCATTAGTGACGGGCAAATGTAGACTGAGAGGTATTGTTATTGTTGATTAACGAAGAAAATGAAAGATAATGACGAATTTACGAATGTCCGAGTCACGCCTTATTGAGCTGCATCCCGTTGTGCTTGCGTAGAAAGGGTTGGAATGCTTCCCTCCGCCCCACCACCTAATCAGCACCACCGAAGGTGGAAACTAACAGCTGAACGTCGGCCAGCCGAAGAGAGGAGGTAAAGATCCTAGGGATACGAGCCGCTGGATGCCTTCTATCCAGCGGCCACGCTATCTGGACAAGTACTTTTCAGAAAGAAGCTCTTCAGCTTTCGAAGAAGGAGACGCGGAGTGCGCGTTTTTGTTTGCTTGCAGGCGATTGGGAAGAGCAGTCCACTCGCGGTCCCCCAAAGAGAGAACAGGTTTCCACACCCCGCGGCAAACATGGGAGCAGCCCATTACCTCTTTCTCTAACCACGGCTGCCACGGCTGGGTGTAATCCTGGGCGAGAGCTGCTGCTAGATAGTACAGCGAGGGCGGAGCAACCTCTCCGGCCTGCTCAGAGTGCGGGCAAGTTGAGAACACCTCCCCGTGCTGCTGCCTTGCACTTTGTACGCAGCGCTTGACGCTGAATTCGCTCTCCGCCGCGTGAGCATTGCCTGCTGCAACTTGTGCGGACATACGCGCTGCCCCAGACGACATCACAGCCTGGTCTTCAGTAGTAATTCGCTGTGTGTTACCATTGTTTCTTTATTTCACATAGAATGAAGAAAAGGAAAGTAAGAAAATTACTGCCGACTGAACTACAGCTGTATAAGCAGTGGGTGTGGGGTTAAGGGCCAGGTGGAGAAAGGGGACAGGAAGAGGGGATAATTTAGGAGGGAGGACGCTACTTACGTAATGAACAAAGAGGTAATAAATAAATAAATAGTTCGCCTGTGTCGTCATTTCGGTGGAGAGCTTGTAATCCGAGCCGGACGCGGGGTATTCTTGCACACCGGCACTGTTTACTGTTCATGTAAAAAAGACATGAAGAGAAAAAAGTGCCCAGGGGGGCTCACCGGCGCTTTGTGCCACACCTTTTTCTCTCTCTTTTTTTGCATTTCTTTTACTTTGTGTTTATAGTTTTCAAATGAGAACTTCCTGTAGCTATACCTCCTGTCTCCCGATTCAAGATCTATCCCCCTTAGTGGTTGGGAGCCATGACAGAGGTCCATCATATACCATCATGCTCATTTGGGCCTCTTGCTGTTATGCAGTTTCTTACGGTGTTGCCAGTTTCGTGAATGCACTTTCATC
The DNA here is from genome assembly GCF_050947875.1 of Dermacentor variabilis. Classification (NCBI taxonomy): domain Eukaryota; kingdom Metazoa; phylum Arthropoda; class Arachnida; order Ixodida; family Ixodidae; genus Dermacentor; species Dermacentor variabilis. The sequence goes on along the minus strand of NC_134569.1, from coordinate 110,898,872 downwards.
AAGAATGAGCAAGAAGACGCTCGCGCGAAGACCTGAACAAGGTCAGCCGTCTATAATTCATCGCTCATGTTTCGACGATATGCCTTTGGCAGCTCGGACCAGCTCCATTCCTGGGACAGCTCAACGCTCGAAGCAATGGATTCTGACAACAAGTACAGCGTCGTGGGAAGTAGAATATGCACCAGATGTCGCGTGAGCAGACTTCATCTATAACCAGAGCGAGCAGAAATATTTCATGGTCTCTTACGTGCCGCTTACGGCATCACACAACCTGAACGCCCGAAGTAGGCAGTTTTTAACATAATATCTTGAAAGTGTGGCCCTTGGGCAAATCAACAAAAACCGGATTAACTCTCGAAAAAAAACATCGTGGCGGTAGATGCAAAAAAAGATTCAGCTATATTTTACAAGTTAAAGAAAGACAGTGTCGGAAGTGTCTCAACATAGGTCACATGAGCGCTGTGTGCGTTAAGCAAATGACCTGCCAGCGTTGCTGTGGACAACATATAATACCGCCGACTGTGATGCACCTTCGTTGAAATGTCACAACTGTCCTGGCTCTCACGAAGCAACGCCGATTGATTGCCCGAAGATGCATGAGGAAGATCGCATTCTCCGAAAAAAAAAAATGGCAAGAGACAAATCTTCCCATAGAGAGGCTGCTCAATCGGTTCGCCGAGACAGACGATGATCGCGTAAGAAGCGCCACCCAATGACGTCATAAGACCCGCATTGCGGGGCGCAGGGGCCACGACAACCTCAGCCTCTGCTGGTATCGTAAGACATTAACCGCGCCTATACTGCAAATTCAGGGTCGCTGAGAGCAGAGGGCGAACATTCGTCGCCCCTGCGGGTGGCACAGACACGGAGTGTACTTTGCTGCCTTGTAAACCCACGGGCACGAGGCCATGCCCCAGTGTTCCTCAACGTCGAGGAGTGGATTCCAAGGCTATAGTAAAGCCGATCGACGACCCTACAGGCAAGTAAGCAGCCGAAAAAAAATGACAAGGAAAGCGTCTAAAAATTGCTGGAGCACCTGCTAGAATCAGTGCGCGTGATTCTCTGTAGTCTGCAGACTCCGGCCGCTACTAAAAGCGCCCTGCATCTCCTTGCCGTACTGCAGCAGCTTATCGCAGCTCTTTACATAATCTTTCTTGGCATCTGCTCACGCAGGAGAATCTCACACACGAGATTCTTCGTTGCGCGTTTTTGTGGAGCTTCAACTAGATTCGTGACTCCAGCCATGTTCTGGAAGGCGCATGATACTTCTGGATGACTTTTTGGAGGGACTTTGTCGTTAACTATGAGAATAATGAACTTGCCGTCATCGTTGTGCATCCTTCTTCTATATGTAGCGTCGAAACTATTCTATTCAACATTCTGCAGTAGCGTGACCTTCAGTGACCGGCCCTACTGCATGTCATCTGTACTGTGTGTTCTACTTCATTCTTTAGATTTGTCCTGTTGCTCTTCCTCTCCACTTTCCTCCCCTCCTTCCTATCTTCCATTTCTGTGGTGCTGTCACCTCCCTTCTGAAGAGTAGGCAGGCGTTGTGCCCCTTCCGGTGGCAGTTGCCAGCCTGCTCCCCGCTTTCCCTTTCCTGTTAATTGTATATATGTGTTCAAAACAAATAATAATAATAATAATAATAATAATAATAATAATAATAATAATAATAATAATCACCTCTCATATCCAGCCCGCTCACCACCACCCCCTCCCCCTGTGCAGAGTAGCAGGCTAGAGCACGCTATCGCTCAGGCCGACATCTCTGCCTTCCTTCAAATAAGTTCTCTCTCTCTCTCTCTCTCTCTCTCTCTCTCTCTCTCTCTCTCTCTCTCTCTCGTGTCATCACATGTCACCAATGTATACTCTTAGTGCGACAGCCGAAAACCTTTTTAAAAGCGGCTCATTCCGCCAGATATATGGATCGAGAATAGAACATGTCGGAACTGGTTGTTGGATGCGATACACATATTAGCCACGCAAACACACCGTTCAGCACCAGAGTCAGTGGCCGATCGAGAGCACTCGATGGCCGCCACTGGCTCGGTAGGTGGCGAGCACTTCGCCACCAGTGGCACTCGTGGCCCGGTTTGACCTCCCTTGATTAAGGGGCACAGGTCAGGGCACAGGTCAGGGCACAGGTCAGGGCACGAACTCAGCAGGAAGTGATTGTGATGTGTTGTGACGTAGGGTGGGTTAAAAGTACGGCGCCACTTTTTTTTCCTTTCTTTTTTCTTGCCGCGATTCCCTTCGCAGGTCTTCTTATTTCGTGGTATATATGTTTGCGTTATGATACATACACGGTGTTTTAGCGAACACTTCCAAAATTTCGGGGAAATCGCCTGTGGCAGATGGGAGGGCGCCGAGCTTTGTGATTATATTAGTATGCAGATGACGAAGGAGTGAATATACTGACCCACCGTGGTTGATTAGTGGCTTTGGTCTTGCGCTGCTAAGCACGAAGTCGCGGGATCAAATCGCGGCCACGGCGGCCGAATTTAGATGGGGGCGACATGCAAAAAAAAAAAAAAAAAACCTGTACTTAGATTTAGGTGCACGTTACAGAACCCCAAGTGGTCAAAATCACCCCAGAGTCCCCCACTACGGCGTTCCTTATGAGCAGATCGTGGTTTTGGCAAGCGTAAAACCCCATAATATAATTTGGGAAGCATGTCAGGAAAGATGACGTGCAGATTTCCGCGAAAGCGAGATGTCTGTCATGTCTAATAATAGAGATAACTGGGCAAGTTTGCGTACGTAAGGCGGAAATAGCTATAAGACGCAGAGGGAGTACATGCAAAACCCCGTATATATGTAGATGAGTACATGTTTATATGTCTGTATGTTGGTCTTGACAGTGAACCAAGGATATTTAATTAGCTTTTTCTTTCTTTAGGCATTTCAACGCAGGTACACCAGCGCACTAGCAAAGCTATCCCAAGCAAACTCGTAAACGTAACAATGCGACTTCACTTTACATAGTAACCATTATAAACAATAACTCGTGTTCGAAGCACTTATGGCATCATGTAAAACATGCCAGTTGGGCATGACGCGCATATCAGACACGTATACGATCAACACAGGACAGGTGCTATAATCCCGTACGTTCTGTTCTCGTCTATGTGTACGTGTTGCGTCTTTATGTCAAGTACACTACATAACTACCGCCCGGCAGCGATCCTTAGTGAACTAGAGGTATTAGTCGCCAGTCAGCCGTAGACTTGCACAGATAATCCATCATGGAAAGCAGGCGGCATGCTGCATTGCTTTTGGTTCGTGTGCTGCATAATTTGCATAACGGGTCCGCCTCGTGTGGCTTCATCAAGAAACAACTGTCGCTGCCATCCGCTAACCTTCTTTAGAACAGATAACTCCAAAGATTACGATGGCCTCTCGTCCCCTAAAAAGAACCATCTGCAGTCTCTTTCTGCGGCTTTTCTTAACATACCCAGTTCGCTCACGTTTGTTAAAGAACAACCGCTTCACCAGAAGAGACGGCATCTCGAAATCTCTTTTGCAAGCACTGCGCGCAGTCGGTTCGTTGTCAACGGGACAATTCACTAAAGGGACCGTATACAGTACACACGGGCGACCACCGCGGGGAGGCCCCTTCGGCGACCTTCGAAGCGAATACGCGCATTCGGAAACACGGCGGGAGCAATCTTGCCCCCGTGAGATCTCGAGCGAGATCTTGCAGAAAAAGAACGCGCCGTTCCGCTCGCATCGCGTCTTGTCGGGAGAAGGCGGACGAACGTCTGTCTGTCTTTCGCACGCCACAGCGGTTTTCCCGACAATTCCAAAAAGTGCGCACTGTATATCGCGGTACTCGGCGGCTGTAACTTGCAGAAGGGCTTCTCGAAATGCGCTTCGACCGCAGCCCCGTCAGGGTGGTTCAGCTTCCTCTCACAAGTGGGCCTGCGTAAAGGATTGTACAGACACGCTGGATCTAATCTGGCCGAAAGAGCGGGGCTCGTCCATTGACGCGTTTGCGATAAAGAGCGCATCCATAGAGAAATGACACTCGGTGAAAGATATGTACATGAGCTATCTTTATTTCTGGAATGCTTTTCTTTTATCTCCATCCCCTCTGCGCTACGAGCCTCTAAGCCAAGCACGAGAGCGTCTACAGCAGTTGTCGCTCCTGCAGGCTTGCTATACTGAAACAAGCGATGGTATTCTGCCGTCATACACAGCTACAGCTGACTATATAAGCCCATTTCGCGCTTGATGTCAGCCCCGAACATATATGGTTTACCTCGCGTGAGACATTTACGTTTAAACGCTATACATATCTCCTATTAATCAAAGGCGCCATAGCAGAACGTTCCGGGTTAATTGCGACTACACAGGTTTTAGCGTGTAGTATCTCAACAGGGCATGTGCTTTTTGTTTCTTGTTATTTTTTTCTCTCTCTTCTCAATTTTCTTTTTCGTACCGCCCTTATATAGCGAGGTGCAACCGACGCAACAGAGCCTCGAACCTGCGGGAACCCGGGTTTGCGACTTGGGCGCTCACCAGAATGGATGATAACGCAGAGCATATCGCAGGCGAAACGTTTACTGCGAAGACGCGACGCCGTCGTCCGAGCCGATACGCGGCGACGGCGGTGGCCGAAGGAGGCGCGGCTTTCTCGGAACGCCGTGGATTTATCTCTCGCGTCCGGCTATCGCGCATTCGCAAACACGGTACGATAAGGAGGCTACGCACGCGAGCGAGACCTCGCCCTTAGGACACACCGGACTGCAGTGACCGACACAGCGCGGTCGGCAACGTGCGGGGGCCCCGGGCAAGACGTCGACACACAAACATGCGCGCAGCGTGCGTTTTCAGGGACACGAGCAAGCTCTTTATCTACCGGGGCGTGACTCACTTGTTCTCCGTCATTGCTTTGTTCTTTGGCTAACACGTTTACGCGCGACTACATACAACGCCGACTCGCCGGCGCCACGTTCGCTGACCGTGTTGGCGACCGATGAAAGTCCCCGAAGTGCGCGACTGCAAGTGCCACAGCTGCTGTAATATACCAGAGCGGTCTGCTGCGTACACACACCAGAGGGGCCCCTTCGCTTTTCGTGCGGCGGGCGTTGACGTCGTCGACATACGCTGGGCGGCTAACAGTACCGTGCATTGTCGGGGGTGATGGCGCTTGAGTTATGCGACGTTCGCGCATAGCCAGACGCGACTTCTTTGACGGCTCGGCCATTAACACCATCTGTTCCGTGGTGCAGACAGTCTGGCTACCAAACGCAAACGCAGCACAGACCGGCGGCGTATAGGGAGCTCGCCATCGGAGTCGGCGACGGACTTGGATGTATCGGAGGGAAACGTGCAAACTAGCAACAGGAAATGTGAGCAGCAAGACGCTGAATAAACGCGGAAAAGTGTAACATCCATTACATGATGGCAGAAACTCCAAATATGACCAGAAGGTGACATGTCTATTTCGTCTTCTGCTGAAGTACTGATTCGTGGGCGCCTCTCTTCTTATCACGCGTATCCCAGCCCAGCCAATCATGCAGAACTTCAGCAGCAGACGAATTGAACATGTCCACTAGGCGGACTCGCGCCTCCTTATAATTAGAGGAAGCGCTGGGTGGACAATTGCAATATAACCCGCCCCACCATCACCACCACCACAGGGATCCGAGTTTCAACCTGGTATTCACCTTAATAGTACCAGGCGTATGCGATTCACGCGTACCCGGGAAAAGAAACGATAAGCACACGCAGCGTCCGTAGCTTTGGCTTACTCAACCTGCAAGCAGTCGCGAAACGAATGTTCGCAGGAACTCCAACGGGAAGTTCGGGGCGTCATTCCCAAGCACCCAAGTTTTCGCGCTACATCGGAGCATGCGTCATAACAGCATCCTTGTCGCACCAATGAAACAGCTAGTGCAGCCGGCGCTGGCAGTCCTTTCTCCTCGATGATGACGTCACAACTGGACCTATACGTTAACGCAGGAACCGCGCTTTCTCCTTTATCAGGCCGCAAGCAGAGTGGCCTGGGAATTTTCAGGACACTCTACCGCAAACATCGCGATAGCCGCAGAGGCGCTTTTATGGTGCGTACATAGGCGTGCAACGTAATATTAGTGACGTTGTATGCGTTACGCGCGAAATTGGTCCAGCACCCTCACTGCGGCCCAACCTGCTTTCTTTAGACTTTAAAGAAATTGTTGTCCAGGGAAGCAGACAGACAAGAAAGGAGGGGGAGATATTTCGGTTATACTTCCTGATCGCGGATTACCGCGCGCGGCGAGGTAGTCTGCATGTTCGGGGGATCATTTCACTGCGCGGCCATGCATTCATACTCGCTCCTCACTCGGCTCCCGTATAATACGCGCATACTAGCTGCGCTCCACCCAAGGAGCAATGGACACGCGTTAGGAAACGACATGCATACTATAAGACGTACAATACAGGTTGATCACCATGTACGCTGCTTCGCGGCGTTCAGGTGCCTAAGTCTCATCACGCTCCGCATAACAGAGGCACTGTACTCTGCAAAATAATTCCCTCGTCAGAAGCGGTCACGGCCGGGCTCGATTTGTTTCTGCAGTGACAATGAGACGGTTGAAGAGTGCACGCACATTTCATTGTTAAAACAGAGCCTTGCCTGGTCAAGCCGAGAAAATAATTATGTGGATGGGGCGTTTCGCACCAGAGCAACATATGATGACACTTCTTGGTGACAAGTCCACTTCTCAAATGTAGTAAAATTTCCACCCGACGAAACCAACACGTTGTTAAAAAAGAGTATTACAAACGGTTATTTTTGCCAGCATCGAACTGTCACTCCGCCGCAGCCACGCTGATGGCAATATTCTTGCCACTAGCATGCTCGTGATATGTACCACCTGTTCGTAGATCCGTCAATAACTTCGCTTCTAGGCTGTTCTAAAGTCATACTTTTAGCACCGCCTAACGTGTTCGACTTGAAGTTTACTGTAGCGGGCAGTCAAGGTGGCCAGAGAGGCACTTGCGAAGTAAAACGGGAGTTTTTAGCGGGCGCGGCGCGTTCCGAAATTCAACCACGAGACCATACGCTGCAGGCGGAGTTCCGTACGCGTTCGTGGATCACTCACCAATATCGCTGAAATCCCCGGTGCTGCCGCGATATCAGCGCCGTGCCGCCTCTGGAACGATCAACGCGCACAGCCTTTGCGGGAGGTTTTTCAAAGGCTCCCGCTGCGATCGCTGTGAGGACCGCGTGATGTCGACGGCGACGACGTTCCCCTGCACGCGGCCGCAGTAGCCGTGCGTAACCGGTGCGCACTAACCGGCTCTTCTTCCCCGACCTCTGCGAGAGAGGGTGAAGTGCTGACAGCGATGATCGTAATGGACGAACAGCACACAAACATACACACACACACAGGTCCACCTCTCACTGAAACGCGGCGATGCACATTCCGCCGGCACTCAACGGCGGCAGCAGACGCTCGCACCTGTTTGCAGACAAGCGCGCAAACAGTGGCAGGTACGGGAAAAGGATGGTGGCGTCATCTGCCGCCAGTGAGAAAAAAGACCTATAGCTCCTGCATGGCCTTTGAGATTAAAAAGCGCGCGAACACGGCGCGCACCGTGCGCACCACCAAATCTCGGAGGCTATGACTGCCGCCATTGTAGCCATCTGCTACTGAAGGTGCATTGGAAAAGTCATGGGAAAACATTACCGCGGTCCTAAAAACACCGATAACATGACACGTCAGATAAGGCTTAACGATTATATGTCGGCCCTGCCTAGTGGTATTTCAAGACCAGATTATATGTTTAATTGACGGTGTATATAATTAATAAACTCAGTATCAGTCACGAAAGAGGTACTCGCATAGTTACAATAACTAAATAATTAAAAATACATTGTGCGGTTTTTCCTATACACAATGTGTTAACACGTTCATATGCGTGTCCGTTTAATTGAACGGTAAATGCACCCAGTCAATATTCATTACCCTGCAAGAATCAGTGATAAGCATGATATTATACAAGACTCCTCGAAGATGGCTCGAAAAGAACGCGAGATTTATTTAACCGACTGTAAATTTTTTTAAACAGTTTTATTGCCACACGCATGTGACATATACATAACTTTTCGAACTACCACTGTGCGAGCGAATCCGTGCCAGAATAAGCGCACAAAAAAACTCGAAGTGACCAGCCATTCGCACGAAAGAAAAAATAAAGTTTATTTATTTATTCTAGCTATGCCAGTGGCAATAACCAAGCTGGACTACATCACAGCCGATATGGATTCCATTTAAGAAGATACTCAATCGTATTCCTATATAATCGTCAAACCTTGAAACCTGCGTGATTATATCGCCTATATATTGTGACTGTTGTGGGCGGCGAACTAAAGTAACGGCGTCAGAAACCTGTTCCGTATAAGTCGCTTTAGGCTAACAAATATTGTCATATTTCCCAGTATTACGTCGGAGCTGCCATGACATATTATGGCCACTACGACGAAAAGAAAATCCATTCAACACAGATTTTCAGGACATGTTTTTATATTGAATAAATCTGCACTTCAGACAGTTTCTGCTGCAGTCATGGAATTTTATTTGAAATGCACTGTTACTCAACTGGCAGGTGTTTTATACGGTTAATCAAGTAATTATGTATGCGCGGCACATACTAGTTTTTAAACCTCCTTATGCTAATTGTTACTTCACGTTATTTAAACAAAATTCTAGAACGTATACATATTGACGGCTACTCGGATTGTAGTGTCTTATTAGCTGTACGTTAATCGGTAAGAACACGCACCTGTTTCTCTCAACGCTTAACATGAGAGAGAGAAATATAACTAGCTCCTTAACGTTCCCACCAGATATTAGAATCGGGACAAATCTATTTTGACAGCCTTTTCAAGCCTCGAAAGGCTACGCAGTCAAATATATCAACACAAACGCAAAGCGTGCAAAGTGACGGTATAGGGTATAGTCACCCACAAGAGTTTACGGGACACAAGTTCAGCGATAAGTGCCGATTTCTGCTCCGTCAAGGCTACGTACTCGGATTTCGAAACTATTGCAGATTGAAACTGAATTCAAGGATGTGGCCCAGGCTTCGCGGGGAATTCAGCTTTCTCGCAAGTGCCATGTCCCATAAACTTTTGTGGCCGACCATACGTCAACATTATCGCATGGAAGTCATACTCGTAAGAAAGCACGAACGGTGGCCTTAGCGAGATCGCTACACCAACAAACTAGGTATGCAAAACTTGCAAGGCCCCCAGGGCCTGTTTTCTCTCTCTCTCTCACGTGCAAACAGTCTGTGGCGGCCCTGAACAGCTGAACTTGGCGCGTCGCCACTGCCATGACCAGAGCTGACGTTACAACCGGCTAGAGGGCGCACCCCAACTGATCAAGGCCATCTCGCGGTAGCCACCCTACCCGGGGCTTCGCGTATGCGTCACCCTAACTGCGTAGATGACGTGTTCCTGGGTGAGACACCGGGCCCACCCAACGCGAATGTAGAGGACATTAAACTTTAACCACACTTCCTCGTCGGGCCATTCTGTGATGAGTGTGCCAGGCGTTGTTGAATGCATAAGAATCTGAAAAGTGAAAATTTCCCGAGATTTGTAGACACGTCACCGCATGATGCTAGTTCGTTACCGAGTCGACTCTCATGGGTGAACGAACATTACCTGGAACGCGATCTGAATACCGCAGTACCAGTCCACATTGAACTAGCTACACTACAACGCCGTGCCAATATGAAAGTTACTCTTATGCTAGGCGCTTAAAAAATAATTTGCACGGGCAATATAGAACTCCGCGCAATTTCATTGGCTGCTACCGAGCCTGTTGAAGCGGTTCCGTGTGACCCAAGTAACGACGACTGGTTGGTAAAGGTAAGAAAATTACTGCTCACGGCACTGCATCTTTCGCTACCAACGCATTAACGGCTCTGATTAGTAGGGGGTAGCAAGACAGGACAGCAGAGCTGAAGAGCAACTACGTAAAAAATCCTGTTCCAGTCGCTTCGCTTTCCGCATCGAAGTGCAGCAGTGAAAGCAACCTCGAAGGAAGTTGCGAGCAGGTGGCAAGGTGCTAGACGCGCCAGTTGCACACGACACGCCGCACAGCTATCTGGCAGCAGTGCAAAAACATTTCATTGCTGCCAATAGCACGAACTGTCGCTGCAAGTCAGACGCTACTCAGATGAGCGAAATATGCCGGCGACGCAGAAATTAGCAAACCACCGGAGGAGTTTCCGAGATGTGCCAAGCACAGAAATATGGGCCATGGACAAGCCATCGGAGAAGCAATGAGGGCTCAGGAAAGGAGTTCGGCTTTCAAACTTTTATTTGTGGCAATTTATTTCAGATAGAAACACTTCATTATAAATAAGACTTTTTGGTATCTGAAACAAATTGTTCGGAGATTGGGATGCATCCCAACTGGGCAGTGGACACGCTGCTGCAGAATACTTTTAACGTCGCGACCAGTTCGTGCTGCGGTCACCTGCAGTGTAAAGGACGAAAAAAAAAAAAAAAAAAAGAAGCCACCGTGGATGGCACGCAGTCCTTTTGCCTTCTTTTTTGTGTGTGCCCAGAAGCGACGACTTTCGAACCGCATCACGTGTCGGGCGCCGAAACTGCAGGGACCGGGGGCAGCTCCTTTGTGTTCTTGTTTTTGGTTAAGCGTTGCAAAAAAGCACCGACGAGGCAAGAAGAAAAAAAAAGTCCAGTAGAAGAGAACACAGCCTAGAAGCACTTCCTGTGCACAATGCTGGGGCCAGACTCGTCGTACTCCTGCTTGGAGATCCACATCTGCTGGAAGGTGGAGAGGGAGGCCAGGATGGAACCGCCGATCCAGACTGAGTACTTCCTCTCGGGAGGCGCGATGATCTTGATCTTCATGGTGGAAGGCGCAAGGGCGGTGATTTCCTTCTGCATGCGGTCGGCGATGCCAGGGTACATGGTGGTGCCGCCGGAGAGAACGGTGTTTGCGTACAGGTCCTTCCTGATGTCCACGTCGCACTTCATGATGGAGTTGTAGGTGGTCTCGTGGATGCCGCACGCTTCCATTCCCAAGAACGAGGGCTGGAACAGGGCCTCGGGGCAGCGGAACCGCTCGTTGCCGATGGTGATCACCTGACCGTCGGGCAGCTCGTAAGACTTCTCGAGGGAGGAGGAAGAGGCGGCGGTGGCCATCTCCTGCTCGAAGTCGAGAGCCACGTAGCACAGCTTCTCCTTGATGTCGCGGACAATTTCACGCTCAGCTGCAGGAAGGAGAGAGAGAGAGAGAGAGAGAACGGATCGTGAGCATAGCGATCACAACGCGACGCACAAGAACTAGAGCCATGTTGCAAGAACTGGAACTACAGCCCTACCTTCGCAGTTGTCAGGCAGATTGAATGAAAATGGAAACATTCCACCGATTGTACAGCTAGCTAGGATAAACCCAGTTGCACGTGCTGTTACTGCATGTAAACAACGGGTTGAAAAATTAAGTTTAACTTAAGGAACAAAGGTGAGGGATGGCGTACAAACGCACCAGTGGTGGTAAAGGAGTAGCCCCTCTCGGTGAGGATTTTCATGAGGTAGTCTGTGAGGTCCCGGCCGGCGAGATCCAGACGCAGGATGGCGTGAGGAAGGGCGTATCCCTCGTAGATGGGCACGGTGTGCGAGACGCCGTCGCCGGAGTCGAGCACGATACCCGTGGTGCGACCAGAGGCGTACAGGGACAGCACAGCCTGGATGGCCACGTACATGGCGGGCGTGTTGAAAGTCTCGAACATGATCTGCGTCATCTTCTCACGGTTAGCCTTGGGGTTCAGCGGGGCCTCGGTAAGCAGAACGGGGTGCTCCTCGGGTGCAACACGAAGCTCGTTGTAGAAAGTGTGGTGCCAGATCTTCTCCATGTCGTCCCAGTTCGTGACAATGCCGTGCTCGATGGGGTACTTCAGAGTGAGGATACCACGCTTGCTCTGGGCCTCGTCGCCGACGTAGCTGTCCTTCTGGCCCATGCCAACCATGACACCCTGCGGGAGAGAGAACAGCGCTCGAAACCATCGTCGTGGACGCGATTACGAACGGCGAGACTAGTTGGGCACGCAGCGATGAAATGCGTAGCCCGGCGACACGCCCCCCAGCTACTTGAAAGACGGGATAACAGTCGAAGCAAGATGCGCCGCATCGATCCAAGGGGCCAGCGACCGGCAAGGTCGCCAAAACAAAGCGCAAATGCCGGCCGGCGAGGAGGACGGGGAAGCGGGCTACGAGTCACGTGAACAGCAGCGGCGGGCGCGTTTTGACCATATATGGGCAAAGCCAGACGCCGGCTCCTCGGAAGACCGGCGAGCGCGAAACCAGTCGACGCCGGTTGTAGCGGCAGGCTACCTTTGCGTTTTCAGCCCCCTTCAATAGACCACGTAAGGGCAACGATTTCAAAGCCAATTAGACGAGTGGTTTGTGAACCCTGCGCGAGCGCATGATGGCTGGCGTACGTAAGTACAACCGTCGCTATGCGACAGGCGCGCAATTTACAGGTGGCCGCACAATCGGCATGCGAAAATTAAAATAACCAGCACAATAAAGCTTATCGAAGCGGAAATACAAGGAGTGAAATCCACGGCATTCTGGCTGACATTATGGTGTCGGTACAATCACGTCACGGGTTTCCTTAAATTACGGTACGTAGCGGGGGAGGCTCGATGCGTTACGTGTCACAATGGCCGAGCAGGGATGACTCACCTGGTGCCTGGGACGGCCGACAATGGATGGGAAGACGGCGCGGGGTGCGTCGTCGCCGGCGAAGCCAGCCTTGCACATGCCGGAGCCATTGTCAACCACGAGAGCGGCCACGTCGTCGTCACACATTTTGTTTGGAGTTGCGCGTCGGACCGGTTACGAAGAACCTAGAAGAGAAACGGCGTCCGTTGTGATGAGTGCTTGTGCCCGAAACACTGCGAACACGCCCACCAACCGAACTCGAATCCTAGAAATATTAGAACTATGCTTTTGCACTTTTAAAAAAATGGGAGTTGCGCTCAAATAAGCTTCGAATAGACTAGCACTAAACGTCGCTGCCTGTTAGAGGAATCGGGCAGCATTCAACTGAAGGTGCTATTGCGTCCGAACAACAAATATTAAGAGATTAAATTATAATACTAGTGAGCAGCGGGGCGTATCCAATCGCTTTTTCTTTAACTCTCCACCTGAGCAGACACCAATAGGTTGGAGACGAAGCGGCAAGAGCTACACGGTTAACCAGTGCAAGGCTTAAGTGAAGCTGTCATATAGCTGTCAAACTCAAAATATATATGTATATATCCAGGAGATCGCATAATCCAACTCGCTTGACGAACCAACGCCTGTAGAGATGAGCACGGTAGACGAAGACCCAAGCACCACACTTTGCCGAGGAACACAGAGCACACTTACGAGTGAATTTTTCGCACGGTGGCTCCCAAGCGAATCCAGGGACACGACTGCGATGGCTGAACGCGGCCGGCGGCCTTTTTATTGCACGTGCGTTAGCGCCGTTCAAATCGCAGAACCAGATTGCCATATATGGTAGCGACTGAGCAGAGCGGCCTGCTATTGGTCCAGAGTGGCGCGCCGGAAGTCGACAGCGCCCAATGACGAGCGCGTCGTCGGCTATGCCCATATATGGTTCATGACGTCATTTTCCGGCGACCCGGAATTTTTCTTGCTCTTTTCTTTTTTTGCCGCGCAAGCCGCGCCGGTCGGCGGGGCCGGCGTTGTGTGTATGCTCCAGTGGTTAGCCGGCAGCAGCAGCCGGTTTTGGTTTCTTTTTCGGCCAGCGCAAAGTCTGCTCGTAATTGACAGACGACGAAAAGAAAGCCGCGCGAACGGTGCTACTGCGCGGGGAGGGGGCTTCTTCGCTGCTGCTGCAGTAATCGGTCGGCCCGGCTTTTTCGTTCTCCCCAGCGACGCTACCGCGGCTCTCGCGTGCGAAGAAGTTCCAGCCAACGATGCTTGCTCGGCTGCTCTCGTAGTACGTCGCCGTCGGATGGATTCCTGCTGGTCGGCCCTTCTTTCCATTTCTTTCTTTTCTCGAAGTACGTAGCCACGTAACTGTGTGTGTTTGTGCGGGCTTTGCGGCACCGCCGAGGATTCTCTGCTCGAGGTGCTCTCGAGTGCGCAGTTTTTTTCGCGCTGCGCCTCTGCTGCCCGGCGACCTCGTTTGCAGGCCGGCCGATACGCTCCCGAGAATCACTCCGCGCGCTGTGCAATTTTCGCCGCCGAGAGGAGGGATTCAAGGGCAGGCTCGGCGGCGCGCGATCGTACGGTGTGCTTTTTCCACCTGCGTCATCTCCACGAAGGGCCTTGTCAAAGGTCTCGGAGAGCGTTGTTTGCATGCCGCGTGCGTTTCTTCTGCTCGGTCGCTGGCGCAAGCAGCCTCTCTGCGAGCAAATCACAAAGTGGAGCCACGGCATTCATGCGATCGGTGACGACACTACGCCGTCCCTACGCGTGCGTTGAGTAGGTAATTGCACCACGCGAGTCGTACTAAGGTTTTACAAGTCCTCTTTTGCGGGTATACGCGCAGCAGCTTGGCGCGATTTTTATGTGTAATGACGCTAGTCTTTCAGACGTATTTCGCTCCATTCAATCTACGCAAATTTTGTGACAGAATGTTTGTATGCCTCTGCCAGTATTCTGGGTGCTGAGATGCTCAAGTGGTTGTGCATCGTAACGTCTTGGCCAAGATCAGTCCAAACAAGCGGCACTTTTGTCAAGATGTCTCATAATTTTCCGAAGCTGCTGAAAAGAGAGCGGCCGTTGCCTTAGAAAAGAGAAAACGAGCCGGTTCGACGCGCGGGTTTGACCGGGGCGGTGTGGCGGCGCGGTCTGCAACATTTTGATACCGACGGCGACGCCCGCTTTGTCGGCGGCCTAAACGGGGTCTCTGGCCGAGCGTTGTTGTTAAACCAGTATGAGTGCGCCGTTGTAAGTGCTGGCTCGTCCTGGGCCAATCTCGTTCGCATGCCCTGCATTCTCCATAACGCGCACGCTTATGTGGCCTCCTTTCGGAGCGTTTTTCGTTTCCTTCTTGTTTCAGAAGATGCTGTGGAATTGGTTGGGTTAGTTAACCGTTCCGAGCGTTGCGTTCGAAATGAGAATAGATTCCCGGTTACTAAATCGCTCGTGTGACCAGTGGTTTTCGAAGTGCAGAGTTGCGCTGCCGACGTGACATCACTATTGGGCACGGAGCCGTGCTCTTGGGTTTAAGTAGCACAGTCGTGTTCGTTTGGGTCGCGGAAATCAGCCGATGGGCGATTGATCCGTCGCAGCTCGCGAGAAGAGCGCCGGCGTGTTTTCGTATTCTGTCCGTTCCCGTCGTGACTCATCGCGAAGACACCTCTCGGACTCGTACGCAATGAGTCAGGGAGCTAGCGCAGGTTCATATACGCGATAGCAGGTATCTACGGGTTTTGCAAGACCAATCGTCGAGCACCATATCAGGGAGGCCATAGAGGCGCCGGCGGCTCGCTGCTTGCGGCTGGCGCTGTAACACCAGCCGTCACGGCGCTCTATAGTTTATCCGGCCGGTCGATCTGTTCCGCGCCACTCTTGGAAGGCAGGCGGGGTTCCCCAAGGCTCGGAAGTTTGAGGACCCCTGAAATCGAGGAGACACAGTACGCGAGTTCCAATGGTGCGATGCACCAACATCATATAGGCTACGCCCCGTCAGCTCTATGTTCATACATTACGTGTACTGGTTTAGATGGTCTCTTTGGCGACGGCAGTGATTATGCAGCTTTTCGCTTGAGCTCTTATGTCGCAATGTGCTTCTGTATCGTTCTCCCAGGGTCCTTCGTTACCTACCCGTGATATTCGACAGCAGCAAGTGATCTCCCCTTGTGTATGTATGCTAACAAAGGAGGTTGGTGCTGCTAAGCACGAGGTCGCGGGATCGGATCCCAGCCGCGGCGGCCGCATTTCGATGGGGGCGTAATGCGAAAACACGTACCCCTGTACTTAGATTTCGGCACACGTTAAAGAACCCCAGGTGGTACAAATTATTCCGGAGCCCCGACCATACGGCGTGCCGCATAATCAAATCGTGGTTTTGGCGCGTAAAACCCCATGCTTTTTGAGGTTGGTGCTAAACTGGGACGCACTGGAAGCTTATAGGTTACTGAGGGTACAGATCGAATGTACGATTGGCGATAATTGGGGTTTTTTGGCGCAAGGGCTAATGATGGCCGAAGAGCGCCATCAGAGTACGATTGCGCTTGCATGTAAATAAAATAACCTGTCACTGAGACAGGGAGTAGTACGTGTGCTTTATCACCCGTCCAGTTAATTGCTCCTCACTCGTTTAGTGCAACGCGGCGTGTGTCCTGATTTCCCGACAAAACAATGTATCCCGATACTCGCAAAAACGATACAATTTTCACAGAGTGATATCAGGCATGCACTGCGCTTTCGTTCTTCGCTGACTCTCGGGAGTCAGTCAGATATTCCACGAGGGCAGGGGGAAGAGGGGGGGGGGGGGGGTTGTCCCGCGTTCAGTTGTGGGCCTCTCGTTGCCCTTGAAACGGAGGTGCGTGACGTGAGCCTATACACTTCAACAACAACCGCGGCAGGCAGGAGTCACGACAGCGACACCCGAGCTGCCAACGGTGTACGCGTGTACACGACTGCAGCTCGGCATGCCGCACTGGCAAAACGGTGCATACCCCCTTTTGGCGAGAGTGCGTGCCCTCATTTAGAAAGTGGTGCTGCGCTACATATATAGTGAACGCAGAGACGCATAATGATGGGCGCTCCAGCCTCCCGACGATGTTGGTTGATGCCTTCTTATAGAGAGGCACCGTCGCTCGGCAATTGATCGCGTATTCGCCGGGCGTCTTTCATGCTTCGCCAGAATACTTATATGTAGCACGTATTTTTAACAACAGAAAGCCGGATCGGCAGTTTATCATGTTGCTGAACTATTTTCTCATTGACACTTGTTTAGCTACAATATTCGAGAAGTTGATTGACTAGTTAAGACCAAGTATGTAATTAGGCAAAATGAACAAAAAAAATAGCATGAATATCTCCAAGCGACGGCAAGAAATAACGCTACCTTAGTTATGTCCAGCTACACGTGGCATTTGCATATCTTTAAAAGTTTGGCTCAAGTTGCGTGGGACAACCGGCATATAGTACTTGTATACTGTATTTACTCGCGTAAGACGCGCAATCCTATCCCCTTTGAAGAATAGCTTGAATAAAAAAACAAAGGTTTCGCCAATGATTGAATATTGAACGCGTATGGCGTCCTGTATAACAGCTGATGCCGTCTCTGGAAGTTTCAAAGTTACTGAAGAGTCGAACAGCATCGACGGCACCGCGAGGTCGATCAACGTCGAGTGTGCGCCGATGTTTTCATTTTCATTGACGACGAGCGGGTGCTACGAAGAGCGATGCATATAACTTGACCACAGTGGTGCTGGATCTTGAATAAATGTGTGTGCAGTGTAACCAGTGCTTGCATTATTTTTTACATCGCGCTGGACGTGGTCTACGTTTTTAGCGGGTGGTCAACTCTTGTCAGGGTCACGCCCTGAAAGGATTCCGACAATGAGTGCGGGTATAACCCGAGCTCGGTATAGTACGCAGTGATTCCCGCTCTAGTGAATGGTGTTTGTGGAAAAACAAAGTATGCACACCTGCGTCTCTGTTGGTGCAAGGACAACAGCACCATGCAAGCTATGGTGGGAAATATAGGCGAAAGAGGAAAATGAGAGTGGAGAGAGAGAGAGAGAGAGACGCATTTCACCACTTGGAACAGCAGGAGGGCGATTCACAGCGAAGGAGCCGATCAAAGGAGAGGCGCTGCCGTGGCGTGAGCCAGTTTCCTCAACGTTATAGTCTGTGTAATACAGCAGGAACCCTGAAGTCCTGTTAAGGCCCATGCAGATTCGTTTCCGGTGTGGGCAAACGTGATTCGTCGTGATGGAATGCTCGGGACAGCATATACTTTCACAAGAACAACAAATGAAAGGACACATCACTATGCGTGCTCAAGTTCTCACTGAAACTCGCCAGCAATCGTGCACATTGGGCTCAAAAGCGCTTACTGATCGTGAAGGAGGATAGCTAGCATTGGCGCTTAATATACCAACAAGCCAATATTTGTTTGTTTATTTATTTAATTCTATACACCTGGTTTCATTTTCTTAAACTAAAACAGAATCTTGAAAAAATATCACCCGGCAGATAGCACAGTTGAATCACTTGAGCTGGATCACTCGAAGACATGAGCATTACGTGCACGAAAAATCCTTATGCGTACTCGGCTAATGAACAAAGGTTCTCTAATTAAGTTTTCAACTAATTCAACTTTACGGCACATATGGAAATTACGAAATGTGGCCGGTGAGTTCGCAAGGCGTAATCATCATCATCAGCCTGGTTACGCCCACTGCAGGGCAAAGGCCTCTCCCATACTTCTCCAACAACCCTGGTCATGTACTAATTACGGCCATATCGTCCCTGCAAACTTCTTAATCTCATCCGCCCACCCAACTTTCTGCCGCCCCCTGCTACGCTTCCCTTCCCTTGGAATCCAGTCCGTAACCCTTAATGACCATCGGTTATCTTCCCTCCTCATTACATGTCCTGCCCATGTCCCCCATATCTTTTTCTTGATTTCAACTAAGATATCATTAACTCGCGTTTGTTCCCTCACCCAATCTGCTCTTTTTCTTATCCCATAACGTTACACCCATCATTCTTCTTTCCATAGCTCGTTGCGTCGTCCTCAATTTAAGTAGAACCCTTTTCGTAAGCCTCCAGGTTTCTGCCCCGTAGGTGAGTACTGCTAAGACACAGCTATTATACACTTTTCTCTTGAGGGAGAATGGCAACCTGCTGTTCATGATCTTAGAATGCCTGCCAAACGCACCCCAGCCCATTCTTATTCTCCTGATTATTTCCGTCTCATGATCCGGATCTGCCGTTACTACCTGCCCTAAGTAGATGTATTCCCTCACCACTTCCAGTGCCTCGCCACCTATTGTAAATTGCTGTTCTCTTCCGAGACTGTTAAACATTACTTTAGTTTTCTGCAGATTAATTTTTAGACCCACTCTTCTGCTTTGCCTCTCCAGGTCAGTGAGCATACATTGCAATTGGTCCCCTGAGTTACTAAGCAAGGCAATATCATCAGCGAATCGCAAGTTTCTAAGGTATTCTCCATTAACTTTTATCCCCAATTCTTCCCAATCCAGGTCTCTGAATACCTCCTGTAAACACGCTGTGAATAGCATTGGATAGATCGTATCTCCCTGCCTGACGCCTTTCTTTATTGGGATTTTGTTGCTTTGCTTATGGAGGACTATGGTGGCTGTGGAGCCGCTATAGATATCTTTCAGTATATTTACATACGGCTCGTCTACACCCTGATTCCGTAATGCCTCCATGACAGCTGAGGTTTCGACAGAATCAAACGCTTTCTCGTAATCAATGAAAGCTATATATAAGGGCTGGTTATATACCGCACATTTCTCTATCACCTGATTGATAGTGTGAATATGGTCTATTGTAGAGTAGCCTTTACGGAATCCTGCCTGGTCCTTTGCTTGACAGAAGTCTAAGGTGTTCCTGAATCTATTTGCGATTACCTTAGTAAATAGTTTGTAGGCAACTGACAGTAAGCTAACCGGTCTATAATTTTTCAAGTCTTTGGCGTCCCTTTTCTTATGGATTAGGATTATGTTAGCGTTCTTCCAAGATTCCGGTACGCTCGAGGTCATCGGCGTAATTGCTTGGAACAAATTCTCATCGTCATCGGAAACACACTGGACAAGTGCTTGTCCAGTGTGTTTCCTTCTTCGCAAAATAGCAAAAATGTGCATAACTGCACCAAGACGATCTTTGGTGCTGTTTTGGGCGTATAAGCACAAGGCTCTCGTATTGGGCTCTTCCTTCCGCCGTTATCTTCAACTTACGAAATGCAACAAGTCCGATTCAACAGGCTGTTATATACGGTTGAGAATTTCGTTGCATTCTGCCCTCGACACGGAAGAAAGCAGTCCAGGAGTACCCCCCGCGACCTTGTCTTCGGCAGCACAGTGCCACGGCCAACGAGCGCGGCCGGTGCGGTGTGCCCCACTGCAACCGACAGACCTTCAGGGGAAGCTTTCTGGTCACCGTGGAACGGCATCACAGAAGCCGCGCACCGTGCGTGTACACCCCCCCTCCCCCCCCCCCCCCGCTCCGCGCGCATGCAGCATGCATGTAGGCCGTCCGCACCTCCGCCGCATAGAAGGGAAGAAAGAAGCCCGACGAGGGAAGGGAGGCAGGGACCGCTCCCTGCTGCTGTTGTGCCATTGTACGGGTTCGCCCAGTGGGACGCTCTGCTCTGAGGGAAAAACGCAATTATCATCCTCTCTCTCTCTCTCTCTCTACATCTCCGCCCATGGGAGGGCAGGAAGCTCCGCACTGTCCCCGGCTCGCATTTCGCCTGTTGCTGCGCAAGAGTGTCCTCCATGGCACTGTGACGTGAGCTCGGCTCTTTCTGTTAGAGAGACAAACGGAGAGGGGAAGGTAGGGTGGTTAAACAAGGACGTGCCCAGTTAGCTATCATCAGAAGAGGAGGAGTTTTCAGGCCTTAGCACTCACGAAGACACTAATTGAGTACCCTGAATTTCATTAGCGAGTTACTTTTTACTCTTACTTTATTATTTGCCCTCTCTCTCTTTCTTCGATAGCGAAGTTGTGTCGGGGCAATCCGTAACTAAAGCGTAAGAAAGGAGACAGACAGACAAAGAACGTTACTAATGGTCCTGAGGAACAGCGTTAGGGTACCTCCCTTTTCAGGGAGTCCCCGTAGCCGTCGCGGGCCGCACCCACGTCGGGGGAGGAAGATTGTGGTCCTCCGCCCTGTCGCAGGCCCTCTGGACAGCCCGTAGTTGCTCTGAGAGGTCGCCGCTTTTAAGGGCTGCCTCCCAGTCGGTTAGAGTGGTTAGCGATGAGCTGCGTAACGCAGGGCATTGCCAGAGCATATGGGATAAGGAGCAGTACGCCTCCCCACAGTCTGGACAGTGGGGTTCTACATTAGGCGCAAAATGACTGAATCGGCCCCTGGAGGGGAACGACCCCGTTTGTAGCATGCGAAATACCGACGATTGTGGTCTATTAAGTTTAGGGTGTGGTAGCGGAAAGGCCCGTCGAGCGAGTTGGTAATGTGCCAAGATTTCATGGAAGGTGAGAAGTTAATCCCTGTACAGTCCTAAGTCGCCGCCCGTGAGTCCACCTGAACTGCCGCGGTGCGTAAGACCTCGCGCACAGTCATGGGCCAACTCATTAGCGTTAACAACCTCAGAGTGCACATTGATTCCCATATGGGCCGGGAACCATTTGATGCTGTGAAAACCAGCAGCCCTCTCTCTGCCGAGGATGGCCGCCGCCTCCTTTGAGATCGAGCCGGAGGCGAAAGCTTGGGCTGCAGACCTGGAGTCTGTAAATATATTTGGACGTAGAGGGTCCTTCAGCGCTATAGCTATAGCAACCTGCTCGGCTACTGTTGCGGAAACCTTCCGCACGGATACTGAGTTAATGAGAGTGCCGTTGGGGTCAACCGAAACTACGGCATAGTGATCAGAGCGCTCGTACTGGGCGGCGTCAACAAAACATGCCAGATTCGGAGTGGCCGCAGCCGCTCTTAACAGGGAACGAGCCCTGGCTACCCGGCGCCCTACATTGTATTGAGGGTGGACGTTACTTGGCATGGGATCTACCTTGAACGAATCTCGGACCACGGGTGATAGGGTCACATTGCGCTCCGTGATTTCTTGGTGACCGCATCCAACTGATTCGAGGATACGTCTCCCCGCTCGCGATGATGAGAGTCGTATTATTTGGGCCACTCGTTGAGCCTCGATCACCTCTGATAGGGTATTGTGCATGCCTAGTTGCATGAGACGCGCGGTGCTGGTAGAGAGTGGTAAACCCAGCACGCGCTTGATGCTTTTGCGCATGAGGGCGTCGATTTTGGCCTCATCCCGTTTAGACCAGCGCAACGCGGAGGCTACATAGTTCATGGCTCATCAGAAACGCGTGGTAAAGTCTGAGGAGATTGCTCTCGCTTAAACCCCCTCTGCGGTTCGAGATCCTGAGGATAAGCCGAAGCATATTCTCCGTCTTGGAGGTGATGCGGGCTATAGTCTGTGAGTTGCCCCCACGAGATTCCAGCAAGAGTCCGAGGACCCTGATGGTATCCACTCTGTGGATTTGTTGTCCGTCCCTCGTATAAAGGGCTATGGCAACTTGATCTAAGGGTGTGGAGCACCTAACCCCCCGTCGGGTGGGCCTATACAATAGGAGTTCGGACTTGGTTGCTGACAGACTCAGGCCCGTGTCTAGTAGGAAGTGTTCTGTGATGTCGAGCGCCTCTTGGAGCGCACTCTCAACTGCAGCGTCAGACCCTCCCATGCACCACACGGTAATATCCGCGTAGAGGGCGTGACCCGTTCCTCTTACTGTGGCCAGTCTGTCTGAGAGGCCCTTCATGGCGATGTTAAACAGTAGAGGAGAGATGACCGCCCCTTGCGGGGTGCCTCTCGCTCCCAATGTAAATTCCTTGGATTTGATTTGCCCTATTTTGACAGTGGCCTTTCGGTCCCTCAGGAAGGAGCTAACGTACGCATGGAATCGTGGCCCCAGGCCCAGGTCCGAGATGGCGTCTAGCACGAACCGGTGCGAGATGTTATCAAAAGCCTTGGACAAGTCTAGAGCAAGGATGCCCCGAGTGTCTCTAGTGTCGTCATCAATGATTTGCCTTTCTATAAGTAACATGACGTCCTGTGTGGAGAGTGCCGGCCGAAAGCCGACCATGTTGTGAGGAAATAACTCATTAGTTTCTATGTGCCTAGATATACGGTTGTGAATGGCATAATGGCGCGCCCATTGTGCCTTGCTGCGCACTCCAGGGTAGCGTACCGTATTGCTGCCGAGAAGTAGCGACGCCTGCCTATCGAAGCTCGACCGACATTACTTATTGGTTAGCGTGGCGTTGTCGGCGGGCTGCAGGCATCCGGTGGATCATGGCGACCAAGCAGGGGCGAGACGATTTGCTAGTGCGAAACTTGCACGGTTTATTCAAAGGTAGTTGAAAGAAAATAAGAAAAGCATGAAGTATGAAGCCTCAAGTATGAAGTATATCAAAAGTACATTTCGGAGCCCCTTAAATAGGCTCTCTACAAGTGTGGGCGGGATCTTGCTTCCGTCGAAGGACACGTGACAGGCACGGAGAGAGGGCCCCTCCTCCTGCAATACCAAGCACGGGAAGGAGATGTCGATCCTCTCATCGACGAATCCGGGGAGAAGGTCGGGTGAATGACCTCTCCGGCGTCGTGGGGTCCGGCCAAGAGAAGGTGAGGGGGATGAGGTAAGCACACACGATGCCACGACCATGAGAGGAGTGGAAGAGGTCGCCCGTGGGCTCCTGCTCAGGTGGTAGGGCGAATGACCTCTCCGGCGCACGTGGGCTCCGGCTCAGCGGTAGAGTGAATGACCTGTCGCCACGTGGTGTCAGACGCCAACCCTAGCAGCCTTTCTAATCGTTCCGCCGTGAAGCTCGCACTCGGATCGCGGAGGACGATCAGAGATGGACAACGGAGGATTATATCCCTTGCAATTTGGCTCTCTAGTTTCTGATTGGCTGACGCGACACGTAGCTTTCGTTTCGCTTCGCGGAGTTGGATGGGCAGACATGGCGCTCCTTGATTCGTCTTGCCAGCGCAAAAATAAGGTGGGACACAAGGAGTAGACGAAGCCACTGTGCCATGCGTACACGTTTTATTCTGCGTCGGCGACGTGAATCCGTGAACCAACCGCTGCCCCGTTCAACAGCGTTACTCGCAGACCCGGCGCCTCCAGGCGTGTTTTCCGGGCATCGCCAATAGACTAAACTTGGGACGTTTTTTCCGCGTCGCGTAGAATAATTTTTATACGCAGGCAAACCGGAGAAGACGGCCGTGTCGCGTTGGATAGGAGGTCACGGAAGGGCAGTTTAGCGAGACGCAAGGCGTTCGCTGGTGTACGCACAACTGTTTTACCCCCGCGCACATTGCAAAGCCTTGATGCATCTCCTCTGACGATCGTCTCTAATGGCGACGAAAGGTCGTCGAAAAGGGGCTTTGCACACGGCGCTACCTTGACGTGCAGATACACGTGGTACCGGGCGTTCCCGTCTGTCGCGAAGACGGGATAATAAATTCGTGCAGTAATTCATGAAAGCTTCCCGCCCTGGAAGCTTGTTGAAGGTCTTGTTGATATACAACTGTGCTTCACAAACTCATCAACTCCGTGCTGTGCGGTGAATGGTTCAGCCAATCAGAAAAGAGAAAACCAGAAGCAGAAGGCTTCCTCCCATCACCCTCCGCTCTCTGAATACCTGAATGGAACGAACTCATGCGATATGATGAGAAGTGCGCAACGGGCGAGCCCTCTTTTAAGGCAGGTGACGGATTGTAACGTATTTTGAACATTTCATATCTCGGTTTAAATTTTAAAGGAAAATGTTCAAGGCGGACGGTCCCGGAATTAGCTGACGGTTCATGCTTTAGGGGGGGGGGGGGGGGAAAGATCTGATCTTATAGTCCTTCTCGGGGTTAAACGGCGTGTCCTCGTGTCATTCCGAGTAGCCCACGCACACAGGACAGAACAGCACCCATGTAAAGAATCGGCTTACGTGTATAGACCATGGTCATTTGCACTAGCCCTACAAATGTGCCCGAAGCCGGCTCTGTTCTTTACTCAAATGACGCAGCGAAACAACAAACGGTGCTTAAGTATCCTCATGGATGGATGGATGGATGGATGGATAAGGCTGAAGCCTTTAAATCGGGCATCGGCACACGCCGCCAATAGCCGTGACTAGAGCAAACACATGTACGCCTTCAAACGCATAAGTAATTTATTACAACAAAACACTCTTTTTGTTTTTCCATTTTGGCCGGGTTCGGCGTCTGTGCTCGGTCGTCTTCCTGCCGAGTAAGTGGGTCAGTCCTGAAGATAGCGTGCAATAGTATAAACTGGGCTGATAACGGAGGTGGCGCGATGAAAAGTGGGCCGATCTCGGAGGCAGCGTGTTCAGCGGTCGCGTTGGTCACGTACATGTATACATGAAGGCGGGTCTCCCGCCTTGCCGATTTGTCGGGCAGGTATATGTGTATTAATTGCTATGCTGCAAAACGCTTTGCAGAGGATGAACACTTTCGTAGCATTTAATTGACCACTTGACGAAAGCTTCGCTTTACACGGATTCCAAAATGTGCACTGGATCTGCGTAACCTCCTTTCTTTTTTTTTTAGAATGCGTAACCCTTTATATATACATGCATGCTCTGTCGGCACATACGTGGTTGTACCTCTGTTCTGACTGTATGTATACGATTTATTATTATTATTATTATTATTATTATTATTATTATTATTATTGTTATTATTATTATTATTATTATTATTATTATTATTATTATTATTATTATTATTATTATTATTATTATTATTATTATTATTATTATTATTATTATTAAATACTTGATACTTGCGAGTAGCAGCAGTGTCCGTCTGCTTTTTCTACGTTCCTTGCCTGTTGGCGCTTTGTTCCAGATTTTCATTCATTCATTCATTCATTTTATTTGTTCTTCACAACATGACGTACAGATGCTACAGCAAAACATGCTCGATGGTTTCGGCGCTATTTCCACGAACTGGGCTGATAACGGAGATGGCGCGATGAAAACTACTCCGATCTCGGAGGCAGCGCATTCAGCGGTCGCGTTGGTCACGTACACATGTATACATGAAGGCGGGTTTCGGTGCGGTGTTCATATAGCTGTGTACGTACGAACGGCTGTAATCGCCATCGGCAAGTTTTCTCCTATGACACCGCGCCTTTCGGACACGCCGATATATGGCTTCGAACGCGTATATAGGCCACCGCCCTTTAAACGATCAGAAAAAAAAGCTTTCCTTTCTGACGTCACGTCGTTTGTTGTTGCATATACAGCCCCTTGCAGGTACGGCTTCCTCTCCACTGCGTGAGGCATTCTCCAGCTGGCGAACGAAGGCGTCCTCTTTGTTTGTGTTCAGATGCTTGCACGCTCGAGCGGACGTCGAGGCGAAGTGTTTTTTTTTTTTCGAAAGTGCCCGGGCACACGCTCCACGCAGCAGTTGCACGGAACGACGAGAGCAATTAGCGATAGCGACAGGCCGATCGGTGACACGACGCGGTACGCCACGGCGGCGCCCACGAGTGAGCGACTGTCGAGGAATGCAGGTGATGGAGAGCATTTCATTACGCAACTTGTATAGCTATGCGTTTCTTTTCTTTCTTTTTCCTGCGTTTTAAGTGATTTCGGTCTGTTTTATATATTGGAGTTTATATCTTCAATTAAATAGTATTCATTGAGCGCTTTCGTGATATTGTTTTATTTCCTTCGAATCTACGCAGCTCAGTCACCTTGGTCTTTGAGGGTGCGTCGAGGATGGAGGTTGGGGGAAGGAGAGGAGGGGGGCGGGTGCTGTGGCAGTGGATCGGGGATGAGAAGGCGTTTATATAGACTCGGGAAATCGCAGTAATGCACGGGATGCGTACCGTCTTTCGGACGCGGCAGGATCTTCGAAGTGTACGGCCTACGCAACGGTAAAACCAGCACGCGTCCCCGCCCGTGCAGAAAGGGGACTAAATGGTCCCCCTTCTGCGCAACAAGTCCCCGAACAAAAGCAGTGAATCCGAGACCAGATGGCTACAGGTGTAGTGTGCCAGCCTTTGCTTTACGTGTTTGTGGTTTGAAACATTTACGCCGTGTTTGTCAAAAATAGGTAAGTAAGATAATTAACATAATTACGTTAATTAATTAATTATGTATTATGATTTCAGTATGAAGTAATGGCCGCATTGTCAAGTAATTTAGATCAAGGATTAGAACTGTGCTATCTGCCACAGGCAATTTTTAAAAAATTTGGTGCAGCTAAAGGAAAAAAAAAGTACCCTGTATATAGTTTCTGCCTTCACGGCGAATACAGGATATAAAGAACATTCTCACTATGATTTCGACTTCGTTATATCGAGTTTCGAGTGCACTTAGTATACAGTGCACAGCATTTAACAAAAAAAAAGAAATGGCGACCTCAGGCAGTGGAGTATAGCCGATTGGCCTTCACGCGGCAGGTATGCATAGCTCGATGTCTCCAAGATGGCAACCTCTATACATCGATTAGAAAAAAGATATGGCGTACGTCTACGTTTTTAAAGGCCGACTGCAATGAAATTTCACATTTTCACACACACAAAAAAAAAATGACGACTTTATGTAGTGTAATGGGCAGATTGCGCCTTGCGTGGCAGGTATCGATGGCTCGCGGTACGCGTCTCCATCATAAAAACCTCTATACGTCGGTAACAAAAAGACATCGCGCACGTCTACGTTGTTAAAGGCCAACTGCGCTACAATTTCACATTTTCACGAAAGCGCGGACCTGATATAGTGTCATTGGCAGATTGGGCCGTGTGTGGCAGTTATCGATAGCTCGGCGTCTCCATGCTGGAAACCTCTACACATCGGTAACAACACACACACACACACACACACACACACACACACACACACACACACACACACACACACACACACACACACACACACACACACACACACACACACACACACACACACACACACACACACACACACACACACACATATATATATATATATCGCACACGTATACGTTGGTTGCTAAAGGCCTACTGCAATGAAATTTCACATTAAACAGTGGCTTATATATGGCTGTAAATACGTAGTGTATACTATCGAAGCAATCTTGGCGAGTCTGCGGGACTGGTGATCATATAATTTTCTGATACACAGCATGCTGGCAGATGATGGACGCAAAGCACCTGGTGGTTAACGGACATGCCGCATATCTCAGATCATGACTTCCGAAATTATCAGCGCGCTGCTTTGGTGTTGGCAGCGGGCGTCACCCATATGTCAGAGTTCACGCAGAGTTCTCATCGTTACGAGTGGTGTGCGCCATTTCCGGTAAACGTTAACGGCGGCGCTTAAGAAAAAAAAAGATACGTTTTTCAATTTTGTATTTAAAATGTACATTTTGGCGACCTTTTCGTGACGCATCCTCGCATATTTCAAGCGCAATATTTGGTACGAAGGCAGCTCTATGTGTATACACTATCTGAATTTCTTCTACGCGGTCCAGCATATTGTTGCAGTTGGCTTTAACAAGTGCTTCCCTGTACGTTCTTCGAGACACGATTAGGGCGGAACTCCTGGTTCCGCAGACTTTGTTGTTGTTTACACAGCGGGGTTCTCAGCGCAACCACGGAATCAGTCATACAGGGGAGCCCCTTTCAACGCACGCGCACTGGTGTTCAGAGAAAACTCAGTCTGAAACGTTCCAGATGCACTTCTTCCTTCGCCAGGCGTGTCGCTAGCCTTCACGGCAGACAATGCTCGTCAGGAGAACATCGCCATTACATCGCAGCTGCGCGAAAAAAAAAAGAAAGAAAAATTGAGACGTGAGCATTTACCGCACACCTTGGAAACGGTGCTTAAGGGTAGCTTTTTTTTTTTTTATTTACAAAAATGCCAAGCCACAGCTGTGAGATATCCCGCGACGCTATACTCTTCGATACACCGACGCTTAGCCAGGAGAAAGAGGCAAAGAAGCGTACATACACCTTCGTATACTACACCTCGTCGACTGTTATGCGATAGCATAACAGTAATATCGGGACTGTACCGCCTTCGTGCATGAAAACACAGCGTTACAAACCACACATGTATATGAGGACACTTTGCCGTCAGATTGGACAATTTCCATGATCGGCCCGGTTCGCTGTTAAGGCTAAACCCCATTAGCGCGATTTTGTGCGCGACAGCGACGAGCGACGGGTTCGCGCGACGGATCAGGCCGTCGCTTGAACAGATCGCTAGGTCTTGTCGCGCGATCGCTCGGTTTTGCAAATCTAGAATTCGTCGCTCGTCGCCCGGAAGTGCTATGAGCGACTAGCCAATAGCGCAAAGCCGGAACTGGATGTACATAACTCCAGTACTTCCGATTGTCGCACGGAACGAGCAAACGATTGAATTTTTATAGGTGCAAGAATAAGAACCTACTGCAAGATTTTCAGAAATATTTTATGTTGCTTTTTACAGTAAAATACATCAACTTAAGTTAATAAAGCACGCGTCACGCTAGTTTCGGCGCCTATATTGCTGCCCTCATACCGGCAACACTGGGGAGACGTCGCTCGAAATAATCGCTCGCATGGGGTGCAACTTGTAGGCGACGAGCGAACGCGACAGCCATCTCCATCGCGTCGCCTGTCGCTGTCGCGTGCAAGATCGCTTGCATGGGGTTTATACTTTACACTGCCTTCGAGATCGGTACGCCCAGTTCTTGCTCGCGGAGGAACCGAGCACCGACCAGTCACGACCAACCAATGAGAGGTAGGCAAAGAAGGCTTCGCTTTAAAAGGAAAACGCGAAGCTGTTATTAACAGTCCAGGCGATCCAGACGTGCTTGCATCCACTTCGTCGTCTGCTCGCTCGCATCATAGCAAGATAGAGCGAAGAAAGAAGCGGAAGACTCACCCAAGACGACTCTGCACGGTGTCCTGCCAAGCGTGTCGGGAAGCTCTGTTAACGACGACACGACATCCGCAACAAAAGAGGTGGGTGGTGCGAGCGAATGCCCTGGCGTCGATCGGATGTGTTTTCCAGCCCGTGTGCTTGTGTCGTCTGCTCGCGCGTGTCTTCTGCATGCGCAGGTGTCGCACGCCTTACGCGTTTATACGGTTCGGTCTTTGGCACCCGTGCAAACGCAATCTTTTCTCAATCTTCTTATGTTGTTGCTGCATTAAACTTTGTCACCGTGCCCAACATTCTCCTTTGATTAGTAGGAGAACTGTAAATGCTTTTCTTCTTATTATATTTGTCGGTACTACGTATTATAACAAAGCACCGAGCGGGAATTAAACAATGTATAATGTACCTTATAAACACAAATTGAAACGTGAACAAGAAAAGAAAAATGATCGGGACACTTGCTGCGCGAAATTATATACGGGAGCGCGACTTTCAGTGCTTCCCTTTTCATGCACTTATTAAGCACAGGCGCACGTTTTGGAGACAAAATTAAGCCACAGTTAGATAGGCAAGCGAATCTGGAAACGCAGCAAGACAATCCATAGTGTTTGTCCGATTGTTCGCGTTTCCATTTATGCTGATAGTACACGTAACCTACGAGAGACATCGGCGACAATACACGTACATTCCGCAATCACTATTACGCGCGCCAGGTGGCATTAAAGAGAGATAGAAAAAAATACGCGTACTCAGAACGACGTTTCTTGATTTCTTCGCCCCCCCCCCTCCCCGGAGTCTGACGAAATTGGCTTTTTGTCGTAGCGTCTTTCTTTCTTTGATTGCGGTGATGCTCTCCCTCTCACCCGCGAGGACGAGGAGGTGAGCATTCAAGCGCCCTCTCTTCCATTTGTTATAGCGACGCCATCCCGTCGTCGACATCTTCCCGTTTAGCGCTCCCTTCGAGAGCGCGCGCAGCGACCTCCAACTACTGCGCAAAAAAAAAAAAAAATCATACTGGCGAAATTTCGAACGCAGCTGGGCGATCGTGCGCCCGACGCCCACGTCGCAGCGACCGGCGCGAGCTGTCGTTGTCTTTCACAGCGCGGGCTGCGGAAGACGCGCTCCATTATTCGGTCGAGAACCGCGTACAGAGGAGGAGGTCGAGTGCGTGTGCGTTTGTTGTCCGCACAGGGAGAATAATGCCCGGCTCAGACGACGGCGACAAGCGCGAAGCCGACGAGAAAAGGCGGCGCGCCGGACCGCGCGCGCAGCTGTTGCCGCGGGGAGCTGTCGGCGGCGCCGTCTTTGCAAACGACGACAAAAGACGGCGACGCCTGCGTTCCGTCTCCCCGTGCAGCGCAGCGAAAGTTACGGGCAATGTTACAAGTCTGCCACTCCTCATTGGGGTAAGGGAAAGTGGAAGAGAGGGGGGACAAATGACAGGTGACTACGCTACAGCAGCATTATCATCGTGATCATAATCAGTCAATATTTTTATGCCCAGTGCAGGACGAATTACCCCTGCATGTCTTACTTCCCATACTTCTCCAACTACCCCGGTCATGTACTGATCGTGGCCATGTTGTCCCTGCAAACTTCTTAATCTC
Source organism: Dermacentor variabilis (assembly GCF_050947875.1). Classification (NCBI taxonomy): domain Eukaryota; kingdom Metazoa; phylum Arthropoda; class Arachnida; order Ixodida; family Ixodidae; genus Dermacentor; species Dermacentor variabilis. Next base: position 110,867,656 of record NC_134569.1, on the reverse strand, counting down.
ATCCGCCCACCTAACTATCCACCGCCCTCTGCTACGCTTCCCTTCCCTTGGAGTCCATTCCGTAACTCTTAATGACCATTGGTTATCTTGCCTCCTCATTACGTGTCCTGCCCATGCCCATTTCTTTTTCTTGATTTCGACTAAGATATCATAAACTCGCGTTTGTTCCCTCACCCAATCTGCTCTTTTCTTATCCCTTAACGTTACAGCTATCATTCTTCTTTCCATAGCTCTTTGAGTCGTCCTCAATTTAAGTAGAACCCTTTTCGTAAGCCTCCAGGTTCCTGCCCCGTACGTGAGTACTGGTAAGACACAGCTGTTATAAACTTTTCTCTTGAGGGATAATGGCAATCTGCTGTTCATGATCTGAGAATGCCTGCCAAACGCACCCCAGCCCATTCTTGTTCTTCTGATGATTTCAGTCGCATGATCCGGATCCGCAGTCACTATCTGTCCTAAGTAAATGTATTCCCTTACCACTTCCAGCGCCTCACTACCTATCGTAAACTGCTGTTCTCTTCCGAGACTGTTAAACATTTCTTTAGTTCTCTGCAGATTAATTTTTAGACCCACCCTTCGGCTTTGCCTCTCCAGGTCAGTGAGCATGCATTGCAGTTGGTCCCCTGAGTTACTAAGCAAGGCAACATCATCAGCGAATCGCAAGTTACTAAGGTATTCTCCATTAACTCTTATCCCCAATTTTTCCCAATCCAGGTCTCTGAATACCTCCTGTAAGCACGCTGTGAATAGCATTGGAGAGATCGTATCTCCCTGCCTGACGCCTTTCTTTATTGGAATTTTGTTGCTTTCTTTATGGAGGACTACGGTGGCTGTGGAGCCGCTATAGATATCTTTCAGTATTTTTACATACGGCTCGTCTACACCCTGATTCCGCAATGCCTCCATGACTGCTGAGGTTCCGACTGAATCAAACGCTTTCTCGTAATCAATGAAAGCTATGTATAAAGGTTGGTTATACTCCGCACATTTTTCTATCACCTGATTGATAGTGTGAATATGGTCTACTGCTGAGTAGCTTTTACGGAATCCTGCCTGGTCCTTTAGTTGACGGAAGTCTAAGGTGTACCTGATTCTATTTGCAATTACCTTAGTAAATAATTTGTAGGCAACGGACAGTAAGCTGATCGCGGTCTGTAATTTTTCAAGTCTTTGGCGTTCCCTTTCTTATGGATTAGGATTATGTTAGCGTTCTTCCAAGATTCCGGTACGCTCGAAGTCATGAGGCATTGCGTATACAGGGTGGCCAGTTTTTCTAGAACAATCTGCCCACCATCCTTCAACAAATCTGCTGTTACCTGACCCTCCCCAGCTGCCTTCCCCCTTTGCATAGCTCCCAAGGCTTTCTTTACTTCTTCCGGCGTTACCTGTGGGATTTCGAATTCCTCTAGACTATTCTCTCTTCTATTATCGTCGTGGGTACCACTGGTACTGTACAAATCTCTATAGAACTCCTCAGCCACTTGAGCTATCTCATCCATATTAGTAATGATATTGCCGGCTTTGTCTCTTAACTCATACATCTGATTCTTGCCAATTCCTAGTTTCTTCTTTAATGCTTTTAGGCTTCCTCCGTTCCCGAGAGCATGTTCGATTCTATCCAAATTATACTTCCTTATGTCAGCTGTCTTACGCTTGTTGATTAACTTCGAAAGTTCTGCCAGTTCTATTCTATAGCTGTAGGGTTAGATGCTTTCATACATTGGCGTTTCTTGATTAGATCTTTCGTCTCCTGCGATAGCTTACTGGTATCCGGTCTAGCGGAGTTACCACCGACTTCTATTGCACACTCCTTAATGATGCCCACAAGATTGTCATTCATTGCTTCAACACTAAGGTCCTCTTCCTGAGTTAAAGCCAAATACCTGTTCTGTAGCTTGATCTGGAATTCCTCTATTTTCCCTCTTACCGCTAACTCATTTATCGGCTTCTTATGTACCAGTTTCTTCCGTTCCCTCCTCAGGTCTAGGCTAATTCGAGTTCTTACCATCCTATGGTCACTGCAGCGCACCTTGCTGAGCACGTATGATACCAGGGTTAGCACAGAGTATGAAGTCTATTTCATTTCTAGTCTCGCCGTTCGGGCTCCTCCACGTCCACTTTCGGCTATCCCGCTTGCGGAAGAAGGTATTCATTATCCGCATATTATTCTGTTCCGCAAACTCTACTAATAGCTCTCCCCTGCTATTCCTAGTGCCTATGCCATATTCCCCCACTGCCTTGTCTCCAGCCTGCTTCTTGCCTACCTTGGCATTGAAGTCGCCCATCAGTACAGTGTATTTTGTCTTGACTTTACCCATCACCGATTCCACGTCTTCATAGAAGCTTTCGACTTCCTGGTCATCATGACTGGATGTAGGGGCGTAGACCTGTACAACCTTCATTTTGTACCTGCTATTAAGTTTCACAACAAGACCTGCCACCCTCTCGTTAATGCTATAGAATTGCTGTATGTTACCAGCTTTATTTTTATTAATCAGGAATCCGACTGCTAGTTCTCGTCTCTCCGCTAAACCCCGGTAGCACAGGACGTGCCCGCTTTTTAGCACTGTATATGCTTCTTTTGGCCTCCTAACTTCACTGAGCCATATTATATCCCATTTACTGCCCTCTAATTCCTCCAATAGCACTGCTAAACTCGCCTCACCAGATAACGTTCTAGCGTTAAACGTTGCCAGGTTCATATTCCAATGGCGGCCTGTCCAGGCTACGCTACGTGCTATATAGGCAGTGGCTTATTACCGTGGTGTTGGTGTGCTCGCGTATTTCTCTGCCTCAGTCAAGAACACGCAGTAAGACAGCGTGCGCCGGCCGTGGATGCCGTCTGGACAACACACCCTTCAGTGTAATCGTATACATACCCATCGCACGCGCGCGCGAGCACGAATTGCAGCGCTATAAAGCCAACCGTTCTCGGAACGATTGTTTAGAAACCATTCTTGGTATATGATACAGGCAGCGATCAAGCGAATCACAGCAGTGCACGCTGGGAACAGACGTCAAGGTAAAAGTTGCCTCGTCTCGCGCAATGAATCCGCGCGCCAGCGAGAACGCTTCCCTCTGACGAGCTCCTGGCCGATTCGTGCACTGCACCGTATTATGCACGCAGCGCACCTTCCTCCAACGAGGCGTCGCTCTTAGGTATGCATGCACACGCGGTGGCAATGTGCTCGGGGGATGGTACCGAACGCTCGGGTGGGCAGAAAGAAGCCCTTCTACACAACCACTCAATAATTGCTAACGCCAGCGGTGACGCGTATAGCTGTTGTCAGTGGTGCCATGCAAGGAACCTTGATGTACACAGTCGGGTAAGGGGAGTAGGGGGGTGGGAGGGGGGGGTCGGAATACAATTTAATAATGCACTCTCGCGACAAATGAGTTCACAGCGAGCCGCCTCCACGCTCCAAATGAAAACGTGTGAAACACTGGGTGAAAGTGCGTATACGGCCAACTATTGTGCTCGCCAAAAAAGAACAGGTGAGGCTGAGCGCTCTTTTGCGTTCACGAAGCCGTTGTTCTCAGTTCTGGGAACGAAGGGCACCGTTCCGAACGTGGGACATTTGAAATTTACGCCAGCGCATACGCAGCAACTTCGCCTGAGCTCAGTGCGTTCCAAGTGCTTACCCGAAATTACGGTTAGAGGAGAGAGAGAGCAGTGTTGGGAAAGTTGTGGGGGTAGGATGGTTGGCCTTCAAGTTTCATTACTTTCTTTCTCTCTTTTTTTCATAAGGCAGCGCCCACATAACACTGCAGTGCAGTACCTTCTTACCATACGTGGTATACCCATGGAACGGGCAGCATGTCATGTTATACTGCTGTAATAACCAATCGAACTCTCGGCTTTTGCGTTCAACAGCTGCGCCCACTCGATGAAAGGATACCGAATAATTTAGCGTACTCCGGATAAATATTGATTGCTTAAACCCTTGGCCGCCACTTCAACGATACTGAAGATCTTACAGATTGTCGAGAAAAAAAAAAAAGAAAGCACGAACATTTCAGACCAGCGAGTTCACATGTATAATTTATCTTAGAAATGCGATTAAGATATAAGTGCATAGTTTGAACACTGCTGCACAGGACGTCGCTTGACTGTGGTGTCATAGTAATAAGTGCCGCGCAACCGCAATTTATCACGTCTGTATAATTAAAGAAATAAATAAAGAAGTTACGCCTTATACGCAGAATGCTGGTAGGTGAGCGGTTTTCTTTTTCCTTGTATTTTTTTTTTCGCACGCCACGAACAAGTTAGGGTGAGGAGATCAGCTCATGCATGCCATATTGGCCCGTTTACTGCACGCACCAAGGACGCTTTCTCCGCATTACAAACGTGCAGGTTAGTAAAAAAAAAAAAAAAAAGAAACACATTGCGCCCTGTGTTTTCCTCACTTTGCCTTTAAAAAATGCGTTCAATTTCGGTTCGACGTTCTCCTGAGGAAAATAAAGCGGAAAAACTAGCGGAAATACTCTTCGCACGCGCACTCTTATATGGTCAGTTAAAGCGCCATGTGTACGTGCATTCAGGTCTCAGCACTCGGTCGTCTTAATTCTGCGTTCCTCCGCAATCGGAATGCGATTGCCAAAGCCGAGAATGGAACCTATAGACGACCTTGCTTTCAGCAAGCGCCACGGCACTACATCCGCTGTACTATAGCTGAGTGCCTAGAATACACTCTTTCAAAAAAAAAAAAGGAGAAAAAAGGCGCAGTTTCCCCTGAAAGGCAAAGAATCGATTTCTATAGATAATTAGTGGAAATCTATACGAAGTAAGGATAGTAGTTTCATCGGCCGTATAAACTTGGAAACATCCGCAATTTACCAACTGAATAAACGAGCAGGGTGTCAGCGCGCACAAGTAAACATGAACACATCACACTCGACGAGCGCGGACACTCGCTGTCAAAACGCTAGTGTGAGCAAGCGCGGCAGCAGCAGCGAGCGAAGTGACCTTCGTGCGGTCTATCGGCTACAACACAAGAGCGGTGAAAACATGCACAGCGCACACAAAGGTAGGAGCCGTCTGCAAATCCCTTTCAAAAACTGGAGGACGCTTAAGCTTCGCCTTCAAGAGTGGAACGCGATAGCGTTATCGAGGGTATTGGGGCATTCTCGCACCGGTCCCCGCACGCCCCCAATGCGCTCAAACGAGACGAAGGGGAGAAGCGGGCGAGTGGCGCGCCACCTGTCGGAGCAGCGCCGTACATTGCGAGGAGGGGGTCTTCTGTGTTTGCCGTAATGTGACTGGCTCTGCGTGTGCGCCAAGCGCAGAAGAAATGTAGCGGTAACGCACTTCGCTACTCGTTTAACTGCGATTTCTGTAATTTACATGCTCATAATTACCGATATACACCACAGTATAACTTTCTACGGCACGTTTCTAATGCAACACCGCATTCGCTAGAGGCGCTTTTGTCGCGCTTTAAACCGTCGAGCTCATGGCTGAGTGGTAGCGTCTCCGTCTTACACTACGGCGAACCTGGTTCGATTCCCACCCACCCCATCTTGCAAGTACTTTTTATTCGTGAATTGCATTCCCAGATTTTCGCTCACGGCCAACGCCGCCGACGCCGACTTTTCTACGGCACGAGTTTCTTAACGCTGTCGCGTTAATATACGGCGAGCGCGGTCCTGCAAAGTGCGCACTTGGTTGGGGAAGTCGATACATAATATACGTAATTAGTGTTATTTATTAGCTTCTTCAGGTAGTGAGAGGTACTATCCCTTCAATAATAATAAAGATTATTATTATTATTATTATATTCGCATCACACCTACATGATGCTGGAGACTAGCGGAAAGAAAGCTGCCGACATAGACAGCTTGACGAAGCCACAGGCGCCCACAAAATAGCGGCTGCACAGCTACGCGACGCTATATGCATAAATCGTAGTGCAACCTACAGAAACCTCTTAACAATGCGAAAGTGCGTATGTAATTGCGACCATTTTATGCAATAGAAACAAAAAAGGAAAGACGGTTTATATTACAGATAACAAAGCTAATGTCACATCTGCAGACAGGCATATACAGACATCTACAGACTACATTCACTTACTACATACATACATACATACATACATACATACATACATACATACATACATACATACATACATACATACATACATACATACATACATACTGTTCAGCAGGTACCATTGCAGAGTTAATGCACATGAACCAGAAGCCAACCGGACATCCGTCATGTTTAACTTCCCTGTCTTTCCTTGTTTTCTCTCTCTCTCTAAATTGACAATTACTCTCGGCGCTAATCGGTATAATTAATCACATGCAGCACGGTTCAGCACATTCGAAAATGTCTTTGTGATCACAAGCGATCACCCGCTGCTCCTATTTGAAGTACAAACCAATAGGCAGGACTTTTTTTTTTCTTTGTCCCCTAAGCAACAACATACGTCGACGACCATCGCAGCGACACGACAGAAAAAAAAAAAACGGGCTGCTCGAATGACTTTCCGGCTCGACAAATGCACAGTTGACGCACTTGGCCGCGCTCAGGTGTCAGGCAAATCAAGCGTAACGACAGTGCAGCGCGCAGCTCACCTTGAAAAAAAAAATAAATAAAGGAAAACAGCGAAGGGAACGTTTCGTCCTCGCAGCAATGCATGCAGTAGTAGCGCGCGGCGTCGAGTTGGCGCTGATGAGGGCTGCATGCGTCCTCATTTAAGTGGTGACACGCGGCATAGTATGTAGGCAAAGGCTGGGATTTAACGTCTCGAGATTGCAAAGTGAGCTACGGGGGACGTTGTATTGAAGGGACTCCGGATTCATTTGGACCCCACCTGGGTTTCCTTAATGTTCACCTAAATCTAAGTACCGCGAGCATTCTAAAGGTACCTTTAGAACAGCAGTTGTATTATATTTTTCTTCATATAGTTAATACAATAGTTGTCGTCTCTTTAGGTACATTTTTTGACAAAAGCGTGCACGTTACAGAATGCCAGATTGTCTAAATTATACTGGAGCTTCCCGCTTTATTGTGGAGACCTCAAATGCTATAGTCTTGGCTGTCTAAACTTTAGAATAAATAAATAAATAAATAAATAAATAAATAAATAAATAAATAACGTTAACACAGTGCTGCGCACAATAGCCTAGCAATGGTCGTGGTGGTTTTTCTGGTTGCTCTTCACTCTGCGCATCAAAAAAAAAATAAATAAATAAATAAATAAACGCGTAAATTCAGATGCTTCAAAATCTTACGATGCGAAGGGGCTCGTGGAGGCGAGAGGATGCTCAAACTAAATGCACATCTTATATACAGATTTAAAAAGTTCGGAACCTTAACGCGCTGTCACCCCTTCCCTTTTATCTTGAAAGAACAAATAAACACGACCAGCGTACAGGCGGCTGAGAGCTTGCCAAAACTACTTGTCATCACCTTAATATATACGGAATCAAGGAATTAGGCATCCAAATTTGAGACTGGAAACGTTCCGATTTTCCCATGCCACACTAATATGTCCCACTTCTGTGAGCGTCGACAAGCTGAAGAGCGGTTACGCCAGAGGGACGTATCTGCCGCTGCCACATAGCTTACACAAAAGGCAGCAAAATGCGGTGTCGAATTTAGCTCTCATTTTTTGCTTTCAAACATCTTTAGTTCGACAAGCAGCGAACTGCTGAAGGTTTCTTCTGCAGCAGTAATTAAAAACGAAAACGAAACTATAGGAGCCAAACCCACAACAACATGTTAATTCACTCCTTAATATTTCTTTTCTGCAGTAAGTTCTAACGCGCTTTCTCTCTTCTCTCCTCTGGCACTGCTGTCACCCCACCACTCCTCCAAACTGCTCCCCCCCCCCTTCCTACCCAATGCTGGGCGGGTGACTCAAGCCTCCAAGACCCGAGGCCAACGATTCCTTGCTGTCTTCGTCGAATCAACAGTGGTGAACGCAGGACGCTATAGGACTCTCTCTCTCTCTCTCTCTCTCTCTCTCTCTCTCTCTCTCTCTCTCTCTCTCTCTCTCTCTCATAATTTCATAAAACTTCAATAAAGCTTTCTCTCTATCTCTCTTATAGCTCCGATTCCTCGGCGCGGAGCTTGTGACATCTGTTCACAATATCCTCTTTGATTCATTTATCCGCAACATCGCGTCTGCTGCTATACGTACGGCCGAGGAACGAAAGCTGTGGCTGCGGCATACGATTGTCGCACACGTCGCGTCGCCCGAACGCCTGTCCCGCCGCTCACGACTTCGGCGACGGCGCGAGGTGCGTCGCCACTCGTCTCGCTCCCGCGTCGTGACACACGCCATCTAGCTGCACGCACAGCTGCCGCGGCCCCCTTCCTTTCTCCGCGGTCACCGGCTTTTCCCCGACGACGGGGATAAGGCCGGCGCCAAGGTCGTCGCTTTGTGGACGCGGCGGAAGTCGCTGGAGAAGCTCTCGAGGTCGCCGCCCTTGTGGATGCATCGCCGCGTATGCCGTCGCCGAGCCGGCAAATAAATTGGCAGTGGCTTAGCTCGGCTATGCCAGTACATACGTAGCGAAAGCTGAGGCATAGCATGGTTAGCCTTGGTTAATCTTGATTGCAAGTTCCAGGTTAGCCTGGTTGTCTAGCTATGTTGCGGCGTTTAGCCAGTCGTTCGGCGCGCTGTTCGTCTGTTTCCTGGGCGATTCGTTTCCTCTTCATGTCGTTCCGATGTCGATTCCGGGCCTCCTCTTGCTTATCAGAATTATCGCCGTCCGTAATGTCGCCTCAACTGTGCTTGCGGCGCACGCGAGCTCTCCTTTTCAATCCTCCGACATGTTACCAGGCATGCGACGCAGCTGGCGAAGCGAGCGGAGGCGAACGCAACGACGAGGAACGCGGCGTGACGTCATGTGCCTCCTCGGAGCACGACCACGGCGAAATCGCAAGTTCGCGGCCCCAGAAAAGAAAAAATAAAGGGGGGGGGGTACATTGCCCGACGACGTTGACAGCTCACTCGAACGAACGATCCAGTGACGGACGCTGCGAATTGCGATACTCTCGTGCCAGCCTCAGCACGTGAAAACAGGCTTGTAACTTGTAACGCGGTACATTTTGCTTACAGTCAGTGGATGTATCGACTGGTTAGGCCAGTATAACCGTTAGGCAGGGACCACAGAGAGGAAAACGTGCAGGTGGGTTCTTGTTTCCTTTTTGTCGTCCCTGTGTAACGTTATGCCGGCCGATCCCATCCGTCATACCGCGGTGCACGGTTGCAGGTCGGTGCAACGACCGGAAGCCGACACGTGCGTGTCAGTTGTCCGCAGATGTTTGCGGGACACAGGATTTGTGGAAAAGCTGAATTCCAGCGAAGCCATGGCACCTCGGATTCAGTTTCAATCTGTATTAACCTGCCCTTCGCTGCCGATTGCACGTCCGAACTTTATTTTTTTTTTCACTTCGTACTTGTACATTGTTTAAAGTCTCGCTTTTTTTCGACCCACGGCAGCTTGCTGTTTTTTAGATCCACGCAGGAGTCGTAAAATATGGCGCGACGGAAGGACTATATAATAGTATATACCTGGCGACCTGAACAGTGATCCGTTAAGTTAGAAGCGCCGCATGCCTTCATCGTCATCGCGCTATTTATGCAGCAGGACGAATGTACGGAATTCTTGCAGTGTGCCTAAGGAGGGGAGACGAAAAGGTTGATTAACCGGTGATAAGTAAAAAAAAAAGGGGGGGGGACGACTGTTGTGCTTTTCATTGACTAGGATTAACTAATTAAAAGTAACAAATTAACAATTTGATGATCGATTGCTGTAGCACAATTGGTAGTGCTACAGCAATCAATTGCTGTAGCACTACCAATTCAATATCAGTATTCAATATCAATCAAGCAATTGGCACGCGTAAAGCAAAGCTGTGGGTTCTGTTCTCACAGGCGACAAGTTATCTTTTCCACCACTTTGATTTCTCTTTTCCTCATTACTTCCTGCATTTCAATTTCAACCACAGCTAATTACCCCTATGTTTTCCTTGGCTTCATTTCCCGTTGGCTTTCATTGTTGCGATTAACAATATTCGAGCCTCTTTAATCTAGGAGGCGTTGGCTCGCTCCCTCAATGTTGCCCTCTCGCTCTCAGATAGCACAAAGTCAGTGAACTTCCATCCGTGACGTCATGATACCTTACCCGACTGCCACATAGAATCTAACGGGGACGCTCCCGAGTAAGCCGCGGTGATACCATAGTATAGGGCTCACAGGCGGCGCTAACAACGGCCATCTAATTCCACAACGTGGTTTTTCACGGGAGCGTTGGCCTTCTTTCACAATGTGACAGGTAGCAGGAAACCTGATTTTCATACACCTACAGATTTACTATACGACTTCAATTTACGATAAGACGAAAATTTGCGAATGTATAAATAACGTACTAAATTGAACAATCTCCTTCCGGCGCTTCAATCATTCTTGCGTCGAAAGTAGGATTACGTGACAGCGCTTCGCCTCGGCGAAAAAGCGCGTGGTGATTTTATCCCTAGATTTAAGAAGTTTATTTTATTTTGATTGCTCATATGCATTGCCCCTTGCGTGGAATAGTACTGACTGCTGTAATAGAAGACAGAAAAGAAAGCTTTGTAGTAGTCTAATAACGGAACATATCGAGCCAGTTCATTATAAAATATGCAGACGCCAAATAAACAGACACACACAAGAGAAGAAAACGGGACAGGGCGTCCTGTTCCGTTTTCTTCTCTTGTGTGTGTCTGTTTATTTGGCGTCTTCATATTTTATAATGAATAGCTACCAACTAGCCCAACAAGCAGTGCTTTTAAGATATCGAGCCAAGTCCGTGATTTGTTCTTGTTTTGGTCCGATTCTTCGTTTAGAATGCAGCGACAAGACGTGGTCTACGCAAAAATAAACTGGTCAGAGTTTTTTTTTTTTTTCGACAGCCTGAATGGGTTAAGGAGCTCGCTTGGTATTTTGTTATCTATAAAATTGTTCTCAATGAGTGTCAAAAATTGTTGTCAATGATTCCTAGCGTTCAAGACCCGGCCGCTGGCGATAACGTTCGCCGTAGTGGAAAAATAAAAATAAAATAAAAAATACACATTATCTGACTTCTTTAATTTTCAGTCAGCAGTGCAAATAAGGACTGTTTTGGCTAATACATAATAAACAGGAAATTAGACAAGTTTTGGAGCAAAAACAAGAAGACCCAAAAGAAGTAACAGAGCGTGAGTGTCCAAGACCTATACAGAATAGATCGAATTACGGTCGAATTGTCGAAATGAGTCAACAGACGGCAAAATAAGTCGCATTCTATACATTAAGACAGTGGAAAAGGTTGAGTAAAGGGCGACTGAGGCGCAATATATCAGAGAGACGGAGACATGCCATATCCTAACGAAGAAGGAAACGCTCTCCTTCGCCGTGTCAGAAAATATTGCACGTACTACGCGAGAAGTGTGACATCGGAATGGGAAGCTGCAGCTTCTACGGAGTGAGTTCGTCCATTTCGTTGCGGCGCCACAGTACAGCATGTTTCGGACATGTTTACAGGGGCCGCACTGCGGCGAAGTCGCTTTTGAACTAAACGCGCGCGCGCGCGCGGGCCGCTGCTTTCCCTCTTTCTTTCCTCCCTCTGTACCGCACAGCAGCGCCACACGGGCTGCTGTCCGCCCTGTTACGTTTCGCCTACGACGCGCGGTTTAGCCGGCGCGGATGCAACGGACGCTGGGGCTTCGTTCAAAGCGGCAGACATTTTTGGCCCGTTCGGCGCCGCCGCTACGCCTCCCCGCCAAGCGCGTCCAGGCCTGTTCTAATGCCACGTGTCTTCATGTGCGTGTGTGTGTGTATGTGCATGTTGGTGCCCACGCTTGTCGAAGCGCGGCAGCCGGGGAGAGGAGCTCCCCCAACTGTGAAGCGAGGGGGTCTGACCGGCGCCGACACGACGTATGCGCCACCTTCTCTTCCCATTGTGCCCGAACGGCGCCGGCACGACGGCTGCTCCACCTTCTCATCCCATTGTTCCCGCGCGGCACAGTCACGTGCTCGTCTATAGAGGGGTTCCTTCTTGCCCTCAACTGCGAGAGTATAAAAGCAGCTGCCCCCGGACGCCGGGAGGCTCCGATTTCTTCTGTTGAGTAACGTGCTCTCCCGTCTCTCTACTTCGGTCGACCTGACCGCCAACTCTTTGCGATGTTCGAATAAACAAGTTGTTTTGTTGTTACCAGTCGACTGATGCTTTGCCGGGACCTTCGGATGCTTCCAGTTGTGCCCCAGGCCGCCAGGCCAACGCTACCCTTGGGGCTTGCGATCCAGGTGCAACAACGGGCGTCAGCGCTGAGTTTCCAACAACTCGTGCCAGCGGTGCGATTGCAATAACTGTCTGCCAGCGGTGAGATCGCGACAACGGAGGCCAGCAGCGAAGAGATGCAGTTGACTGTATGCTGAGCAGCTCAACGACCATCCGGGAGCAGTGCAACAAGCCCTGTGTGATGACTGGTTGCCTGCAGCGGAACGACTGCGCTGAATTCTTGGCTGCGAGGTTTGGTGAGTGCGGGACTTTCTTCTTCTGAGCTTTGCCAGGCTTTTGTTAGTGTCAGAAACAGAGCTGGTAATTGTGGTTGTCGTTGCTGCCGGGTTAGTTTGCGGCAAGACAATAATAGGCAGTAGAGAAAGCAGCATTCAGAGCAGCCATGGATTTGAAGTCGTTGCGCAAACCGAAATTGCTGGAGCTTGCAAGAGAGTTGGGTCTCGATGTCTCGGACAAACTCAGAAAACAAGAACTGCTAAGGGCTATTCTTGAGTTAGAAGCTGAGGATGACGAGCTGTCGGAATGCCTTGAGACCATTGAGGAGAGGGAGACGGCAAAAAGACAGGAGCGCGAAATTAAAGAACAGAAAGAGAAAGAAGAGCGTGAACGTAAAGAACAGAAAGAGCGAGAGCAACAAGAGCGCGACCACGCTTTGGAAATGAAGCGTCTTGAGGTAGAGATGGAACGCGCTCGTAATGGAAGTCAGGCACACGGTGCAGGAGAACGCGTATTGTTCAAAATGACTGACCTGATGCGGCCGTTTAAGCTTGGAGAGGACATTGGTTTGTTCCTGGTTAACTTTGAGCGAACGTGCGAGAAGCAGGGGTTCTCTCGGGAAACGTGGCCACAGCGCTTGCTCACTTTGTTACCCGGCGAGGCGGCCGACGTAGTCGCTCGCTTGAATAGAGAGGAGGCAGAGGATTTCGACAAAGTGAAATCGAGTCTGCTAAAAAAGTACAGGCTGTCAGCGGAGGCTTTCCGTCGGAAGTTTCGGGAAAATGAGAAAGGCAGAAGTGAGTCATATACGGAGTTTGCGTACAGGCTTATGTCAAACATGCAGGAGTGGCTCAAAGAAGAGAAAGCGTTTGGTGACCACGATAAAGTTCTGCAGTGTTTCGGGCTAGAACAGTTTTATAGTCGGTTACCTGAGAACGTGCGGTACTGGGTCTTGGATAGGCCAGACGTTTGTACGGTGGCTAAAGCCGCTGAGCTAGCCGAGGAGTTTGTGACGCGTCGGGCTCGCAGAGCTAAAGACGGTCAAAAGGGTGAATTTGGCTCCAAGTTTGAGAGGCCGAAGTTCACGCCCATGAGAGAAAGGGGCGACACGCGTAGTGCGGATGAAAGGAGACGGCGGAGACGGCGGCAAAACGAACGAAAGGAGACGGCGGCAGCCGAAGCCGAACGCAGAAAGCGGTTCGAGACGAGGCAAGCGCGCCTTTGTTATAGGTGCCGGAAGCCGGGTCACTTTTCGGCGCAGTGTCCGGAAACAAAACCAAAAGTTGTGTTTTTGTCATTATGCAGCACTGACGAGAACATGAAGCTTCTCGAGCCTTACATGCGAGACCTCCTCGTGAACGGGAAAGAGTGCCGAGTGCTTCGCGATTCCGCAGCTACAATGGATGTAGTTCACCCCTCTTACGTAGAACCCGATATGTTCACGGGCGAGTGTGCATGGATCAAGCAAGCCGTGGAAGCTCATAGCGTGTGTCTGCCGGTAGCAAAGGTGCTTATCGAAGGACCTTTCGGAGCGCTTGAGACGGAGGCCGCAGTGTCATCTATGCTGCCCCCCCAGTACCCGTACCTATTTTCGAACAGGTCCGATCACCTCCTGCGCGAGAAGGGGCTTTTGTTTGGTGAGGCTAGCGTTCAGGCCTTAACCAGATCGAAGGTTCGGGAGCTCGCTGCAAAGGCGGTAGTTGCGGGGCCGACGTTGTTCAACAATGAAAAAGGGTCAGAGGCGCAGCAAGCTGATATTCAGAGCACGCCTGAACTGAATAAAATTGAGTCTGTAACGTTAAAGGCACCAGATACTGGAAAGGAAATTCCCGATGCGGGAAAGTTAGAAGAGCTATCTGCAGATTTGCTCATCGCGCCTACGTCAGACGGACTTAATAGGTTGCTAAAAGTCAGCCGGTCGGCTTTGATAGCCGAGCAAAAGAAGGATGGCAGCCTAGAAAACGTGCGCTGCAATGTCAAGGAAGTTATCGCCAGGAAAAATGCGCGTTTTGTGGAAAGAGGTGGAGTCCTGTACCGGAAGTATCTAGACCGCAGGGGAGTGGAGTTCGATCAGCTGATCGTTCCTCAGTGCTACCGTCAGGACCTGTTGCGCTTGTCGCACGGGGGTTCGTGGTCCGGACACCTAGGAGTTAAGAAAACTAAGGACCGTCTCTTGCAAGAGTACTATTGGCCAGGGTGTTTTCGGGACGCAGACCATTTCGTGAGGACATGTGACACCTGTCAGCGGGTGGGCAAACCAGGGGACAAATCGAGGGTGCCGTTGAGATTGGTACCTATCATTACGGAGCCTTTTAGACGGCTCGTTATTGATACAGTGGGACCTCTGCCGGTAACAGCCACGGGGTACAGACCCATTTTGACTGTGATCTGCCCAGCGACAAAGTTCCCTGAAGCAGTGCCGCTTAAAGAACTCAGCTCAGTTGAGATAGTCAATGCACTACTGTCCATATTTGCGCGAGTTGGTTTTCCTGCGGAAATCCAATCAGATCAGGGCACAGTGTTTACTAGCGCTTTGACGACAACTTTTCTCGAAAGGTGTGGGGTAAAGCTGTTACACAGCTTACCACCCACAGTCGAATTCCGTTGAGAAGCTCCACTCCGTCATGAAGCGCGTGTTGAGAGCATTGTGTTTTGAACATCAAACTGACTGGGAGCTGTGTCTGCCTGGGGTGATGTTTGCATTACGGACCGCGCCGCATGCGGCTACGGGGTTTTCGCCAGCTGAGCTGGTGTACGGTCGCTCGCTGCGATCACCGCTTCGCATGCTTCGAGAATCGTGGGAAGGCAAGGGCGACGACCCAGTCGTGGTGGAGTACGTGCTTAAGCTCCTCGAACGCTTAAGAAGGGCACAGGAGTTGTCAGGTGAAGCAATGGCAAAGGCCCAGCAGAGGGCCAAGGTTTATTATGATCGGACAGCCAGGGCCCGTCGTTTTGAGGTGGGCGATGAGGTCATGATATTGCGCACATCGCTAAACAACAAACTAGACGTGCAGTGGGAGGGCCCAGCACGGATTGTTCAAAAACTGTCAGACGTCAACTACGTGGTGAGTCTGCCAGGAAAGCGGAAAGCACAGCAAGTTTACCACTGTAATCTGCTCAAACCTTATAGACAAAGGGAAGCAGTAGTGTGCATGATGGTGAACGTTCCCGAAGAGCTTCCGGTCGAGCTTCCGGGACTAGGCTCAGTGACGAACAGGGAAGACACCGATCATGTCATTAGTGACTTAATCAGTAAAGCATCGCTGTCGCCTGAGCAGAAAACCGAACTACACCAGCTCTTACAAGAGTTTCAAGGTCTGTTCTCTGAGAGGCCTGGTAGGACTTCTGTCCTTACTCATGACATAGAACTTACCTCCCCAGAGCCAGTACGATCCAAGGCGTATCGGGTGTCACCCCGCCAGAGCGATATTATGGAGGCTGAGGTAAAGAAAATGCTACAGCTCGGTGTTATTGAGGCAGGTGAGAGTGATTATACCTCCCCTTTGATTTTAGTTGAGGTACCGGGCAAGGAACCTCGTCCTTGCGTCGACTACCGCAGGCTTAATTCCATCACTGAGGATCAAATTTATCCGATCCCTAACATCGAGGAGCGCCTTGAGAAAGTTAGTAGCGCTCAGTTTATTTCCACCCTAGATCTTGTCAGGGGTTATTGGCAGGTTCCACTTACAGAAGAGGCTAGTAGGTATGCGGCGTTCATTTCACCAATGGGAACATTCCGTCCTAAAGTGTTGAGTTTTGGTTTGAAGAACGCGCCATACTGCTTTTCAAGCCTCATGGATAAAGTGTTGCGGGGACAGCAAGAATTCGCTTTACCGTATCTAGACGACGTAGCGATATTCTCCGCATCCTGGTCTGAGCATATGGCCCACTTGCGGGCAGTGCTAACCCGCCTGCGCGAAGCGGGCTTGACAATCAAGGCTCCCAAGTGCCAGTTAGCACAGGCCGAGGTTGTCTACCTCGGTCACGTGATTGGTCAGGGTCGTCGCCGCCCCTCTGAAATAAAGGTGGCCGCTGTGCGAGACTTCCCGCAACCGCGCACGAAGACCGATATTCGGTCGTTCTTAGGTGTCGCCGGCTACTATCAGAGGTACATCCCCAGGTACTCTGATATCGCGGCTCCCCTGACGGATGCTCTAAGAAAGACAGAGCCACAAACAGTCGTATGGGACGAGACAAAGGAAAGAGCTTTTAGCGCCCTAAAGAGTGCCCTAACAAGCCAGCCTGTGCTACGATCACCAGACTATACAAAAGGGTTCGTTGTTCAGTGCGATGCTAGTGAGCGAGGCATGGGCGTTGTACTGTGCCAACGGGAAAATGGAGAAGTAGAACACCCCGTCCTGTATGCTAGTCGTAAGCTGACCAGTCGTGAGCAGGCGTATAGCGCCACCGAGAAAGAGTGTGCGTGTCTCGTGTGGGCCGTTCAGAAATTGTCATGCTATCTAGCCGGCTCAAGGTTTATCATTGAGACGGATCACTGCCCTCTCCAATGGCTGCAGACCATCTCTCCCAAAAATGGCCGCCTCCTGCGCTGGAGCCTCGCTTTGCAACAATATTCCTTTGAGGTGCGTTACAAAAAGGGGAGTCTCAACGGTAACGCCGATGGCTTAAGTCGAAGCCCCTAACGTAGGAATCAGCCTCAAAATTGTTTGTTACTGATGTTTTTCTTCCTGAGGCAGGATTTTTAACATATTGCTTTTGTGTAGTGTTTCAAAGTGATGATGTGCTTTCTAGTGCAATTTTCCAATTTGTGGACGCGTTCTGAGTGCTGCTAGACTACTGTAAGGAACTAGGCAGTGGTATAAAAGGGGAAAGAGCCTGGCAGGGCTTAGTGAGGGTTGTGCCGTGCTTGCTGACTGAGCGGTTGAGTTTCAGCGTAGTTCTAACGCTTGCCGGGAACGAGAACAAAAATGTGAACTCTCCCGAAGTCACTTTGCAGTGTCCTGTGCGAACCTGAACGAGAGAACGAGGCCTTCTCTGTGCGCTGCGCTCAAGAAACATCGAGGGACGCCCGACTTCGGTTATGAGCATCATCGAGCGACATCCCTCCGGACAGCGGATGCAGTCCCCTGACCATCGGGATCTCCTTCCCCCGGCGGGGCGGTCTGTTACGTTTCGCCTACGACGCGCGGTTTAGCCGGCGCGGATGCAACGGACGCTGGGGCTTCGTTCAAAGCGGCAGACATTTTTGGCCCATTCGGCGCCGCCGCTACGCCTCCCCGCCAAGCGCGTCCAGGCCTGTTCTAATGCCACGTGTCTTCATGTGCGTGTGTATGTGTGTATGTGCATGTTGGTGCCCACGCTTGTCGAAGCGC
Source organism: Dermacentor variabilis (assembly GCF_050947875.1). Classification (NCBI taxonomy): domain Eukaryota; kingdom Metazoa; phylum Arthropoda; class Arachnida; order Ixodida; family Ixodidae; genus Dermacentor; species Dermacentor variabilis. The sequence goes on along the minus strand of NC_134569.1, from coordinate 110,849,828 downwards.
GGCAGCCGGGGAGAGGAGCTCCCCCAACTGTGAAGCGAGGGGTCTGACCGGCGCCGACACGACGTATGCGCCACCTTCTCTTCCCATTGTGCCCGAACGGCGCCGGCACGACGGCTGCTCCACCTTCTCATCCCATTGTACCCGAGCGGCACAGTCACGTGCTCGTCTATAGAGGGGTTCCTTCTTGCCCTCAACTGCGAGAGTATAAAAGCAGCTGCCCCCGGACGCCGGGAGGCTCCGATTTCTTCTGTTGAGTAACGTGCTCTCCCGTCTCTCTACTTCGGTCGACCTGACCGCCAACTCTTTGCGATGTTAGAATAAACAAGTTGTTTTGTTGTTACCAGTCGACTCATGCTTTGCCGGGACCTTCGGATGCTTCCAGTTGTGCCCCAGGCCGCCAGGCCAACGCTACCCTTGCGGCTTGCGACCCAGGTGCAACAACGGGCGTCAGCGCTGAGTTTCCAACAACTCGTGCCAGCGGTGCGATTGCAATAGCCCCCAAATGGATCATAGGCTCACGCGATTGGTCTGTTTGGCCGGGGACTCACGCCCCTTCTCTCCTGGCGGCTCGAGCCGACCGAGGGTGCGGGGAGAAGCTCTTGTAGGCCGGAACAGTTCTCCCGGTCATCTCTTTTTGGTGGCCGGCCTGGCCGAAAGTCCTCTACCCGACGTGTAGGTGCACACCTATTCGCTGCTCACTTTCACGTGCGTGGTCGTACTGAGCTGGGTTGCACTCGAGCAAGAGGAACATTACCCTGGTAGCAGGGTTGTTGGGAGCCATCCTCCCTTATTAGCGGAGCGTCAGCGTTCTCTCATACTATTGTGTCACGTTACCTCCGCGGCATCAACCCGCCCCTGCACGATTACGAAGCCGAAGAGCTGGCCATCGCGTTAGCCATCCGCGAGGGCCTACACGCAAACCAACCACTGACTATCCTCACGGATTCCCAGCAGGCCTGCCGCAACTTCCTACAGGGTAGAATTGGAAGACCTGCTGCACAAGTCCTAGCCGGAATACTCAAGGAGGACTCTGAGGACTTCACCACCCAAACCATCATCTGGACACCGGGCCACACTGGCATCACGGGCAACCTGCAAGCCGACAGAGCAGCTCGAGGATTCGTACATAACCGAGCACTCATCACACCGGCTGCAGAAGACCTGGACCCTGTCGACCTCGAGTATTCAGCCATCGTGAACTACCACAGAGGGCGTCGCTTGCGATATCCACCACCCCATCGAAACCTGAAGACAGAAGATGCCGCTGCCTGGCGTAGGCTCCAGACAGGCACTTACACGAACTTACACATATTACATCGGATACACCCCACAGCCTACAGGGACGAATGCCCATGGTGTGGGGCCACACCAACCCTATACCACATTACGTGGGAGTGCGCACTACACAACATAGAACACCCAGACACGAACACAACGAGGGAGCAATGGGAGGCACTGCTGTCCAGCTCGGCCCTCGACGACCAGCTCAAGCTGATAAAGAGAGCTGAGAAGATGGCAAGAGCCAGCGGAGCCCTGGACTAAGGGCCCCGACCATTAGCGGTTTTTCTTATTATTCTTTTAATAAAGTTTATCTATCTATGTCACCCTCGAATTGCAGGAGCTGATGAGGTTCATGCGCACCGCGGGGATAGGGTGCAGCAGTTACACAGTGCCAAGGTAGTCATCCAATGAACGCCTTCCTTGTACTATATGGTCCGTCTCCCTTGCGGCGCTCTGTCTCGCTCCCTGTGGAGACTGAACGAGCGTCCGCCCTGGGCACACGCAACACACGCGGCTGAGCTGACCATCCCCCTGACGGCACGGGTTCTCGGCCCCGAGCGGTTGTCTAAGTGGCTCCCAGTGGAGCATCGCGTGATAGCATTTCCCTATTCAAGAGTGCTGTTCAAGAGCGCAATCCTCCGACCGCACGTACTCCGGCTCGACATGTTGATTTGCATCAAAGTTTTGTGTGCCCAGTCTCGAGCATGCAGTCGCCAGTATTGCGTGTCCACCGCCATAGCACGCCGCGTAGCTCCACATGCCAGTGCATTATCAGTTTTCTGCAGGGTATAGGCCACCGCAAGTTTCGTTGAACGAACAATGCGACGTGCAGAAAAGAACACGAGCGAATTCGATTATAGGTCCGACTGGCACCAGCTCCCGGGTCGTTCTCCACTGCACCTGACAGGACGTTGGCACGCGTGAGGACAGCTGGTTACTAGAACAACTATACTTCACGTGCTGCCAGTCCAACCCCGTGGTTCTATAGCTTGTCTTCCAGAAGCGAACCATGGGCACCGACATTGCCCGTCTGTAGAGCGAATACAACGTTTAAGCCTTGCCAAAAGTTTTCTTATTGAAAATATCAGTCAGGAGTGTGCAAATGAGTGCCCTCTATTCGCCACATTGTGCCGTCGCGAACATATTATTGATGACCTTGATGTGCGTCAAGCGTCCCTGCTAGATTTAATTGTTATCGGTGAATTGATCATAAAGAGTCGGGTTCTCACAAACATGACAAAGGCGTGGCAATGACGTCAGAGACAAGAGAGAGTCGTCGAGGTCGGTCCGCAGTCCAGGTGTTGAGTCCACTTGTCTCGACCGGTTACGTTTCGATGTGCGCCGCCAGCTGTGGCCATAGTACCAGGAACAACAGTTGGTCGTGTGAAAATGAAAACAGTCGGTGAGGCTTGGTTGTGGAAGCCACGTATAAGCTTGAAAAATCGAAGCGTTGTAACACAGCGATGCCCCGCATCGTAAATGTGATCTGTTTGCGAAACATACTCGATGCATGCAGTGTTCAAAATTTTCACTAACTTTGCAACGAAAGTGAATTCCGTCACGCAGTAGGGAAAACGCACTTCAATCCCTTCAGATAGCCTTGTAAAAACAGCGAAAAGGCGGTGGCCCGAGAAAAGCTATCCGAAGCATTTTACCATTTGAGATATTTCTCAAATTACGGGTGCTGATATTTCAAGGTGGAGCAGACGCCTTTTTACGCATAGAAAGGGTAATTCGAGTACTAATACGTTCTATGAAGCTCGTCCTATAGTAATGCGACCAGTCAGAATAATCGTAGTAATCACGACTAAGGTGTCATGCGTTGGTATTGTATGGAGCGCTGATAATTTGCAGAGCGGCTTTCCTGAACAACCTCCTCCAGCGTATGCGATTAAAGTAGGCTATACAACAATATATTTCCAGTAATATTGATTGCTCCTCTATTTTGTAAATCATGTGTATACACCTGGAACAGTCTTCACGTTGCCTGGACATGGTGTCGACTGCAAAAGTTATACGCCCTCCACAAGCTTCGCATCGCTCACTACAAAATAATCGTGAACATTTTATTGAAACGCTAACCTGTGAAACACCTATCTAAACTACCGACTGCCTGGCCAAGGCAATTTTAGCATCCGCCGCCTCTACTTAAAAAAAAAATAACCTACGCATGCGCAGCTGTCGCAAAAGCACACACGACAGCAGTCAGTCGAAGACGCCCATCCCTTTCCAGAGCAGGTTCATGGGCGTGTCGACAGTCCTCTGGAAGAACCTGTTGTTCATGCGGCGCGACTGTTCGCCCGTGAAGAAGTTCTTCCACTGACCAATCACGCCCTCCCGAACGAAGAACTTCCTCTTGGGCATGACGGAAGCGTATTCGCGCGCCTTGAGCTTCATGAAGAGGATGTTGGTCAGGCGCAGCAGGGACTGCAGCTTGTTCTGGTCCTGGATGAAGTCGTTGGCGACGCCGCCCAGGAACTTGGCGATGATCTGCACGTGCTCCTTGGGCTCCTTCTTCATGGTCTCGAAGACGAGGAACAGTATGTTGGGCTCGTTCTTGTAGCTCCACCAGGGCAGCAGGTGATCGAAGTAGTCGTTGTACTCCATCTCGCCGCGGATGAAACACTCGAAGACGTCCTCGAATGTCCCGTTCTGGAACTGATAGTCCTCTGGGTACGCCTTCATGATGTGGTAGATGGACACGCAACAGTCTTTGACGTTCCGGGCGATGTAGATGTACTTGGCTGAAGGGTTGTAGGCGATGCCATTGAACGGTAGGTGTGTCTTGATGATCCGTGGAGCCCGGTATGAGTCGACCTACAGGATCAAGCGGGACCTGATGAGAGGATGTGCGGTACACCTTATTCAATGTATTTTCCATACTGCAGTGTACTTCCACTGGTCAATCCAAACAGACTGAAAAGAAACACCGAAACGGCTAGGGCAATACTGACCGGCTACTCCTCGTTCCTTATTCTCCTGCATCTCTTCGCGTGGTATACGACTATGGCGTCACACGTATGCGCTTTGCGGATATTTATTTGTTGGCTTCGTGAATGCGCTAACCCTGTTCTGTGGGATTAAACACATGACAGCCAATGTGGAACGACATTTACATAATTGCTATCAGCTGTCATAAGTGTGTCATTCGTTTAGAAGTATTGCCTTATCGGACCTTGCAAACCCGTCGGTCAGCATGTTAATATCATTCGCAATGATTTTAAAATGACGATTTTCATCATATACTTAAAAAAGAATGTAATTCCCTATCCTTTTGATATGTCAATAACGTTATTGTAAGCGCTATCACCAAAGATTCCGGCAGAGTGCTGCTTTGTGCTTTCTCGAGACAAGTGCGCCGTCGTAGCATCGTGCTTCAAACATCATTTTTGACTTTGAATCCTACGTTGAGGCCTACTGTCTGAGACGATTCCCTTCATCCTGCTTGACCGCTTATGTATTACTTTCAGTGAGCTGTCTTCTGTGCGTAGCGCGTTCTCGATTAACCGGCCATCGGAACTGAGCATCCGATATGCGGCCTCCACACACACACGCACCTGGTTCCCTTCCGCCTCGAGGTAGCACACCTCCCTGGTGAGCGACTCGGCGATCTTGCCGAGGTGACCGTTGTTGAGCAGCAGGTGGACGATCTGCACGACCCAGGAGCTGCCGCAGCCGGGATACGAGTCGATCACGATGTCCGTGGCCAGCGGGTCGAAGTTGAGCGAGAAGACGATGCTGTCCTGCGTCAGCGCGGGCGACAGCCGGATGCCCTCCACGTACACGAACTTGGGCTTCTTGGTCACTTGCGAGAAGCCCAGTCGGTTGCCGGACTGCGACACGAAACGGAGCAATTGAAAACACGTCCACAGAAACATTGGCGACTTTCGGCGACGAAGTTTCAGGTGATAGTCCGCGATTGTGCCGATAACAACGCGATAACATGGCACAGAAGTTCGACTTGATTCTGAACGTGACTCGCATAGCCAAGATTCACGCCATAAAGTTGCGATCTTCGGTCCCATATTCATGCTTTGTCCGTGGACAGAGTATCGAAGTGTGTTTTATTTTTATTTTTTCGATTTCGCTTAACTATTTCAGTGGAAATAAAGAAGCGTCGACAGTCTATCATTATTTTTGTTAGTCTATAGTCTATCGTTATTAGCAGCAGAATGCGTAATCTCTGGCGTTCCACAAATGACCACAAAGCTAGCAGGATTAATTCACAGCACCTTTGTAAAATTTTGTAAAGCAAAGCAAGAACATGGTGATTAATGAGTGCAATATTTTACGGGTAGTATAGGTTAAGTGTGGGGTACGCGACTCTAAGCGAGTTTATTCTTTTTAGGTAGAGCATGGTTCGAAGTGCAGTATTTTGTGCAACAATTGCGGGCAATAAGGTGGTGGAGTACGTGAGTCCGGAAATGGTAATTGCGTACGTAATACGTGAGTGTACGGAGCTGACATAGAGAATACGGCTTGTGTGCAACGGAAGAATATGGCGCAATTTATAAATTATTTGGATTTTCTTGTGGGCCAGTGAGTGTAGTTTCGTGTACGTGTTTATGCCCTTGTAGTTGGCTGTCAAGGTAAACTATTAAAAATTTCGTCTCGTTAAACTTTTGCAATGGAGAGCTGTTACAATTTAAAGATTTCGTGTTCGTTAATCTGGTGTTTATCGCAGCGAAGACTAGGTTACTTTTCGCTATGTTTGCTTAAGACAATTAGAGTCAAGCCAGCTCGACAGTTTTTTTCAGAACATCATTAGCGCTTCTGTAAAGGTCTGTTTCCGTTTCGGCTGTCTAAGAAAACATTAGTATCGCCTGCATGTAAGATGCAGTCCTCTGAGAGATAGTCGGGTAAACCGTTTATATATGCCAGCAAAAGGAAAGGGCCTAAAATGGATCCCTGAAGTATTCCACTGTTATTAATTACTCGTGAAGACGCCATGTTATTAACTACCACATACTGCTGACGTTTTCTCAAGTATTTACAAATGAGGCTTAAGGGTGCGCTCCGAATACCATATTTCTCAAGCATTTTCAGCAATATATTGGGATTAACAAGTTCAAAAGCCTTAGTTAGGTTCATTGAAAACACTTATAGTTAATAACATTATTTCAATGGTTGCTTTTGTTTTTTTTTTCTAGGATGGTAATTATATAGCACAATCCCTGTCGACTTTCCTCTGATATATCCGTACTCTTCTTTTGCGTAAATTTTGTGTATTACGAAGAACCTAAAACCAGCTAGCAGTACTTTCACAAAAAATTTGGAGAACGCAGACAATATGGATGTTGGACGGTAATTCGACGTATCCATCTTATCTCCTTTTTTAAACTAACTGGTACAACCTTGGAAATTTTAGATTGCGGCGGGAGCGTGCCTGTAAGGAACATCTCGTCAATAATATTCAACAAGGGGCCACATATGCAAATCGAGCAATGTTTTAGCAAGGACACAGAAACGGAGCCTAAACTAGTTGAAGTAGTATTTTAAGGAGAGATTACGTTATTGACTTCCTGTGGGTCAGTAAGTTGAAGGAAGAAAGAACTAGGACTGTTAGTTAATAATGCGGTGTCTGAATGCGAATATGCATTGCTTGTAGTCAGATTAGATGTCATTGTTGCAAAGTAACTGCAATTACACTGTAAAAATGTTTACACCCTTAAGGGTGTTTTCTTGTCGCACTGCTTAACACCCTTACCGTTAGGGCCTTACAAAAATTTATAGAGCCAGACAATGGAGCTCTAACTAGACGTGCGATTATAAAAGGCGTAGTTGAATACTATGTAATCATTCTGACAGTCTTGGGCGCACAGAAATATCTGTCACGACAGTCATACCTCTCCCTGTGGAATTCTCTTGTCGGATACTTCTGTGCACCCTAGGCAATCATAATGATTACATAGTTTTCAACTACGTCTTTTGTCATCGCACGTCTAGTTGGAGCTCTATTGTCGGCTTCTATAAATTCTTCTAAGGCCCTAACAGTAAGGGTGCTACCAGTGCGACAAGAAAACAGCTTTAAGAATGTGCAAACGTTTTCACCGTGTATAGAAGGGTCACTTGCTTCCGTGGCATTTACAGAGATACCGCGTATGCTGTTTCTATTGCACGTGTTCGGGGGAGTATCTAAAACTTTCCATGTTGCTTTGCAGTCATCATGCGCTAGCTTAATTTTTGTGTGAAAATAATTTCGCTTCAAAACTTTAATAAGGTTTGCAACATTTTTCTTATATGTCCTATACTTGTTCTCTAAACTAATGTGTGGCTTTCGCTTTAGTTTCTTAAACATGTCTTTGCGATCTAATGGCCTCAGAATTCCGGTTGTTAGCCAAGGTTCGCGCCTCACGTATCTGTTAGTAACTTTTGAAACACTTTCACATTATTTCCTACGTCCACCAAATATTTTGAAGAACTGCTCATATTTAGTATCGGTTGTCACCGCTAAGTACACAGGCTGCCAATTTTCTTTCATTAGGACGTCAAGAATAATATCATATTTCTATACAATACGAGTCTGCGAAGGACTTGAGTTACTACTGGATAGGAGTTTTGCAAAAACAGGAACGTGCTCTGTTATGTCACATATGCCGACAATCGCCCTAAACCGCGGCCGGTGCGCCCACGAACAGGCCAAAAGCGAGTTTAGATTTGTTGTCTGCTATCTGCGTTTCGCTGTCAGCCAAAATTTTCTTCAGCGACTCTTACAAGCTGCTTACACCCACGTAAACATCTGGCACCACTCACACACACGCACACACAAAAAAAGGAATGATTATAAAGCCTGAGGAAACGCGTGTATTGAGTCCACGCGATACGTCTTGCCCAATTATTTGCTTTCTCTTCTGGCTACCCTGGCTCGTAATTATAAAGAGCAGCGAACGCGCGCAACATTATAACAATGACCGAAACTGCTATGCCAGGAGTCACCCGTAACAGCAGTGTCACCGTCTGTGCACGTAAGAAGAAATCCGCGTCCGAGTGACCATTACCATGGCCCGCACCCTCGCGAAATCACTCAAGGGATTGGATGCAAACTGAACCAGTCAACTGACTCACCATCGGCAGGCAACCCATCGTGGTTTTCCTCAGCTGCGCTCAACGGTCCGAACAAGATCGCTGGAAGCGGTGGCTCGCGCTTCACGAGGCCTCAGACTTCTTCTTCTGCCCTCGAGAACAAGACAGGCGTGCATACGCACCACTCGCTCATCATTTTGATCCACGGCGGTGGCTTCTCAATGTAGATCTGCGTTCTTGAAAACTGGATCAGGTTTTCCCCCTTTTTTTTGTTGTCTTTATTTATGTTTTAGTCTGAGATAAGCAGATGTGATGGCCAAAGGAACTTTGTCTCTGGCCTGCTGCTCTACACGTACAGGAGGGAAGACTGGGAAAGAAAAAAAAATGGAGGGTGGAGAGAGAGCACTTGCAGAAGTAATGCATGGTATTCAATAACATTTCAACAGAGATTCCACTAAAGGCTATAGAGAGCAATAAAACACAACAGTAGACATATGATGATTTTTGTTGGGTATACGGAAGACGACTGTAGTGTACAGTGTACAACATGTCACAATGCAGCGGCGCCTGTCAAGTGATTCGATGGACTGGAGATGAAGCCGCTGTCTCTCAATAATGGCAAGAGCTATACTGTCCGCGGTGCACCTTTGAGTTTTGTTCCTATGTCACCAAGATTTTCCTCTCCGAATAACGACTGTCGTCCGAGACAATGTGGCAGTAAGTGTCCGTAATTTTGTTCTATAGTAAGGGCACACGAACGACGTATACACACTTCCAACCGTTTATTTATGAACCGTGAAAAGAACTTGACCTCGCTCAATTGTGTCCAAATGCCTCGCTCAATTACGACGGACACCTGAAATATATCAAAGTTGAACAGGTGGGCGAGTGTGTCTCCACTCGACTTGCTTGCGGCGCAAAAGAAACTTAACCACACGGGAGTAGAATGCACTCAGGACATGTATACGTGTGTCCTGTGTGTTTCAGTGCCTATTCTATGTGCCTCCATCTCGTTCGCTTACGTCCTGTTTGTGCTGCAAGCAAAAAATCGCGCTGTGGGTCTCTTAGATGTGCTTGCTTTCAGGAAGTCAACGATTGTTTGCGTCTGCAGCGTCGAGGACAGTCCGGAACTAGAATTCGCATGCAGAGACGGCAGAAGTGGCAGAAGTGGCTGCAGTAGGGGTTTCCAAACGGTCTGCCTTCCAAATACTCGTCGTTTTCCCTTATTTTGCCCTTTCGTTCGTGCGGGCAGGTGTGGCTTCCCTTTCAGTAGGCGGTCGCTAGCCTGTTTCTCTCTGTGTCGTGCTTGTATGGTTCCTTGATTAATAATAAGTACCGACTGAAATACTGCGATGCTACTAGCTTCCGGGATATGGTCAGAATTGGTGTATTCAGCATGGTATGGCCGATGGTCAATTAGTTGGCACGCTCCTTGGCTTGCTCCACAACGTGCATGCAAAAATAGTTGCGCGGAAAGCATAAGATGAATGGAGATTCATGTAACCGAAAATTAACATGGTATTACCGAGCAAACCAACACCAGAGGTTGGTTGTTTGTTAAGTTCTTGCTATTACTTGTAGTAGCTGCCGATTTTCTCTTTCCGCAGAATGCTGCGTGAACCGCTCTTCCAAACCTGATCGTACGTGTTCTTATGTTTGTTGTTGTTGTTGTTGTTGTTGTTGTTGTTTCCTATCACGTATGTGACTCCTACCCACTATGGGGAATTGGCCAAGAAATGGATGGATTATTCCAGTTTATAATGACTGAGGTTGCCGAATATTTATGGACTTATCACTGTATAACGTAGAATTATCTGTTAAAATAAAATCAGTAAAGTGAAATTGAATGAATAATAGTTCATTTAAATGTAAAAAAGTACAAAATAGAATTTAGCAGGGCAATGGGTTGGATTCTATAAGAACTCTTTTTTTACAACGGAGCATGCGTCCCTGTGGCTGAATCCCAATGTGGAGGCCCCAAACGAAAGAATGAGAGGTTCTGTTAAGCACATGTCAAGTCTTCAAAAAGGTATTTTTAATATGTTTTTTCTTGCCGCAGTAAAGCGGCGACACGATAGATGTAAGTGATGAATTGTCTCTTCCACATTACAAAACGAGCATAGAGGGCAGGGGACCAAACCCGACCTGTGTAAGTAGAAATTCAGGGAAGGAATGTGGCTACGTAATTTTGTGAGAGACCTCAAGCATCTTTTTGTTACAGTATTCACTATGCTAAGGAAATTCCAGGTGCTTATAACCTGAGAAGCAGTCAGAACTAGGTTTGGCGAGGCTTTCATAATTGATCGCGTCTAAAATCTAGCCACAGTGATGTGTACTGTCACGGGTATAGAACAGGAAGGACTGGGCCGAAAAGTGATGTCTTTGCCAGTGAATCGGTAGTTTCATTAAAAAACAAGCCTTTGTGACCGGGTACCATAATCAAATGAACACATTGCAGATGGGCATTGCGGCTGTTTTTAGCGAGCGCTGTCTTCGCCTTCATCCTCGCTTGCCACCGAAGCTAGGCATGCACATGGAGCCCTTGGAAGTTTCCTAGAGACTTGACAGTGAACTTTGACACTAATCTGATGCCAGCGTTTATTATTTAATGCTATAGCTGTTTTTCTTCAATCATCACCATGCTGTTTATCAAGAGCGGTTTCCTCTGCGCTTAACATAATCGTTAAGTTTTTATTTTACGACGTTTACGGACCCAATCTCATACGTTAAAGCGTACAAGTTCTATTGCCGTTTGCCGGGAGCTTGTAATACTCGCAGCACGCATCCTTTAGTATTCTTTTGTGTAGTCTTCAGGACTTTCGTGGCACGCATTCAGGTCACTCAATATCAATTTTGCGGCGCGTTCTTTCTTGAGCGCTTCTTGCAGACGGCGATTCAATGCTTTTAGCAACACTGATTCTATTTCTCGATTTTTTTTTCATTCCAAATAATATCCGCTATCACTTCTAGGAGTTCAGTCCTTGGATGCTATAACTTAAAGCTGTTCTAAACTGTTTATATTCCAATTCTGCTATCAACCTTGCGCGACAGGTCAAAAATTTTTTGGATAACCTCCACTTCGCCTGTCTGTCACGCAACGTCACGGAAACGGCGAGAACTTCCCATCTGGCATGACGTGTACACACTGATTATGCATGATTAGACCTAAGAAAAAAATAACAATTATTACTGATTCGACGCTTTTTTTTTTCGCCATGAGTCCTCTGCTATTGGTCAAAAGAATTCGGGCTCTGCCCACTTCGCCTTTCTGTCGCTCGACGTCACGAAAATCGCGAAAACTCGTTGCGTCGAAGTGACGAATACGCGTTAGAGATGCATCGGCATGCCGAACAAAACTGAATTTTTTTTCTGAATAGTCGCAGACTGCCCCGTTCCGAAAGAAATAGAAGATGGCTGCCCGCCGATCGCTCTGGTACTGGCTACTCACAGTTGCCGGGCAGCATGGCTTTATTTGCCTATAACAAAAATTTTTATACGAAATCGCCATGCCAGCTCTCCTTCCCTGAGAATCCGTTCTAGCGGCATTTTTCAGATTCCGTTGCATGCCGCCTGGACTTTTGTGCAGTCATCGCAAGCTAAGGGGAAGCGGACCAATCGCAGGCTGTGGCGCCACCTTCCTCATCCGGTTGTCTACTTCAACTGCGCTGGTTCGGCCCCACCGAAACCCTCTCCGCTTAAGTGTGCCCCTCGCCTCTTTCGGCCAATTAAATAAGAAAAGCCGCTCGATGTATGCAATGCTATTCGCTTCGAAAGCCAACAAACATGACCTCCTATAAGCAAGGACAGCGTTTGATTCGGCTCTTCAAACAACGCTGCGGTCTTAATGCCAAATGCTTGTGTCAGTGGTTACACAAATTTGACGTCAGAATTAAGATTGGAATCCTAGCATAACCATGTACCAACTAGCCCAACAAGCCACTCTCATGATTGGAATAAAACACATTGGAATTCTTTTCCGCTACAGGGCCCCTTGAACAATGCCTGGCGACTGGTACGTGTCGTTTGGATCGAATAAACAGCAACAAGCAAATGTTAGGCTTCAGACCTCCGTTTTCTCGTTTGCGACAGTTATGTCATATAGAGGGAGGGCAATAAGGCAGTAAAGATCTCTCTTGTAGCAGTTACGATTGCACAGCATAAATGACGGCTTCCTTTCTGCACTTTCATGAGAATTTAAATATGTTTTTTTTATTCTTCAGCGAGCTATCTCATTAAACGTGCATAAACTAGGCATAAGAAACTGGTAGCTCACAAAGCAGACAGTACCTGAGTTTTCATTCCAAACAATAAAATTCTACATCACTCGGCAACACAATACGCAAAAGTTGTAAAAAGACGCGGTTGCCGCGTATCCTCAATGGGGTCGATGAAGTCAAGCTAATCAATTGCACTGTTTCTGTTTTGCTTTTGTTTTATTGTGCGCCGCCCTCCTCCCAAGTACGCCCCGCGGCGTACTTCAACTGAAAAGATGGAGGCCTGTTTCTCAGATAAAATCCAGAGTGAAGGGCAGGCGGATGGCCGGTGTGTTGGCCCAAGCTTCTAGGCGGCAAGCACTGGCCGTCTGGTTACTAATCATGGTGAGGTACAGAAAAAAAACTGCGTTACACAAACACAGTGCGCGCGAGCTCATAGGCTCGACTGATAATCAAACGCGAACGTCTTAATGCGAAACATTCTTTCACCTCATTCTCGAATATATTCTCATTTAAGCAAGCTTGAGATTGGCAACCATTTTAGATTCAGTATATGCCTACAGCCCTGGACGTATAGTTGAAGAAAACTACCGCCTTAGATCCTTTACAAGGAAATCATCTGTGCTGATGGTGAAGCGGCATTAGATAAAACTGTTTCGCAAAAGCTCAGACGAGAGATGTGGAGCAAAGCATATCGGCGACGCGCATATCTATCCAGTGCGCCCACGATAACGCAGCTCTCGTACTTTGTACGGGGGTTCCCTTGTACAGATGAAACAGCGAGCACGAGGTGGCAAAGCCTGCTCGCATTCTTGATAAGCGGCCACGCTCTGAACACGTATACGCCCATCGTCACGTGCTCCTGGTCATTCGCTTCCTTCGCAGGCGTTTTTTCGGAGTTCTTCGAGGTGGCGATCGGGAGTGCTTCGCAAAAACGGTGGCCCCCATCCCAGATGTTCCTCTTTTTCTTCCTTCTCTTCTTGCGCAGTTCAATTTCGCCGATGACTTTAAATGAGAGATAGATTAAAGGACGAAAAAAGGCAGGTAGACGTCAACTTCTATCATTTCAATCTCCATAAGGTTTATTGCTCTGCACTGACGTAAGGGGAGGAGGAGATGAGAGAGAGAGAGAGAGAGAGAGACAGAGAGAGAGAGAGAGAGAGAAAGAGAGAGAGAGAGAGAGAGAGAGAGAGAGAGAGAGAGAGAGAGAGAGAGAGAGAGAGAGAGAGAGAGAGAGAGAGAGAGAGAGAGAGAGAGAGAGAGAGAGAGAGAGAGAGAGAGAGAGAGAGAGCATCTATTTGGCAAAACAAGCAGGAAATTTTCCTCGATGAGTAGTGCCTTCCGTCCAACTATAGGGCCCCATTGCCATGCGCGACTTCGCGAGCCCGCTGGATCAACCGTTTCTGTTCCTGCCGGCTTGTGCTGAGCAGCGCAGGCTCCCAAGAGGAAAGGACAGGGTTGGGTATAGAAGGAACACCTGAAGGGTTAGGGCATTCCCATGTGCAGTGGTACACCGTGGGTTTGGCCCCACAGTGGGGACAATATGAAGGGTATAGGGCGGGATGAAAGATATGTAGCATGTGGAGACAAGGAAAGGAATTGGTCTGCAGTTGCCGCCAGACAGCAGCATCTGCCCGAGGGACGGCAGGATTAGCAACATTACGTGCGGTCTTGCAAGGCGAATTCCAGTTCGAATGTATTCTGCGGCGCTGTTCGCCCTCTAGGGGTGCCCCTCCCCGCTACAAGGCCACTGACACGCCGTGCGGTCGACGACCCTGACGCGATATTGTTAACAAATTGCGAGGGCGTACATCTATATCCCGTTCAATTTACTGCGCACTACCTTGACGTATCGTTACGCGTCGCGATGGCTCCAATCAATACGGCGTTCTGCAGCACAGCGCAAGGTCGTGAGTCCAACTCCGGGCGTTTCGATTGGGATGCAAAAGCGCTCGTGCATGCCTGTCCTTGGTCGCACCTTCTCCAGGTGCACGGTCGAAATTAAACAGTAGCCCTCCGCCAGGGAGTCTATTAATAGCCTCAGCGCTGCTGCGCGAAGTTATACAGTTAGCCACTCAACTGCTCCCCATAAATCGAATCGTCGTAGTGCTTCGCTCTCTTACCGAGAACTAACCGGGCAAGCCATATATAGTCTCGAATCACATGTATGCCGCGGCTTCCACATTCTGGCCAACGAAAAAAAACTCCGTCACGGCCGTGTGCAGCGGGCGGCGCCCAAAACTCGTTCTTCACGAGCAACGGCAGAGGTGCAGTGGATGTCGCCTCGTGCAGTGCGCATGGGCCGAGGCGATGGGGCGAGAGCGTACGCTATACTGTAGCGAGAGCGCCGCATCGTAGCCGCGTGGTGCCGCATGCAAATGACGGCGGCGGCGGTTGTGCGCGCATTGTTCGCCGGCGGCCAAGCGGCGACGGCCTTGGATCGCCCTTTCTCGTTCAGCCGCGGCGACCTGCTTCGCCTGGCGGCCGGCGACAACGACGACGCTGCGCGAGCGTCGGGACCCACCTTGGACACCGAGAAGAGCACCCGCCTAAATTTTGGCCGTCGAGTTCCCTATATGTAGCACGCGCCGCGGCAGCCAGCGCCCCAAGCAACTTTCGGACTCGATCGTGCCAGTCGATTTTGCCAGAACCGCACCTCAAACTCACTCGGGAACAACAGACGATCCTGCGTCGAGCGCAGTCGGGATCGCTTGCGCATCCCGTATACTGATGAACCGCATGTGCCCTGCGGAACACGATATGCTCTGTCCTTTTTGCAAAAGAGAAAAGGGCACCCTGGGCCGCACGTCTTGGCAGAGTGCACAGAACTCAGGACCCCCCCCTTCCTCCCATTCCCACCAAGACACCCAATCCCCAACCTCTTGAGCGATGGGAGGCCTTGTTATCCAGCCCTGCCTTACCGATTCAGCTCTCACTGACGGACCTGAGGGGCCAGGAGCTGCTGGGTACATGTTGGCCCCGTAACTAGGGAACCACCCCGTCTGGTGCCTGCGTGCACCACCGATTTATTTCGGGCCCAATAAATGTTGACTCATCATCATCATTCCGAGAAAGAAGAATGTGTTAAAGAAAATTATTCTGCGGAGTTCTGTGCGTCAAATTTGCGATGTGATTATGAGGCACGTCGTAGAGGGGGACTCCCGGGTTAAGTTGTCGTCACCTGGGGTTCTTTAACGTGCATCCGATGCGCGGTACACGGACGTTATTGTATTTCGCACCCCCCTCTCCCCCTCCATCAAGATGCGTTCCCCGCAACCAAGAAATTTAATCCCGCGCCCTCGGGCTTAGCAGTACCGCCAAAGCCATGGACGGTGCCACCAAGGTGGGTGAATGTGCTTTCTCGTGCGTTCAGTGATAGCACTGATAGATGGATCTTACGTGGTGTAAAGTCTCGGAGCAATACAGGTGTTGTTCCGACAACATTGTTTTCTCTTAATTTGCATTGGTGGTACGATGCGCGCATTTATTTTTATTTTCACTACTATACTTTTTTTTTTCATTCCGCGCTCTCATCTGAATGCGGCCGCCGCTGCCGGGGATCGAACCAGTGACCTCGTCTGCGTCACCTGCAGAACGCCACCATGGCGGGTGTTCCTCCGTTAGATGTTCGGCTGACGTACTTACTCCTCCTGTGTTTACGAATAAAAGAAGCAAGCGATTGTTATTCAAGAACACGTGCGCATAATTTATCACGTATTTCAGTGACAAAATCGATTCATATAAACATGTTATTAGCTGCATTGGCCTAGATCTGTCCATACATTTCCTCCTCGCCCGCCAAACTTGCAGGTCATTTCAGCGGGTCAAACACTGTGGAGAAGTCCATGATACGTACGGGCCCCAGGATGGTGGCTGCGCGCTGTTTTCGGCAGGCTCGCGTGCTCTTTTGTCACCCAAGATGTGCCCAGACCCAACGCTCAAACGCAGTGCGCGGGTCTGCTGCGTTTGTGCAAGCGATGTGTTCGCCCGCAGCCGCGGGAACTCGCTAATCGCAGGGCCCTCCGTTTGCGTAACTGGCGAAAGTGTCTATATATATATATATATATATATATATATATATATATATATATATATATATATATATATATATATATATATATATATATATATATATAATATTTGGGGTTTTACGTGCCAAAACCACTTTCTGATTATGAGGCACGCCGTAGTGGAGGACTCCGGAAATTTTGACCACCTGGGGTTCTTTAACGTGCACCTAAATCTAAGCACACGGGTGTTTTCGCATTTCGCCCCCATCGAAATGCGGCCGCCGTGGCCGGGATTCGATCCCGCGACCTCTTGCGCAGCAGCCCAACACCATATATATATACATATATACAGCTCAGTCGACGCCTTCGTAAGGAGAACGTCTGTCTCTGGTGGTAGCCGGCCTCCTGGGCGAACTTCGACATCTATCAGGAAAGTCTTGTCTCGCAGCCATGCCCATCGCCGAGGATTTGTTCCTCGGGATTTGAAAATTAATGTGCTTTTCTTGGCACGCGACCGGACTGAACGGGAAGCCTCAAGGAGAATCTCCCCGCGCATTTATCTTGTGCCATCATTAGCTTCCGCTCCGTTGCCGTCATACTCTCCCTCTCTTTTCGACTACCTTTCTCTCATCTACCCTTGTAGAGAGCGAGAAAGAAGCACCCTTTAATGGTTTCTGCGCATGTTTGCCTATAGCCATTCACCCGCGGTGTGCATTATCCACAATACGCTCGACCCTTGTCGAGTACAGCTACAGTTCGGAGTTTCCAACGCATCGATCGCAGAAGAAAAAGGTTTCTAAAGAGGGTGGCATCTGTTGTGTTTTTACGGCGTGTCTCCGAAGCTCTGGACCAACGTTGACCACGGCATTTTAACGCGATAGCGTTAAGGAGCTCGTGTCGCAGAAAAGCCGGTGTCGTCGGCGTCGGTGTCGGCGTCCGCGGCATTGGCCGTGAGCGATAAATCACGGCAGGCACTTCATAAATAAAAAGCAACTTCCAAGGTGGGCTGGGTGGGAATCGAACCAGGGTCTCCGGAGTGTGAGACGGAGACGTTACCACTGAGCCACGAGTTTTTTTTTTTTTTTCTTTATTATGAGCCACGAGTTCGATGCTTCAAAGCGGTACAAAAGCGCCTCTAGTGAACGCGGTGTTACCTTAGAAACGAGCTGTTTCTAAGGCTCAGGCGTGCGTCGCTTGCTGAGGCGCACATTTCGTTGTCGCGCCGAACGCTGCGTTGCTCGACGCTCACCGCGTCCGATGCGGGGCGCGTAGTCGCTGCGCCGTAGCCCAATACCCCTTGGCGGGTCGACGGGAACGCTGTCGCGTTCCACTCTTGAAGGCGAAGCTTAAGCGTCCTCCAATTTTTTTTCTCATTCATGATTGGGACAGTGCGATGCAGGCTGCCCATGCGTGAAACGCGTGGCGGGAGGTTTCTCGGGTGGCAGTCGCCATATTTGTGCCGTTGCTTCTGTCGACGTACTACATATCGGGGAAGCGCGCGATGACGTGCGTGAAGCTCGGTGTCAAGGCGCTCGGAGTGCTGTGTTCTTTCGTAACGCGTTTCAAGCGCGATCTTCCACAATGGCTGCACGGATTAGATAACAAGCAAATACGAGTCACTCGCACGGCGTTACGGGACAATACCCGGATGCGTTATCGCCTGGCGTCCATTGAATCTACTGCCGCGAGTTTTTCGCCCGCTTATCGACATTTTACCGCGAAAGCGGCGTATACGGTTCTCTGCATCACCCTCAAGCTTCCTGCCAGAAACCTACGACGGCGCTTCCATCATCACTGGAACTGAGCTGAATCACTGAGGAACATTCCATCGTAAAGGAGAAAAAGTTTTCCCCAAAAGCTGTTTCCCGACCACCAGCCAATTTATTTATTAAATTTCACTATTTACAACAGCTAAAGGAAATCTGGCCGATTGTTCGCCCCCTTTGTATTTCTTGATTGACTGCTGATGGGGGGGGGAGGGGGGTATACACACAGGAACATTATAGAGCAACACTCCCAAGTCTTCTTTCGAGTCACCTGGGCGCGTTCCGATTATGGCCAGCATTGGGGACAGTCTGCTTTGACTGCTTATACAAAGCATCTTCGAGTTCAACTAATGCAACACATTCGGACGACATCTCTGCGACTTGACGTCGCTTACGCCGCCTCGCGTCGACGACAAAAAAAGAAAGCTATGAAAAGTGATTATATCATTGCTGCATTTTAACGCTCTGCGTTTACGAACACACACAACGTAACTTATATCAAAGCGTGATTACATTTTTCTTGTGCGCAGGCCACCTTACCGTCGAGTTTCGCACGGACGGACAGCCTCAAAGTATAGCCTGCGTCGTTATTGACTTCGATGGTGGCTACGCGAGGCTCTCTCTCTCTTTCCTTTGCTGCCTTCGTCAGACTCGAAACGAGACTTGAGGTATATGCTGTCCGCTATACGCTGCCTATGACACCACCAGAATTGGAACGCGCCCGCTATTTGCATTTATTTGGAGGAAAATTGTTGGTTAATTAAAAATGAGCTGTATATGTAGTCGAAGTTTGCACTCTTGAATTTCGTGCCCACACCACAGAACCGACACATCAGTATGACGTCAGAGATTTTAAAGTAGTTTGGTGTTCGTGTAGTCATTTTTTTTTTTGCCTCCATAGAATGCCAGTGAAATCCCTTTTCTCCGCAAGCTATTGTCTATAGCTCCGAGAACGGCGCTGCCAAAATTTATGGCGTCGCGTGGAGCTGGTGCGAGAACTTCATCGTATCGTCGCCAGCCGCCTTCCGTTTCTGTTCTTTTTTTTTTTCCCCTGTTCTGGCACATCAAGCCGTCGCTCGGACTGTAATTTACAATTGAAGCTTAGCTGAGGATTTCTCGTAAGTGTCCCTTTGACGTCCCAAAGCTGCGGATTTTAACTTACTTGGAGGATCAAACTTAACCTTTCTGTGGATTAAGTTTGATCGTTCAGGGTTCCTTTAACAACTCTCTCTCAAAAAAAAAAAAGCATTTCTGCGTTCCGACCATATCGATAAGCAGCCGCCGCTGGCGGGAACCACACCCGCGATCGAGCTCAACTCTCCACTCTCGTGCTCCTTCCAAATTCTTTCTCCTCGCCCATCGCTCGCCGTTTGACGTGTATATATATGTCATTGCATTCCTTCTTGTCATCCTGTCAAGGCTGTACTTCATTTTTTTTTCTATTGTGAGACTCGATATTTCATCAAGAAACAAAATCTCCGATTTTGACAACCCCCTTCTCTCTCTCTCTCTCTCTCTCTCTCTCTCTCTCTCTCTCTCTCTCTCTCTTGTGTAACCATTCTCTTTCGGAGCAGGTGATTTCGGGAGCCTGGAATGCCCGGCATCGCGAGTGCTCAGCGTGAAACAATGAAGGTTCCGTAGAAAGTGCCTCTTAATTGGCAGAGTATGTTGTGGAACGCTTATGTATACGGTGTGCTCGCAGCAATCTAAAATAATCTCCCGAATTGTGAAGGACACGCTAGAAAAGCTTGGTCGTCAGAACGTTATCGTCTGGACAACGGATGACACAGAAGCGGCCGCGGTGTCGGAGTTCAAACAACAGTCAGTCATGAATAAATTAAACGCCATACAGCCGCGCTGACTGTGGGAGCTCGCAGAGCGAGCATGGTCGCTACATACTTTGCAAACGAGACGTCAGTGCGCAAAACAGTTGAGTCACACGCCGTGGTGCTCGCTCATATCGATAGCTGCGCGTAACGACACAACGCCGGCGTTGGAGAAATCACTTTACACCGTCGCGCTTCCCGAATGTCGCCTTTATGTACAAACACCACGTGTCGCAGGGATGTGCGCGGGGAACTTTTCGTCCTCTCGACTGTAGCTTAACTCTTTCAGCCCAGTATAGTACAGCTTTCGCGCGAGCAAAGATTTTGGTGTTTGCTGAGGCCATAGCGCAAACGAAACAAACGTTGGCAGCGTAAGAGGGCGCCGCGGATGCCGGATGGGCCTTCTCGAAGCCTCTATATTAGAGAGTTTTAGGCAAGGGGGCCCCAACGCTTGGGTCCCCTAATCTAAAACTCTCTAATGACCGTCATGTAAGCATGTGCATACTTTTTGAACATGATCTCTGTGAAGACGCCTGCTACAGCAACGGCTATTATTGTCACCCTTGCTATTAAATTTCAGTCCAGTTGACTAACACCATCGACTTCGTAACATTTGAAACCGTTTACTTTGCGTGCACAATTCGATTCCAAAACGTTCATTTCTCGAATTTTTGTAAAGATTCCGGCTGAAAATTCATTTCAATGTTAACACACATGTTATCCGGTTTGGAATGTCAAGTTGAATGCGGAATACAAGTCTCTGCTCCTAAGTGAAGACGTAACGAATATGCATAACATGGAGAGGGGGGCGCAGAATTATGTTGTTGTTTTGTTTAGCACGGATGTGTTTGATGCCCTGCTCCACCGAAAAATCTGTCACGCAATCATCGTCACGCAAATCCGCGAGATGGCGATACCTTGGCGTTTTGTGCCTACCCAATGGTTAGAAAAGTAGGCATAGAAAGGTTCGCTTTATTGTAGCGGAGCTCTCACGAAACGGTTTTACCCACATAACGCACTCACTGTCTCACGTCAGATATGCCTGCGACACCTGGCGCCTGCGGGGCGCTGTTTACGCTGCGCAGCATCACGTGACTCACGTGCTATCGCTGTCATTGCTTCGGGCGAAACTGTAATCAATAAAAGACTGCACATATGTGGGACTTGTAGTACTTGTGAATGTGCAACGAAGGTGCCACTGCTTCTTAGAATAAAGTAACACAGGATAGCTAGCTGGGCGAGTCGGTGTACGTCTGCTACCTACAGCGCGAGCAAATCAAGCACGGACAAAGACAGCGCTCGTGTTCGTCTCTCTACTTTGTCCGCGTTTGATTTGTTGGCGCTTCGTGTTATGACCAATTCCTCTCAAAGAGATATACCAACAATTTTTTGTTTTTTTTACATAGCGGCGCACGATACCGTATAGTTTCTTAAAGCCAAGCAACCTAACCTATAGCAGTTTATGAGAAAGTACAATGTGCAGTCACCGCACTTGCTATAGTTGGCTTATTCAACAGATGGCTCGAAGCGGCCGCGATGGATCATAGGCACGTGGCTTTGGACCACCCGGGATTCGTTAAGGTGTCCCCCAAAGCGCGATACAAGCACGTTTCTGCCTCCCCTCCCCTCATCGGAATGCGACCGCCGCAGTAGAGAATCGAGCCCGCAACCTCGTGCTCACTCATCAGAAGTTCACAGTCATTCAGCCACCGCAACGGGTGTTCGGCGCTTCGTAGCATACTCGCACCAATCAACCATACGGATTAGTCTTTCGAGTCTCGCAACGCGGTCTGGTTCGGTCCGTCGTCCGCGGCTCGCCCGTCCAACACGGACGACATCTGTTGTCCGACATCTGAAGTGCCCGTCCACTGCGACGACTCCACGGCGTCGGGTCATCGCTGCATTCCGCGCGCGTCTACACTCGGCCGCCACGGCGTGCACCGACCGACAAACGAGCCGGCCCGCCGCCAGCGGACTGCCAGAGTGCATGCGTGGCGCGCCCGCACCGAGCGGGTGCAGCGACCGGCCCTGCAAAGGCCTTGGCCGCGGCGTCACTCCCGATTCTGGGCCGGCCGCGCCGATGCCCCGCTTCGGAGGCGCTCGGCCGCGGCGGCGTAAATATAGCGCGCCAGTCCACGTTCGGGGGCCGCCGCCCTCCCCTCTCCCTGCGCCCAGTCGGCGCTCCTCAAGCAGCGAGCACGCACGCCGCACCGTTTCAGGTAACCGCGCGGCGGTGCCGTCTCGCGCAGGCCTATTCTCGCGGCGCGAAGGTTCTTTTGGGCGATCGAAGTTAGCGACCGCCTACGAGGGCAGCGTCTGGCCTTGTGGCATTCTTTCGACCAACGGCTCAGCCTGGAGCGCCGTCTGCATGGCTCGCTCGAGTCCCTCTATGGCGGACCGCGGTGGCAGTCTGCAGTCTACCGAGTGATCGCATCTGCGCTTGTTTCGGGAGGCGCCACAGCTTGCTGAACCTACACAGGCAGACCGAGTGGCCGGCTTTCATCGGATACGACCTTTACAGGCGCGCCGGCAAGCTGAAGAAACGGTCGAGTTTCGGAGGAGCGGTGCCGAAGCCGAAGCATGCAGCTCCGTAACTCGAATCGGCCGCGTCCAAGAGGCTCGGGGCTAGCCCATATGCCGGGGCGGTGTGCTCGCGCCGTCGTCCTCGGCAGCTTGGCTGCGCCGAACGAGGCGGCCGCCCAGCCCCGCTGCGTGACACGACACGAGCCAGCAGGAAGCGAGCGGCCCGGGAAGAGGCGGTTCGTCCGGTCGCGCCTGCCACCGCAGTGTCGCGAGCCGCGGCGGCCACCGCCGTCGAGATAGCGAGGCAAGTTTCCGCCACGAGTTGCGGATGCGTTCTCAACCCCTGCGGCACATCTGTACGTGGCTGCTTGACTGGCTGGCTGGCTGGGACCGAAGCACACCCTTGTTCAATCCGTTGCTCGGTCGAGTTGGATGGTTCCGTCGGCGTGTATACGCGCCTTGCTCGAGGCGCGCCTTCACCGGACGCGCGTGCTATATAGAAAACAACTCACATACAGGTATATGGCAGTTTACTAATGGCGGTCTCGGCAAAAGAGCTTTCAGGAGCTCGCCCGCTATAGCACGAGTGACTTAGCTAACGCCTTTAACACGCGCAGTGCGAGCTCGTATACATGTATGACTCCGTGCATCGTTGGCTATATAAATCACAGAATCGCACGCTCAACACCGTCCATGTCGTTGACAAACAATAGCAGTGCCTGATGTAGTTGTTCGCACTTTTTCTGAAGGCTCATTATGAGTGTATATATATACAGCTGATTGTTGCGTATATAGAGGCATGCACGCATGAACGTCGTGTTGTTGAGCCGTATACTTTTTGCACTCAAGTTCACTGCGGCGCAATTCGCGCAAGAAATTTCTCACTGCGCTATACGCCATCTTGTTGCTTCGCGCTCTGCTTCGTTCTCGAGACCTTTTCTTGTTTTTTTTTCGGTCTTGTATTATAGTCGAGTCCAGATTCGTTCTTTTTAGCTCATCTCTTCAGGGATGAGGGTACAACGATGCAGAAATCGTGTCGCGATTTTCTCTTTCTTTTAATGAAAACCTGTTGCAAACCCGGTTAAAGGCAAAGTCAGATTTTTGTTCATTTGTTAAAGGACACAATGGCAGAAGTGTGAGCACCTCCACTGAAAGGTTAACAAGCACGCTGCCCACATGCTTCGTGTATGTATTCTAATATTTCACCGTTTGACGGGGAGGTTTAGACAGACGGTCACTTGACAAATGATGCCTTGAGATGCTCGAGCTGCTCAGGTCGTGTTTCCTCGTGGGAATTAAAGGGCCTAAAATTATTCCTTTGTTGTATGCTGTGCGGCAAAATGTACACCTATATAGGTGAGAACAGACCTCACAAATATAGCCGTCAAGCCAGCAAAAAAGTAAGAAGAAGACGACGTCCATAAGATGAAGACGCCCAAATTAAGAAGCGTGCGTGTATACGGGCACCTCGTTATGTGTCTGTGAGTGTCAGAGTCAAGACCTTCGCGGCTGAAGCTAAGTAACGCGACAACGCCGTGCCGCATGTCGAGAACGGATTCAAACACGACCGAGATTCACAGGAGATTGACGGATATATACATGAAATTATCCGGCAACCCGCGGCTCGACGGAGTTTTTATGACTATATCTGACGGGTCGACATGGTTGCGGCAGCCTGGGTCGAGGCGAGCCGCCGACCATATATATATATATATATATATATATATATATACATATATATATATCGGTATACTCTGAACATGAGCGCTTCCAATGAACCGCGCGGTCTGGCTCTCGACGCTCGCCGAGCCGACCGGCTATAGCGTTTACATAAGCACGGCAGGAAACCTTCAGCCCGACAAGCGGACTCGAGCCGCTTTTGTCGGGTTTCACGGATAACCGCCCTGATTGTCACGAGCTCGTACGTATATATATACAGTGATAGAAGAAAAAGACATTCGCGGCCCACGCGTATGTATATACGATGCAAGTCGTGCAAGCCTCAAACGTCTGAAAACCTCCGATATAAGACGAACGACCGCTTAGTTCAGCAGTATACATATAGGATACATAATAAAACGAGCGCCCGCGGCTGCACGGTGAAATGTCGGCAAGAAAACTGACAGCCGCTCCATTCGAAGGCCACAATGTTGCGCGGACGCGTTGGCGCCTCGCACTGAGGCACTGTTCCTTCGGCAAGCGGTTTCAAAGGGCACATGTAATCTTCGTCGATCGGCTACCTCCCTTTATTTCTACTTTTCTCCCCTCGAAAAGGAAACGCACCGCTCCGTGAAAATTCCTCGAAGAAGCGAAACTTGCGACGTGAAGTGGCGGCCACGCCAATCGATCCAAAAAGCGCGTCGGAAATCTATATGTTGCAACTTTTCAGAGAGTAAACATGTCTAATCACCGAGGCTTAACAGGAAAGACACGGACGAATACTGCAATCCGGCTAATCTATACATAATAATGTCTTCTGTACATTGCGTTCCCGTCTATTTCGCGCTGCACTTATACCCACGGATTAGTTACAAGATGCGTGGAGTGCTCAGCAAGGATATGTTGGATACATTGACTTTATACTCGCCACCGATTCAAGCAGATCCCTGTTCCAACCATGCGTTCGCCGTTCCTTGTGACATTCTTCATGAAAATTTGCACTCTGCGTGTCTATGCCCGAGCAATCGCCAAAGGACCCGCCGCTGCGTAGCCCAGGGCACCACCGCGGCCTATAGAGCCCAGTGCATGGTTATGATGTTACGCATGCCTAGCTCGAGGCCGAGGGTTCGATTCCGGCCACCAAGGCCGCATTTAGATGGGGACGAAATGAAAAAAACAAATGAGAGAGGAAAAACACGCTCGCTTACCTAAATATCGATGCACGTTAAAGAACACGAACAAAGTGGTCAAAGTTAATCCGCGCAGTCCCCATGTATACGGCCTGCCTCAAGGTCAGGTTGTTGTTCTGGCGCGTAAAACCCAAAATTTAAATTTTTAAAATTTAGTCGCCAAGCAAAAAGAATCGGTGTATCTATTTTCCGCGGCTAACTGTTATGACACGGGCACACCTTCAAGCAAGAGAAAAATTGTTCTTCACGTGGTGTGCTATATACTCACCGTTGGAAAGAGAGGCCAACATGGAACTGGCAGCTTTTAATTTCACTGTGGTTCGCTTAACGGCGTAACAGTTAACTGCAACTTCCTTATATACCTAAACCGGTTACGAAGTCTGCACATGGAAAATTGGGCAGACCTTTGTATATCGGGAAATCGTGGTTTCCGCTTTACTCAGTTACTGCTACGGCGACAGCGCATGGCGGAATGCGAGAAGCCTCGTTTCGTTATATCCAGCAATTGGGTTCGAGAACTGGGGAGAATCCGCGGTCGAAGACACGTAACCATCGCAGAGTTCGCTTCACGGCCCTCAAGTGATCATATAAAAAATTAAATTGTGGGGTTTTACGTGCCAGAACCACTTTCTGATTATGAGGCATGCCGTAGTGGGGGACTCCGGAAATTTCGACCACCTGGGGTTCTTTAACGTGCACCTAAATCTAAGTACACGGGTGTTCTCGCATATCGCCCCCATCGAAATGCGGCCGCCGTGGCCGGGATTCGATCCCGCGACCTCGCGCTTCGCAGCCCAACATCGTAGCCACTGAGCAACCACGGCGGGTAACTGATCGTATAAACCGCAGGCCGCACGCAAAGCGGTGAGCGTCCGCTATTTAAGTCAGTCAGTATATTCACACAATACAGCACAGGCGGACGACGCTAATCTTACAAATACTACCGAAAACTTAAAATACTGAATCGTCTTCGTCATCGAGACAGTAAGAAAAACCAGTAAGAAAAATTATGCTTGAGCCATTCGGCTACGTCCCTTTATTATGGTTTTGTCGAAAGTCTTAACGCACGAGCTCCTCGCACCTAGACATGGACGCCATGATGAAAATATATAGGGCGTTTAGCCTGGCAGTTACTTGCAAAAGATCGGTAAACACTTGACACACTGACGGCATGGACTCCGGAAACCGAGAGCTATAGTTACAAAGCCAACGCTGCACAATCCATGTCCCCTTTCTCAAACACAATTCAAACACAATTCAAACACAACAGCGGAACCATGCGTCGAACTATCTATAGAGTTGCATGCTGTTGGCACGGCCGGGAAGCGTCACAAGAGGAACTCTCTCAGATAAGCAGGTTCCTCATGGTCGGTTGCCTGCTCGGGGCGCAATTTTCCCCATATATGAAGCAACGTCCTCAGAACCTTGATATGAAGTGCGTCTGAAGAACGCCTGCGACGCGTACAGTTGGCAACAAAAGTTTACTACGCGTGAATTTCCTGTGTTTTAATTGGACACGGCTCTTGTCGTTTAATGAGTCACTATCCGGTGTCCCGTGAAGTTTGCTGGCTGAGTGTGCACTTCTGTTAGCATCCACATTCCATATGAATGGCTATGCCTGAAATGCGGCATTGACACGTGCGAGGAACCGGTGCAAGCCTTCGCGCGTGGATTTCCGTATCGGAAACGCAGTCAGCCGCGCCCTTTACTTTCCGCTTCGGAAAGTGGAGGATCGAGGACTCGGATACAGTTGTCTGCATTTAAGTATAGCACGCACGTCGCTTTCGACACCGCGCGCGATAAGCGTCCCGCGCGGCAAATCAGTCCAGGTGAAACGCGCCCATGGGTTAAAGGGATACGGACACAAAAATTGGTGGGTGGTTTTCTGCGTCAGAACAAAAGTTGAACTGTTAAAAATGACGAATACAACAAGCTGCTTAGAAAAAAAGAACGAGAAACACCTTTCTTTTGCGATTTTCTGTTGCGCCTTGCCTCCAAGCGGCCGCCGGGAGAAGCTGAAACTTGACGTCATGACACCCCCGCGTGCCTGCGCGCGCGCGGCCAAGGTCAGCCACAGCCGGCGCAGTCTTTCCGGAGTGTCGGTCCCTTGCAGCGTTTGTTTATCGCCGTCGGCTATGTTCGCACGTGGTCTGTCTGAAACATTATCCCCGTCAGCGCTCCATGCAGGTGGTGCATCTTACACGCGTGTTCGCACGGTCGTCGATCGGTATTGAAGCATTCTTCGTAGCGGAAGAAAATGCCCAGACATTACTGCGTCCACGGCTGTTATAACAGCATTATCGGTCGTGAAACGCCGTCGCGCACGTCTCCCAGAGACAAGGTGCGTGAACTTTGCATACGTGCCTGTCAGCCACCACACCCAGCATGGAGACTTCTAAAAGATGGCTTCACTTGCGCGGACCACTTCGTCAACGATGCTTATGCGACCGGGCTAGCCCGGCTGTGCTCAAAAGCCTTGGCATGCCGCTCAAAAAGGCTACTGTTGAGGCAATGCAATTCAAAGAGCGGGTGCTTAGTGACGCATTCGTAACTGTTAGCTGTGTTCGCCAACTTTTGTTGTTCTTGCAACAGACCCTCTCTCTTTCTGTATGCATGTAGCCGCAGCGGTGACCGCAGGAGTGCCTGTTGAAAGAAGGGAAATTACCCTTTCATTGGCTGTGCAAGAACAGATATTCTCGGCTTGTGACAGAAATTGTTTACCCTGCGGATGCATGTGTTTATCACAAAACAAAATAGTCATGTTGTGTGCACTCTCGCTGCGTCTAATATTGAACGACAGCATACGAGCGCTCTTTTAATTGATCAAATATACAAAACACAGCCAGTGAATGAACGCCAGACAACAGCATACATGTGTAGTAGTCTAAAATGCGCAGCACATTTATCTACATTGCCGTTGCCGTTTCACACGTTACTTTTCAACCTCAAGCAAAAAATTACGGATTTTCATAGGTCTCTGCATAATCATGCGTCGGGTTTCATGACTTGGTTGTTCGCGCAGCATTTCCCTATTAAATGTCACAGCTAAAGACTTTCCTTTGTCTATGGCCACAGAATCTATGTAGCTAAGTGATCTGGTCGACGGGTCCCTAGCGCAGCCGCCCATCTCAACGAGTTCAACCAGTAAATGGCTTCTAATGGCGTGAATGTGAATGTAGCCGTAAACACAGGGCTATGAAACGGCTGGAAAATTCTACACATGCCGTGCCTCATCGCGTAAAAACGAAGTGTTCAGCGATCGAAAGCCGACAGCGTAGGTAAGCACAAAGCGACGAGCTACGCTACCTACGATTCAGCCGTAATAGCTCCCTTTCTGCCTCAACGCGGGTCACGAAACTAGGCATTTTGCATCCTACGTAACATAATTTTAGGAACTGCTGCTGCTGCACTTCAAGTTTACTAGAAAAAGAAATTAACATTTTGCTGGCCCGGACTGCCTGACCGGCACGTTCAAGGCCGCCTGCTCTTCTTTGCCGCTTGACGCGGAAGGCTCGTAACCGTAAGCGATTATATTTCTTGCTAAGTTGGAACGGTCATCGTCTACAGACGTGTACTCATCGCTGGTAGAGGCACCAGAACCCGAATCCATGCTCGCGATTGCGGCGGCGGCGCACCTCGAATGACCGTGGCCGGCCGGCTGGCTATCCGACCGGGGTGTCATGACGTCACGCCTTCCAACTCGCTTGGGCCGGGCGGCGTTGCGCGCGCTCACAAAAACGCCAAAAATAAAGCCATCCGCTGAAAAATGAGCGAAGTGACTACTTGTTTTCGGTGTACTCGCACACTGAGGACTCATTTTCTGTATTATCGTAAAATGTTCAGATTTTGTGTCCGTAAGCGCATACACTGAGACACCCGGAGGTAGGTGTGCACCTGCCAGCTTTGCGTACGCGCGAGCTATCACCGAGGAGCTCCCTGTAATACGCCGCAGCGCGTACGTGTGGCCCGATCCAGAAAAGGCAGAGGCGCTGGGAGAAACTTTCACGCTACAGATGCAGTTTTGACTAACATTGGCGACTGTATAGAGCGCCGGTGTAAGGGGCGTTCCACCGTAAGAATTTTTCGAGTTATTTCATTACTGTGAGAATATAGGTGAAACTGAAATGCCGCGTTGCCAGCTGCCAGGAGGCGAGCTTCACCGCACATACTAACGCTGTCTCCCTTTGCCTCGGCTGTACCGCTCACAGGCGACAATCCTGCCTCGGAAATGGCTTTGTGTTTGAGTTTCCGCGTAACAGAATTATGTTTTCTCGTATCATTGAATTACAGTCTGTAAGAGTTGGGGTCGGGCCAGTGGCGTACTAACGGGGTGGGGGTTCCGGGTACCAGGTCGGGGGGGGGGGGTGTGAGGGATTCAAATATGTCGGGAGAGTCCCCTCTTTCCGCCGGCTTGCTTAGACGTAAATGGTAAAGAATGCTCTGGTAACAAGCAGCTCGAGCTCATGCATGTACCCGATGTACCAGATATGTAGCGCCGCAGAATTGTCGGCTGCAGCTTTATCAACATCCTACGTAATAATTGCTGGAATGTGCGGGCTAAAAAAATTAGTTCACTAAGTGGCCGCTAAACTACTACTCTTAGTGGAACGCTTCATGTGCGGTGCGCTCGTGCGGCGCGCTCATGTCCCACCATGGTTTGTGTGTCGTCAGTATGTATTGTGGGGATGCGCGACCCACACGCGCCCCTGATATGTTGTTTTCTCGCATAGCTCCCGTCTCCTGTAATCCGGCTTCGCCGCGTGGCTTTATTGCGGCAGTCGATGTGCTTGCAGGGTAGTACGAGAGATGGTGCGATTGTTGCTCTGCTAACGCCACCTAACGGCGGGGTTAATTGGGCGCAAGAAGGAGAAGGTTCTTCCTCTTTGGCTCGGGTTCGGCAAGCGGCGCGGACGTTCTGTGCGTGCGCCGATCCATGCTTCTGCGAGACCGTCTCGCGAGGCCTACCCTGGAATGGACGAACACGATCGTTCGAACGCGCCACCGTTCGTGTGACCGTATGCGCGAACGACCAGGCGTTGGTGTCCAGCATGGGACGAACATATTCGCTCGTTATCCGGTCGCGGTGAGTCGGACTTCCGCGATTTGTCGCGAGCCCATCGGGATGTTTTGTGGATAGCAACTCGGCTAGCAGGCATTAGTCTATGAAAGGTGCAATAAATACCTTTGTGATTGTTTGCACTACTGTGTTGTCGTTCCCGTGTCCCAAGAGCACGGGTGAGAATCCCACAGTATAGTGTTCCATTTGTCAGTTTTGTATCGTTTGTATTAGTTGTGTATCAGTTTCGCGGTGTTGAATAAAAGCACTGTCATAGCTAACCGCCTCTTTGTCATTTTGTTGTTCTTGTTCTTGCAACAATCATCATTGCTAGAGACTACTTGGTTCCAACATATATAACGATTGACAACCTTATAAAGCACACATTCGACATCTGTGTCGCGTTCCCAGTCACTATATTGCTGCTCCAGCACAAAGACCTCAAGCCACGTTTTCCAAATTTGTTGCGACATATCAAGGCTACCTTCCGTCGGGCTTTACACCAGCACCAAGACCACTGTTATCGCTCTGGTGCCTACGACAGCCGCAAGTACGCCTCACGATTCCGGGAATCACGAAGAAGACCCGTCATTCAACTGTGGCTCTACGTCAGTCCACACAGTCATTAATGAACGAGGTATATGAACAAAGAATGCACATTTACGCCGATGGATCTGTTTCAGCCACCAGCTCCAAAGGCACAGTTATCATCCCGGCCTTACAAGTCACAATTACGTTCGAAGTGCCCCACGTAACTACTTCTACGGCAACAGAACGTGCCGCCCTACTTGCCGCTGTTAATTACATCGCACAAGCCAAACCTCGAAAGTGGGTCGCTTTTTTGTGACTCCAACACAGTCCTTCAGAGTCTGCAGTCAGCCTTACGACGGAAGACCCATGAACAACTGGTATTTGAGACCAGAGAGGTTGTCCATCAAGCCTTCATAAACGGACATGACATCATCTTCCAATGGCTTCCGGGGCACAGTGGCATCGTCGGAAATGACTTTGCTGATGACGCCAGCCGGTCAGTCCATAGAAAAACCTTGACACTTCCTATATACCCTTATAAATTGGACAGACGTTGCGAGGGGTCTTTGTTTACCTACTCAAACCAAGACTGAAACGTTGTGAACACTCCGAATTTCTACAGCTGCCATCTCCACCGGCTGGATCCTACACTGAAGCTTCATATTCCATCGAAGTTCTCCGCAGTGATGCAAGTTTACTGTGCCACCTCTGGTTGAGGGTGGCTTTTACGAAAGCCTACTCATTCCTTATTGGAATGTCCGACACACCAATTTGTGACTCGTGCAAATGTGAAGAGACGATCGAGCACCGTGTTGTGTTTTTGTAATCTCTACGAGATCGAACGCGACGTTCTCCGGAGGGTGTTAAACCGATTGGACAGCAGACCATTTTCAGAGACTAAGATTCTCGGACCATGGCCCCGCGCGTCGCAGGCTTGCAACGAGACGCGGGCACTGCTACGTTTCATGAAAGCGACTGCCCTCAGTGACCGATTATAGGCGTGAAGTGATGGACAACCGCACGTATTCACACCGATAGTACCTTATTACCTCACTACCCTTTCTTTCCTTCCCTTAACCTCCTTCCCCTGTGTAGGATAGCAAACCGGACGTGCGTCTTGTTTACCTTCCCTCCATTCCTTCCTTCCTTTTCCTCCTCCTCTTCCTGTTGTTGATGTTGTTGTGTGACTTTACGTCACAAACACAGCGTCCTGTTTCAGCTGCACGGAATTTCACGAAAAGGTGAATTTTGTGAGGATATTTCCCGATAGCGGTATCGTGCAAAATGTGGCAGATTTAATAAGGATATCTTTTAAATAACTGCTTAATTAGCAATTATGGAAGAAACACTGCAATTCGGGAATTGAGGGCCCAAAGTGACATTATTAACTCAACAAAATCTTCTCTAAACAAAAAGCACCTTGGGTGCCTGCAGAACTTTGGCGCTGCGGGCTGCCCAGTATGGCAGTACCGAAATATGAAATAGTGCACCAGTGACGTTGATCCCTCTATCCTCTATACTGCGAGTGCAGGCCAACAGTAGCACAAGCTTTCGCTGGCGCGGGCTTCATGGTGGCTTTCTCGTTTTTTGCATGGTGACGCCAGAAATCGACGCGTATAGCGTGCTCTATTCTGTTTGCTATCTAGTGGCGCTACCGCAGCTCGGGTGGTCACGGTTGCCAATAGCAGCAAATAAAGAACGGCTTTACAGATCAGAATGAAGAGAACTCGTAATTATGATAGCATTGGCGTCCGCGCAGCAAGGGAGCAAGTAGCGTTTTCTGATAGGGCGCACGCTTTCACCGTTCCGTTATAGCAGACGAGTGAAAACGTACAAAATTACGCGCTTACCATTTTATTTTTGCGGTTACCACCTTATTTAGACAACAGGGAAATATTGACGTACGAACTATTTGCAGCCTCGCGGAGCAACAGTGGCTGGCGGTAATGAGGGCGTGGGCAGGGCTTCACTGCAGGCTTGATTTGTATCCGACTGTAGTAAAGATTTCACTTAAAAGAAAAAAAAGAAAGCTTGGCATCACTGTTGCAACCTATTAAAGCTGTCCTCGCTAGCTAAACTGCATAAGTGAATATCGAATCCTCGCATTCACACGTACATGCGCCTTGGCTCGCTACTTCTGCTCGGTTCCGCCGAATGGTGGGCAGCGCCCGCCGTCTAGCGCGGATCCATTATTACTGCGCATTGATAATGCCCTTCCGCGATTTGTACAATGTCAAAGTCGCCTGGCAAACGCTTGCGCACACCAGAGCCTTCCTGTTGAGGCCGAAAGTGCCCGGTTACGGAGCTACAACACAATAGAGCTGGAATGTTGCCGTACAACATGGTTTCCAAGACCGGGCAGCCCGGAGACGTCGCGCGATATTGGTACAGGTGATCTCGGAGGCCATATAGTTCAGATCACATCGAATGACGCGCTAACTTGAACTCATTTCGGCTTCTTGAGCCGATTCGGCGCGAAGTACGGCGCAATATGCGGACAGAACACGTCTGTATACATTCGTCGCCAAGCTGTCCGCAAGGCATGCTCATGACTGGCGGCTCTTCAAACGGTCCGGCTTAACCGGCGCCAGCGAAGCCCCACAATATTTTGCGAAACTGATGCCTTCAGTAATGCGGACGAATCGTGTCCTTCGCCGTCGCTTGAGCGACCTTGCGCGGGGAAAACGAGGGACAGCGGCCCGGCCGTATCTACTCCGTCTCCGCGCACGTTTCGAACTGCACTACGATCTGAGCTTACTGCATGGGTCGCACAGGATAACGGCCTCTCTTCGCATCATCACTGACCAGTGTCACATAATTGCCTTGCTCAGGGCTTCGTTACTGCGAACGATGCAACAGCGAAGTTGGCGAGAACGGCCTTTTTTCGTGGTAAAAAAAAAAAAAAAAAAAAAATGGTGTTCTGTGGTAAAACGTCCGGCCAGCCGCCGTCGAGCTACGCCGTACTCACGGACTCCCGGTTCTTTATTTCCACTCAGTTCCGAGGGTTCGTTGGGGCCACGGAGTAAGACATTTAGGAGGGGAAACTCCCGTCAGCGCGAGCGAGCGCGGGCGACCAGATAAGGTCACAATTGTTGTATGCGCCGACGGGGCCGTATACAGTGGCGGCGCCATGCGGCGCGTCGGAGAAGCCGCAGCGAAAAAAAAAAAAAAAAACGAATGCAGCGCCCGGGCAGGCGGCTCTGGCAAGCTCTCAACGGCGGTAATTTCTTTCCAGGCCGCCAGCACGATAACGGCTCCGCGGGCTTGTGACTTTTTCTGGTCGCCGCAAACAGCGGAGTTTCCACTCCTAAATGATTCTTGCTCCGTGGTTGGGGCCTACGCCGAAACCTAGGACCTCAGCTCAGGCGCGGATCCAAAGTAGCCTCCAGGGGGGACTTATCAAAACATGGGAGAGAATGTGCGCGCTCAAGAGCTCTGAGCTCGGCAGTGCCTTCGATTCGCTGAAAGGCTGATTGCCCAGTATGCTCAGGCGCACTGGTTTGGCGTTGTTCGTTGAAAGGAAAAAGGAAAAAAAAAAATTACTGGCATTTGACGTGCCTTCGAAAACCACTATACAATTAGCAGGCCCGCATTAGCGAGGATACTCCAGAATATTTTTGACCAACTGGGGGGGGGGGGGGATGTCTTGAACGTGTACTGAATGCACGATACATGCACGTATATCTTTTCTTTTTTTTAAATCTCTTTTCGGCCCCATCGAATGGCGGCGGCCGCAGCCTGGATGTATTCCCGCGCCCTCGGGCTATATAGTGCAATGCCAAGGCAACTACGCCACCACGGCGGATGAAACGGTGACAATGACGTAACTGTTCGGCGATTTTTTTTTCTTATTTTCACCAAGTGCGCATATGCGAATCAGCCATATTCCTACGAGATAGCTGTACGGGCTTGAACTCAAGGCTCATCCACCTGGAAGGGCACACGAGCGCTTTTTCAGCTCATGAAAGCAAGACAGTCCAGTGCTACACTGCAGAAACGTTGTACCTCTAGTGCACATATTCTTTCACTCCCTCCTCCCCCTCTTCCACGTGTAGAACAGCAACCGAGACAGTCTTTTAAGCTCTGCCTTTCACTCGTACACCCCTCAGGTTCGTAACATCTCGCTCAGAATTCAGTCAGTTCAACGATTTCAGGGATGCCAAGGCCAAAATTCGAGGGGGGGGGGGGACTATTTTAGATGTATAGTGTAGCGTCCTTAGCCGCAATTTCTTGCAGCTAAGCAGTTACCGGGTTGGACACGCGCTTCAAGCTCTTCTGACATGGTTAGTAGAGCTCTATACTTGGGTTAATGCCAAAAGGCCGCAAATTTTCTTGGAAACAAATCCGCGTTAGAATCGGGTAAACAATATAATTCATTGGGTGCTACCGTTAAATCTTCCATGGTCAGGCAATTATAATAGCCGCTCTCGGCATCGGCGCATTCACTCCACCAATACTGACACTGCGGCCACTATAAAGGGGTCGGGCGCGTGCATGACCAGCCAAATTCCAATTGTCCGGCGATCGCCGGGACCTTCGGTTGGGATCAAATGACCCGAAGTTGAAATAACGGAAGTGTACTGTGTCTAGGAGAGTTTCCCCGATACTGTGTACATGACATAGCCCCAGTGCGGAGTTTGTTGCTTCCAATGTTCAAAAGTCGCCCCAACCCGTTTTCAAGCTCTGAAGGCCCTTGAAGAAAAAAAAGATGGGGCGGGGGTCAAGGTGTACGGACGCTGCTCTCGGCTCCGATACCCCTCAAGCACAAGGGCGTACTTGAGGGGTACACAAGCGCACAAGCACCCACACCGGAGATCCGCCGTTATAGTCGGCAATCGAACCTGCGACAAGAAATCGACGAGAAGGACGCAACCAGTTTCGAATAGGAGCGATCGTGTCCAACGCATCTCGTTTCACACGCCGTTCACCGTCGTCGCAAGGGGTTAACGCCTTTATTCCACAGACGCCGTCCACAAGCTGGGGTAGGGGAGGGGGCGTGCAGCAACGGCGAACCCGCGATACAAAAACAAAACGCGGCACTGGCGCGCCGTGCGACGCAGGAATGCTTGTCCGGACCACAAACACACACACGCACACCACACATCGAGCAGGCCTCCCTCGGACCGTTCGTCTGACGCTC
This sequence comes from Dermacentor variabilis, assembly GCF_050947875.1. Taxonomy (NCBI): domain Eukaryota; kingdom Metazoa; phylum Arthropoda; class Arachnida; order Ixodida; family Ixodidae; genus Dermacentor; species Dermacentor variabilis. Next base: position 110,813,609 of record NC_134569.1, on the reverse strand, counting down.
ACTTCCAGCGCAGTTCCGCCCTGGGCTAAACGTCGGCCGCACTTGCCAAGCTATAGAAGGCGGCGTCCACGCCGATCGGCCAAACACGCTGCATTCAGCGAGGGTGTAAAAGATGGTTTTGACTCTCCACCCTGGCCGCCACGTAGAGGCAGGGCGGAGCTGCGCCGCCCGCTAGTCGCCACCAAGGCCCGAAACCCGCGTCCAGACGACATCGGCGCCTGGTAAACGCGGCCACGCCGGGAGGAACGGCTCGCGCAGGCAGGTGCACACCCGTTAGGGCGCAGCGGACGAGTATGGCCCGACGATGGTCCATCACTTATCACTACCACCGACACAAGTGGCACAAACCGCACGCAAACCGGTAACAGCCCGCTCTGCTTCTTCGAAAGGCGCGCGAAAACCGTGGTCCGCGAACAACTTGACCCACCAGAGGGCTCCTTCCGCGCCCCTTCTCTGGGCGCGACCATGGTACATACAGGCAGTAACAGAAAAGGAACTGCACACACGCACTCCCCGTGGTTAAAAAAAAATAACAAAAAATTAAGGGAAGCACCTCGGGCGCGCGCGTCGCCGCAGCTGTCTGGGATTAATCGGGACGCAGTCCAGCACTGCACCTGCTGCCGCCAAATGGTTACACACGGCCGGCGGCAGCGTACAAATCAATACACCGGCTTCTCTCCGTACACGGACAACAAACCGCCACGGACCGCTCGCCGCAAGTACTTGCCTGCGCGTGCGCGTACGAGCGCGCGCCGCGACGACCGTGCAGGGTACGCAATGCGCCAAAGAAAACACACAGGCAAAAGCAGGTAAGAATAACGTACATATGTTGCAGCAGCAGAAATACAAAAATACTCTTTGGTTCTCTCTATGCTAGACAATGACAAAAGCATCGTTACTGAGTGGTCGACAAAAATAAAAAGAGGGGGGAGAAACACAGGCACACAACAAAACTGCACACTAATGGGGCACAACCATTCTTGCGAGCTGCTGCCACGATTTAAGAAATGACTCTCGCGACAGAACCACTACCCCCCATTCTGCTCCTCGAGGACCCGCTTCGGTTAAGTGCTACAGACCAACGCGGCTCGGAGTGTACGGGCTCAGAGAAGAGGTCACGACACCTTCAAAGAGAGGTTAGAGTAGCCCGACCAAGTCCTGCAGCTTCTATCCTTCCTTCCACCCAGGGCAGTGTGCCACTCTAGCTAAGCTAAACACAAAACACCCCAGATCTGAAGTAGTGACAAGCTCTGGGGAGTGCCTTGGCAAAAGCTGCAGAACTATTGCTGGGACCTCCTGGGTTTCTGAAGATATGTGCTGTCACGGTAACAGAATCTAGAAAAGTCCTGCTGCACTAGGCACATAGAAGCCCGTCTCGAGCAAGCCGACGCACCAACAGCAACAGGAAAGGGGCTCCCACCATGCAAGCAGCACTGCAAAATGTGCAGCGTTCAGCAGACAACTGTGCAGTCCAGTCCTTTCTATCTGCACCAAAACCACTATCAGTTGCTGATCTCCTAATCAAAACACACTGTAAGTCTTGTCAACTCAGACTCCTCACATTAGCAACACAGCAAGGCCTCCAAGAAGTCTTGCTGATTCACCACACACCTGGTAAACGCCTACTGCAAGACCTTACACATGAAGTAATCTCTTAGCATGCAGCCTGAAGGGTATAAACACGAGCTTGCAGCACTGCCTGCATGACAGAAGCCCACAGGTCCGGCCACCCTTGCTGTTCAAGAAAACCTTCCAACCCACGGTGCAGCAGCACAGACAGAGAACAAGGACAGAAGAATCGGAACGGCCCGCCTCTCCTGGCAGCAAGAGGGGCCACCCCGTGGGCGTGCACACAGCTTGTCACATGCTGCCCTCCTGCTCCAGCCACACCGCACCACCCGCGGTGCCTGCTTCTTCAGAAGGGGCCCCATCTAACTCTGCGACCACCTCCTGGCCTCGGGGTTCCCCCAACTGCTATGCCTTGGGTATCACTTTCATGCTCAGCAGGGAGCCGGCCTGGCACGTGGCAATGGCTTAACACACACACATCAGAGTTTATGGCACTTAATGCCGCCACAAATGGTCACATTCGCAAGCTATGCAAGCTGCCCTCCGCCTCGCGAGGTTGAGTGGAACCCAGCTTAGACTTGACACCATAGTCAGCCACTTGGGCCAAGCACTCAGCAAGGAAGTGGCCACAGAGTACGGTGCCCAGATTGGCGTCACGCGTGCGGTGGCGGGGAGAACAGACTTGCCTGCTGCGCAGCCCAACACAATAGGGAACCCAGACAGGACATCGGAAAACCACGCTGCAAGAGTAAAAGGCTGGCCTGGCACCTAAGCGTATACAGCACACCCTGCACGCTAATTCTTTGCAGGAGCTACTTTGTATGCTATGTCGTCCCAAGCAACTAAACAACAGTAAAAGAATTAGCTACTTGAATATGAAAGGGACATTTCACTACTCTGAAAATGACCACACAGCTGATCATGTTCAGGCTGCCTTCTGCTCTTCAACGATACTCAGTGTCCATAACAGCTCCACTCAAATAGAGGGAAAATATATTAATAAATAAAAATCATACTCCTGAATATTTTTATGGCCTGAGGAATGCAGGATCATTTGCATTGTCTGCACATGAGCAGACCAATCCACCCAGAAATAAAGTGCACAGAAACCTTACGGCTGTAACCATCGGATGTACTGAGGTGTGGTAAATTCAGAGCCTCGAGCAAAGCCCTCCCGAGGTCATATGCACTACACATAAGCCCTAAGCATAGCAATGTAGCAGACATCAATAACCTTGTTGTTTTGAACATGGGCCAGCGCTGGTGTGACCTTAAGCTTTTGCAGCGTGGTTGCAAGCCAGGAAAAGGAAATAGCAGACCCCCCTAAACTTCCTTGCACAGAGAGACACATACACGGTTCTTATTCAAGCGCAATGACCCCGAGTCTGCATTCTTTTTGAGTATCATCTAGACCTACCCCTCCCTACTCAACTTACTGTAACAAACATCTAAAGATGTTTAAAAAAAAAAAAAACACCTAGCAAGAAGGCAGAACAGAAAAGAGGGGCTGAAAGGGGGTGCAGAGCCGCAAGTGTCAATGCATGCCGGCAGTTGTCACGGGGAATCGTGCATGGCCCTTTTCTTGATGGTTGGCTCGGCTCTAATCGGCTTTACGGCTCTTGTGCCGCTTGAAGTCGCCGGACTCATGGCTGTTCTGAGGAGTCTTCTCGTCCTCCTGGCTGCTTGACTCATCATCGCTGCGCAAGTCCTTGACCTGCATATGCCACGCCAGTTCTCTATCAATAATGCATTTCCCTTCCAACAGATCAGGCTTGCCAGCACCGGGAGTAGCAATGCCACATGCAGCTACGAAAATTAAATTGCTTCTGTGGCCAAGCACTCAAGTCTCTAAAAGCATAGGTGAGAGCCAAGACGAAACTGAGCTGAGGCACAAATGCACTCTGCAGTGTTGAGCATGGAAAAAAATGATTACTTATGAGAGAAAGCAAGGGTGGGGAACAGAGGTTGCACAGCCTTGATTGCAAGCATATAGAGGATATTCAAAATGTAAAGTGCCATCTATTGACCTGAAGCAAAGTACCATTTGCCATCTTGCTGAAGGCAGGGTAAGACGAAAAACTGCTCATTGCTCGTAGCTAAACACACAGCTGCTGCATTCAACCTCATTCAGAGGTGGGACTGCCCAAAGTCATTTTGGAGCAATTTAGAGTACATGAAATGTCATTTCGACGCAATTTGGAGCAGGCCCAATCTGAATTTTGATGGAATAATAGAATATGACAGCACACTTCAAAGCCATGACGGAACAGAAAATAAAGCAACACGAGTGCTGTGCTGCGACTGTCTTAAGCTGGATTTTGAAGCAGATTACCCTGACACTGAAAATGGCTAGAGCATGCAAATTTTAGCACTAGTGCCTGCAGATTTTTAATTATTGGTAACAATAAAAATAAAAATGCATTCTCCTATAGTGAGTCCTAAATTCCTAAAAGTAGCCCAAGACATTTTTTATAAATACACTGTTTATTTAATGTCTCGACAGTGTGGGTGAAGTGCCTGGAAATGTACTTCAAGAACAGATTGTACTGAAAAGCCTAAGTTATGAACTAATGCGCTTTACTGAAAGCCATTTTTACATAATGGAAATAGTTCTGCCTTGCTGCAAGCCAATCAGAAAGCAGGGCAGCAGAAGCGCACTTTGTAGCTACAGCATACGAGAAGAAAAAAAAAAAATCGCAGTTTCATTCAAAAGGCGAAGCATTCATTGCAATAGTAAATTAGTAGACAGCTATATGGAGTAAGGATATCAATTTTATTGGCTGTATGAACTCTCAAACATTCGTCTGCTCGACAGCGGAAAATGTTCTCAAATTATGCGATCCAATCGACGTTGTAACAATTTCTGTGTCACCATATGTCACCACAGACCCAGAGAGCCACAGTCTCCCCTGGGATGGTATAATCGAACACTATTCCAAGCTGTTTTTATTGCGATAGCAATTCTATGAACACTCCAGGTGCATTACTGCCATCGCCGTGATATTCTGTATAAAGTTAAAGCACGATCAACGTTGTCACCACGCATCGTATGTTTGAGTGAAGGATTGCAAGGATCAGGCGATGACTGCGGCTCAATCTTGCATGCGCAAGGGAGGAAAGCAGGGGAGGAAGCACGCTGTCTTGTGTCGAGGCCCAAGGCACCGGGAGGAGGGGAGGGACGGGGGCCTTCTACTGTGGTGGCTACTGCGTATGGTGCAGGCGCCCCATCTTGAGAGTGATCTGCGATGCGGACAAAGTACGCGGTCCTCATCTTCAATGCAATCTGCTGTGTGCAGAGTGCTGGTAGCTTCATATGCACTCTGCTTTCAAAGCTTAGTTCGCCGCGTTGAAGCAAGACGTGGCTAGAAGGTCAATTTGCTCGCTGCTGCTGCCGTACTTCCTCACTCCACAGTTTTGACAGCGAGTTTCTGGGGTCATTGAGCGATATATGTTTATGTTTACCTGTGCGCATGTGACACCTTATTTGTTGATTCAGTTAGAAAACGAATGCCTACATGTTTATACAGCCGATAAAACTACTATCCTTACTTTGTACCTATTAATTTGCTATCGGAGCGACGTTTTATTTTAAGTCTGCTATTGGCCCTTTATGAGAGATTACAATGGCTCAGGCCTCGCCCACATGGGCACAGAAACAGGTTGGAAGAGTTTTTTTTTTTTTTTATGATTCTGAACGAAAAATTGCTTGGGAACATTAACTTCTCTTTAGCCAATGTGAGTGAAACTATTTTTGTTTGATTTTTATGTGAAGGCACTGGTGTTCCACACACAACGAACTTAGAGATATTTAAGTGTGAAGCATTTTAGCGGCTAAAAAATTAATTTTAGAAACGTAATCAACAATATCTCGCAGGTTGTTGCGGCAAGCACCTTGTTCTAAATATTTTCAATACAAAGTAACAATGAAGACAATTTCTGTGAAGACAGTGCGATGTTGATGAATTTTTACTAACATCTCTACAAAATTGATTTTCACACGTTAGCACAAGCTGAAAAGTCCAGACAGCTCAGCAAAGTTCGTCAGACCAGGTTTTCCCATAAGAGACAAAATGGAAGAGTGGGCACGACATCAGTGCACATAGCTCTACATATCTTTACTACAACGGCTCACCAATGGCATAGAGATGGACAACAATCGCGAGCTTTAACCTCAAGATAAGCGGTGCCCTGTTTAACTGCATATTCATTTTTCGTACTTTCATTTGGCACTTAAAGAGACCCTAAGAGAAAAATTATTTTTTTCTGCATCAGTAAATTACCCTCCTAGAATATCAAAAGCACCACTCTTACCATGAAAAGACACTTGGTAAACCAGGAAAAGTGCAATAACAAAATACAAGAGGCGACACCACCTTCAAGTTCTCGCACCAGCTCACAGAGATGTCATGGATTTTGACAGCTTTTTCTGGGGCCTTAGCTAATTCTTTAGCAGTAAAGATCGACTACATTGCATTCTAAAGGAGGCCAAGATTGAACCTGGAGAGTTTAGGGAACTTTTGCAGAGCCAACATGGCCTAAATGTGAAAAAAAGGAAAAACATACTTTGAAATTCCTGATGTCACAGTGAGGTACCCGTATTGGGGTTCCGGCGAGAAATTAGAAAGCTGAAATTCTGACCTTCCTTTTCTCTTCTAATGATCGAACAATTATACTGAAATTAACTACAAGAGAGTTTTCAAGAAACATTTTATCCATCTGAAGATACGTATTTAGTGTTTTGCTTTAGTGGCACTTTAATTACAGTGTTTCTTTGTTGTCTCTGGGGTTGGGGTGCTGCACTATATATTGTGCCTAAATGCACGTTCGCAGGGTTGCTCAGGTTATTGCGCTGTGCTTGAAGGCGGAGCATATGTGAATAGCAAAGTCCTCAATACTTACAAACAGCTGAAACACAAAAGCAGTGCGAGAGTTATGCAGTGCACAGAACGCTAGCGAGAGAGCATGCGCAATGCCCTATTGTGTGAGAACTTTATACTCGCGACAGCAAACGGTAGAAAACGGTGCACGGAAAAAGTCTGCCGACCCTAAACTTGCCGATCACGTTTGTCCTCCATTCTCACGGGACATGCATGTGCAACCTGACTTGCCCAATTTCAGTTCACATGCCCTAGCGAGAATTCAACATGAATGGAGCAACCACAATGCTCATTAGTCGCTTGCACTGAACTTTATCAGCTTCGACACACAGCACTAGTACTGGAACTCTGGCTCATGTGAGATGCATTTTCTTGAGGACCAGCAATGAATCTGGAGGGTTGTAATGCAAGGTTGTTTTAGAGGCTTCAGTCGAAAATTCGAGAGTATATAATTGTTTAGCATACTTTATTCAAGTTCGAAGCGCATGTCACCACAAAGAAAAAGTCTATAAACGTTTCGGTTTGAAAGGACGACGCCTCTTGAGAATGCTATCCGGACGGGTATACAGTAAAACCTCATTAAACTGTACCCGCTTAAATAGTACTTTCATTTCACAAGTAATAAAGTGAAATCGCCGACTCAGTGGCCATTGAATTTAATGTGCGTTGTATCCGCATAAACTGTATCAGCTTATGGTGTACGTATCGGTTAAATGTAGTGTTTGCACTTTTCGACATGCAATCATGGCAGAACAACGAGCATCAGACATCATAACAGCCTCCAAGAACAAACGCAGAGGCCACTTCGAAGGGTGAAGCCACATCAACACCAACATCATTTTGGCGCCTTGCGAGAGCGCGCTGCGGCCTGTGTTGTGGCGTTGTGCAGAAGCTGACAAAAACCGGGTGCCCAGCATGGAAGAAAAATTGGACATTGTTCAGCCTATCAAACGTGGCATGAAGAAGTTGGCGCTGGCAAGCGAGAAGGATCTACTGTTGACTACGGTGTGTGGCATTTGGAATGCAAAGTTGCTCAGCAGTGCTGCTGCGACTGCGAAATGATGTCGGATGCGAGGTTAGACTCTTTGCCATCGTTGCCTCGGTTACTGCTGAAATGTCAGCTAACAACAGTGATGAGGACGACATGGAAAGCAACAGCACAGGCACGGGAAATTCAGGCCCAACCGTGGCAGAAGCTGCGCGTTACATCAGCCTCACGCGCGTGTTTGCCGAGAAGAGGGGCTGGCAGAAAAGCTGGCTCGCTGCCGTTGCTGCTAGGCCGACACGTCATCAAATGAAAGTAACAGACGTTTGTTGTGCAAAGTGAATAAATACTGCATGCTTTTTGCCCTTTCATCGCACTCTCTCTGAGTTCCATTTTTGACGGGTAAGTGGGTGATCTTACACTATTTTGATTAAGCAGTACTACCATTTATTGTGTACTTTTTCCGAGCTCCAGCTGACTATGGTTTAACTAGGTTTCGCTGTACAAGGATGCAAAAACCAACAGGCATGCTTTTGTTGATTCGTGGATGCACAGCGAAGTTCACTTTTCATGAATCGCTGAACAATGAAGACGACTGCTGCATTTCAGAGACCTGAACAGCCACAATGCGACGATTGCCAAGCTGCACTAGGCTGCACAACACACAGGTGCTTCGCAACTGCATCTTGGGGAAGATGGCAGATGTGGCTAGTGTTGCCAGAACACAATGCATTTTGAATATCCCCTGTAGGGGATACTCATAAGCCCCCTCAAGGTAGAGACATTCCTTCTCTCCTGGCCTCTCCCCCTGTATCCTCGCCGCCATATGCCTTACCTCGCCGCTCATTCCCTCAGCTCTTTTAGATAGCTGCGATTGCGTTATCCAAAAGGCCGATCACAGGAGTCAAAATCACTGCGATCAAGAGCAACTGTCACGCCAATGGCACAAGTCAAAATAACGAACTATGAAAACAAACTGTATGGCAGCCGACAGTGCCCGGACGTTCACGCACTTGTTCCCTCAGAAACAGCATGCGCCCTACCATGCGACTCTGCTCCAAAAACAGGGACCTGTGGATAAGCCCTGGACCTCCTCAGCTGCCCTCGTTTGCCGGCTCGGGCAACTAGACGAAAGAATGTTGTTGCCTTTAATTTCATTCACGGGGCTTATACCCCTGTCACACGGGAAGATTTAATGTCATTCGAATTGAATGGCATTCGTATATAACCCCACTAATCGGGATTTGCATGTAAAAATTTATTGTCATTCGAATGGAATGACATTTACCATCGAATGAGCTACGGGAACTCATTCACATTTGATTTCGAAGCGAATGTATATGCAACGCAAAAAAAATAATGTGTGCATCAGCAAAGTCAGAAGATGTTTATTCAGACTTATAAAAAGGAATACCGTATTTACTCGCATAATGATTGCACTTTTTTTGTCAGAACAATTGATGCAAAATCAGGGGTGCAATCATTACGCGGGTAAAATTTCCTGCAAAAAGAAAAAAAATTTTTTTTCGTCTCGTGTTTGCTGCGGGACACCAAAACAAAAATGGCAGCCGGCGGTGCAAGCCGAACGCGCCGAACGCTATTTTCTTTTTTTTTCTTCTCGAGAGTACATTATGTGCATTGAAACAGTTTCTTCCGTATCAGTAATGAGTAATATTGTTAATATCGACAAGTTTGCGGCAATAACATAGCCATGTCCACTTTGAGGGGACAGAAACAGATGGGCGCGCTTAGCTGCCAGTGACATAGAAACACATGACCGGCATGCTGCAGAAACTGCGGCATCTGTCTTCACTGCTATCCTAATACGGCACGTTTCCGCTAAGGGTGAGCGAATATCTTAGCTGCGTTACAAGCGTCGGCGTATGAATAGGGTACACATTTAACGTATCAGTGTAAACTTGGCTACTATCGTTGGTGGCTACTATCGTTGTCGCTTGCGATTTGCTGCGTGCCCACGAGTGCAGATGAGAAGAATTGAAAGGCGCCTTTTTTGTTGTTGTTGACCACAACCATTATATAGCCTACACATAATAAAGGCAAGTTTGGTTGCAGCTTTTTTTAGTCATGGAAGTGCGGAAAGTGATGAAAGTAATGAAATGAGGCATCTACTTAAGAATGTTGGGTGCATGCAGACCACTTGGTATGTCTTCAAGAGTCGTTCACGTAGCATTCAACAGATGGTAAGCGCGATCATCATTAGCTAGACTTGGCACACGACATATCGCTGCGGCAAGTTCGGGGTGCGATCATTGCACGGGAAATAAAAAAAATCGAATTTTGACGACAAAATTCAGGGGTGCGATCATTACACGAGTGCGATCATTACACGAGTAAATACGGTAATTATTTTTGCCGCGATGATATTTTCACCACGGGCTGTACTCAAGCGCTATTACTCTTTGCATCAGGAGTCTGTTGTGGCGGTCGGCCATATTGGACGTGTTGATCGAAGTGCTTTTAGTTGTGAATAATTGGCGTCAAAATGTTTTCGTCCGTTTTAAAAGTACTCGCAAAAGTTTTTAAACGTGTATAAAAAGCACAAAATTTTTGAATTTTACAAAGTTTGTTCCAGATCGTCACTGCTATCATTTACGAATGCCATTATATTTTACTGTGTAGCACCGCAAGAGACCGAATGGCATTCAATGCATCGAATACCATTCGATTCAAATGACATTAAATCTTTCCGTGTGACAGGGCTATTAGATATTCAAAATGTCAAGCGCCACCGAGCGACTTGCTGCAAAGCACCACTCGTCCTCTTGACGAAGGCACGGCAAAACAAATGTGCTTGTCCGACAACATAGCTACATGTACAGCTGCTGCTTTCATCTTTGTTCTGTGGTGGCCTCCCCCTGCTGTTCACTGCCACATGTGAAGCAAGGAGCTCGTGGCAACAAGCTAGGCTTTTTCGTATTTTGGCAATAAGTATAACAAAATCAGTGCATAAAACCAAATACGCATGCTAAGCAGTGGCCAATGCAGATGATGCTTTCCATCTGTCTGCTCCTTCCATCCACCTTTCCCTTGTGTCTGCTTGTTTGCTGCACTGTCTAGAAATCCCTCTTGCCCTCCTTAGAAGTTGCAAAAATAGTTTTCTCTTCACCACATCAGCTGAATTAGTGCTCAAGGGCTACACTTGCTTCCGCATGAAAAATTGTTTGGGAATGCGAATGCCTGCTTGCCAATGTGAGCGCGTTGCTGGTTACTATACAATAGAGGGAGATGCTCCTCAAAAATGATCTTATTTTTTTAGTTATTTGTACTAGAGGTTTGAAAATTGAGCCCAATTAGAGAGTTTTTCAAATAGATTTCGAATATGTCGTTAGTTTTTGTCTAGCTGCTATATTTCTTGAGTTATGTCCTACACAACAGCAAAATATGGTGATCTTTGCAGGCACTTTCATGTGTACTAAACTTTCACAAAAAGCATCATGCTGTAGCTAATTTAGCTCTTTGAAGACTGCAAAGTGCCAATATCTATCCAAACAGCATGTACAATTAGTGGAACTATGCAAAAGAAGATTAACACAATTCCCAATCCGATGAGAATAACATTGTGCACTTATAGATGTCCTATACTAATGATATTTCCATAATTCTTCCAAGATATGTAGAATGCTGATATATAGTGGAATTTGCAATATCTCTGAGCAGTAGCTGCGAAAGTACAAAGTTAGATTCTATGGGATTGTGAAAGAAATCAGGTAAAGTGTCCCAATTCTTTTTGCATAGTTCCAGCAATTTTACATGCAGTTTAAATAGATATCAGCGCATTGCGGTCTACAATGAGCTAAATAAGCTACAGCAAGATGCTTTCTGTAAAAATTTTATGCACAAGAAAGTGCCTCCAAAGATCACTATATTTTGCTGTTGTGTAGGGCATAACTAAAACAATATATCAACTATACAAAGTCTAATGACATATTTGAAATATGCATAAAAAGCTGAATGGCAGTGTTTTCATACCTATAGAACAAATGAAAAAATAACCTGTTTTGAGGAGCATGTCCCGTTAAGTTTGAACGTTTTAAAATAAACCTTCTACTAGCAGAGCACTGGCTGCCAGCTGCTCGGTGACATAAGCAGTAATATCGCCTCGAGGGGAGTGGCTAGGTGCGTCCTGCAGTGTCCATTCTGGTCTTGCGCGCTGCAAGGGTCGCAATCCGTCGTGCTACAGTTTTTTAGATCTAAATGTTCGTATGCAGGGGTGCAACAGCTGAAATGGGATATGGAGCAATTTTTGGACATTAAAATCTCAGTATTCAAACAGAAAAATCACAATTCGGAGCAGGTTATGTGAAAAAAAAAAAAAAAGAGACTCCATTGTGGAGCACCAGATTCGAATGATTGTCAATGTAAGCAAATAGACTGAATAAACGAGCAAGCAACAGTCCCAATCGCATGAGCCTTCATTTTCCGTGCCTCCATTTGGAATTTAAGTGCCGTGTTTTCTTTTTCATTTTTGGCTTTTGTATTGAGACACCGCGATATATACAGTGTGCCTAACAGCGTATTTGCAGGGCTGCTCATGTTAATCCTCTAAGCTTGAAGCCGAAGCATCTGTAAACAGCAAAGTCCTCAATACTTACCATTCCCTGAAGCACAAAATCAGTGCAATAATTAAGCAGCGTACAGAACGCAAGTGAGAGAGAACACACGTAACACCTTATCATATCAAAAGTTTGTACTTGCACTAGAGGATTGCAGAAAACAACGCACAGGACAAATTAATTCCCGACCGTCAACTTACCAATCAAGTTCAACTTGACATGCATGCATGTGCGACCTGACTTGCACAATTTTCAGTTTTGGCTTCAAGCGAGAATAGAAGACAAATGGAACAACCACAGTGCTCATTAGTGTCACGCACGAGGCTTTATCAACTTCTACGAACAGCGCAAGTACCAGAGCTTCAATTCACAGGAGACGCATTTGCTTGAGGACAAGCAATGAATCTGCGGAAGGGGTGTTGTAATGCAGTGCAAGGTTGCTTTAGAGGCAGCAGTCAAAAATTTGAGATTGTATAAACATTTTTTTAGGGTACTTACTCAGGTTGGAAATGTGCAATGCAGGGAAAAAAAGTTTGTCAACTATTTTGGTTTCAAAGCAATATGCCTCATGAGAATGCCGTCTCGACTGATATCAAGGGGGGGGGGGGGAAAGGAAAGTGTGGCTTCATTGATTCGTGGTGACACAAGGAAGTTCCCCCTTCAATGATCACTGGATGGTGAAGGAGACTGTCGCATTTTAGAGCCTTGGAACAGCCACACATTCACGAGTGCCGTGCTGCACTAGGCCAGCACAACGTACAGCCACTTTGCAATTGTGCCTCGGGGAACTTGGCAGATGTGGCGAGTGTTGCCAGATCAGCATGCATGTTGAATATCCATCCCCTATTGAGTGTGCCAATCTTTCAATGGCAAGGTAACCATGGAGAATGTAGACCACAAATGGTCTATCTCCCTGGTTTGTCCTATCCCTGCAAGCATTATATGTCAGGTGTGTTTATGCATTCTTCTCAGCACTAACCGATACCATTTTGCTTCCTTTGCAATGAAAAGTGCCATATCATCTCATTTCAATCACACAACTATGCCTTTCACTTCTCCACGATGCAAAAGAAGCTATACACAAATTTATCATCTATCTAATATCAAAGCAGACAACAAACTGCGCAGTAGCGCAGTACAAGTAGCAAGCACACAGCTACTAGCTGTGTCGCCTCATTTTAAGAGCAGCTTGTTCATACAGGTATGGAACTCACCCCATTGCTTGTAATGGCCTGCAGCGCCATTCGAGCAATCATCCAAGTCCAGACTATGTGCAGGAACTGCAGGGCGACCAGCAGTGAGTTGAAGATGTAGTAGGCAGCAAACATCTCAATCACCTTCACCGCCTCAAACATAGTGTAGTAGATGACCCTGCAAAAGCCACACATAGTGCATCACATTCTCTACATATGTTTGCAAAAGGTGGCGCACATTTCACACACACGAATTTTCAGCAGCAACATGAGCAGGTTTTCTTGGTATTTCTCTACTCAATGCAAGACAAACTTCTCGACGTCACAAACTAGGTGCCATCACATCGCGACTCCATCGGTGAAAAGGATGTTCCACATTGGCTGTCATGGCCATTAGTGGCGCTGGCTGGCACTTCCTGGGTCACATCTACGTAAATACTCGTACAGTAAAACCTCGTTAAACCGTACCCGCTTAAACAGTAGTTTCGTTTTAAAAGTAGTAAAGTCAAATCCCCGACTCAGCGGCCATTGAACATAATGTGTTTGGTATCCGCATAAACCGTACCAGCTTACTGCGTACGCATTGGCTAAAACATAGCGTTTGAACTCGTCGTTTGAACTCGTCGTGCAAACACGGTGCTGCGCTGTCTCCATCGGGCGGCCCGGCAGAACAACACGCCTCAGAGATCGGAACAACGGCCTCCAAGCGCCCTGTGCGTTTGCGCGTGAAGCCACATCCAACATCATTTCGACGCGGTGCCAGAGAGCGTTACGGCGTCGTGCAAGCGAGGACTCGCGTCGTTCCGAAGCGTGGATAAAAAAGACGCCGGGTGCTCAGCATAGAAGAAAAATTAGACATCGTCCGTGCTATCGAACGTGACACGAAGTCGGCGCTGACACGCAACAGGGATCTGCTGTTGACTACAGTGTGTGGCATTTGGAATGCGAAGAAGTTGCTCGGCAGCGCTGCTGCGACCGCGAAGATATGTTGGCTACGAGGTTCGACTTTTCGCCATCGTTGCCTCTGTTGTTGCCGAAGTGTCGACTAGCGACAGTGACGAGGACGACAAGCAAAGCGATAGCACAAGCGATTCAGGCTCGACAGTGGCATAAGCTGCGCGTTGCGTCAGCCTCATGAATGCAATCGTCGCGACGACAATAGGGGCGCGATAACGTAACTCTATTCCAAATGAAAATTATTCCAAACTCCGGCACCCGTAATGAAAAAGGCGCCCCCGGGACTTCTGCAGCACTACTGCGCACATGCACGGTGAATACGTAACGCCAACAAGGAATCTGCCATGCGAGTGTTTGCCGAGAAGAGGGGGCTGGCTGAAAAGCTGGCACGCACCTTCAGTAAGTTTGAGGCCGCTGTCGTCAGTGTGCTAGGCCGCCGCGGCATCAAACGAAAATAACGCTTTTGTCGCGCGAAGTGAATAAATGCTGCATGTTTTTTCCCCTTTCATCGCACTCTCTCTGAGTTCCGTTTTCGACAGGTAAGTGGGCGATCTCATGCTATTCGGTTAAACAGTACTACCGTTTAGTACGTACCTTTCCCGAGCTCCGGCCAACTACGGTTTAACAAGGTTTCACTGTACAATCGGCCTGAAATTCCGCGTCGCAAGTCTGTTCAACGTTCCAGCTCGCCTGCTGTTGACAAACTAATCGTTCCCCTCTCCAAGAAAACGTCACTGCTTTGGCATTTGCCACTCCCCGAGCTGGCTCGGGCAGCAAGGCAAGTAACGTGAAGGCAATTGACATCACCAATCGCCAAGAGGACCAAAAGTCTGCGGCAAACACTCAGGCACCGGCACTGCCATGGGTGCACTCACAGCCAACTCCAACCAGTGTGAAACCATGAGGGGGCAAACAACCCTTCTGGTGGAGACCTCTCCACTTTCCTGGACAATGGGCCTCACCGCCGATTATTTTGACTATATACTAAGGAGGTTACGGCCTTCCTGGCCCTCATGTCAACCAGAATTGCTTGGAACTCTACAGAACTATATAGAAATTATGTATATATACTTCTTCTCGTTTTCATCAGCACAATGCCCGCCTTCATCGTCATCTCCTGATGCCTGTGGTGAAACCCACCTCACCCGGTCCCGATTTTATCAATATCGGAGAATGTGGACATGGGAACAGCCACCATCAAGGCACAATTGATGTTGCAACGCGTGCGTAATGTGGACGTACTGCTAAAATTGTTGAGTGCCCTTAAACTAATGCAGCAACACTATAAAATAAGCAAGGATGGCACGAACACATCTACTGACACATTTTGTGCTCATCCAGCGTCTGTGCAGGTAAGAAATAAAATGTACATTTACCAGCATGCTGCAGAGAGCACTAGCTTTACAAATAGGTTTGCAAACCAAATCACGACAGAAGAAATTTTGTGTTTGCTTTCAGACTGCAAGGCCACAAATACAGTGTAGGCTAAAATAACATGGGTAATACATATGATTAACTAAAACAATAGTTAATAATAAATAACGAAGGTAAATAAATCTTATTACAAATGCTAATTTATATTAACTGCTATGCTTGCTATCAGCCACCAATCAAACATAATTAGTGATCCTGCAGGAACCAGAGCCTTGAGACCCATTCACGTTGGTTTCCTAAACAACAACAATAAAAAGAAGGTATATTTTGTACCCGCAATGTGAAGCCTGTTTCTCTCCGAGCAATTAACCTTAGCATATGGCTTTTGTGACACAAGTGCACCGTGCAGATGCTTCAGCTTGGATCACAGAGCATATGTGCCGTGCAGTAAGTTTCGACCACCCACCTGCAGCTTCTGAGCAATGAAGTGTGATCTAGAAAGCGGTTCTCTAAGTTGCTAAAATGCAGCCAGACTGCTCAACCTGTTGATAAAAAAAATGCCGTTGTTCGCTAAATAGAAAAATTTGCCTCTAAAAGGTCCAAAAGCCACTAATTCTGCCATCGAAATTGCTATAGTAATGACAACACTCATGGAGTGTCTTGAGCCTTGGGGCATAGCATACAGTGCTGAGAGAGCATGCAAGACACAGCTATAGCCAGTAAACACATCAGACTTAGTGCAGTCCACTTTTTTTTTAAGTAGCAGACAAATAAGTCTGCCTAGCTTATTTAGGGCAATACGCCTGGAATTTCTTGCACAGCAATGAATAGCCTTTGTAAAATAAAAAAATGTTACTAAGTACACGACTGCAACTAACTCTGGACATCTATTGTACGTGCAAGGTCTATGCCCCTTCCAGCAACTTTTCGAAAAATGAATACCCTGAATCAGGGGGTACAGGCGGTGGGTTGGACTATGTGGACATTTACTTTCTCATGGCTTGGAAACAGGCTCCAAGTTTGACTACAGTCTAAGCTCCAGCACAGATGTAGCCACCATTCTGCCTATGCAATCAACAGCTCACAAGGTATGCTGTGTGCAAAGGTACACTTGATGCAACTGCATCAAGTGCACCTAGCAATGAAGATGCTCCATAAACATCACTCAAACAGAAGGCAGTATTTTTCTTTTAACTAGAAATGGACCTCACAGTGGAGAGAAGTTTTGGTGCCTCGGAAGTATGGGATGTGTGAATTGCGGGCAACCACTAGGCATAATTCACAAGGCTTTTGTGAAGTGCTGCGTTTCCATTCTGCCGGAGCCAGTTGCATTGTCACCAGGAGCTGCAGAGCTGATGAGATCCAGTATTTTGCAGCCAGCAGACAGATAGAGACTGACTTCTGACACAATAAGTTTGCCATTACTCATACGCTAGAAGGTGTGTCATCCACCTTCTCTGTTTCTGGATGTCAACAGTTTTGGAGACTGGAACGGGGGAGGGGAATTGTCTAACACTCGGATTCCACTTATGTGCATTAATATACACCAGTCAGTCTCCCATTGCATCTACGGGAGATATGACTTGCACGAAGTCGTAGAAATGGAGACTTTTTGTAAGGATTTTAGCATTGTTCCACGCAGTTACTTTGGCGGGTTATACGTGTGGATCCTTCTTTTTCTCCCTCCAGGCTGTTGTAATTGGGGGTGTGAGTTACACACGGAAATATACGGTCATCGTCATCATCATCATCAGCCTATCGTATGTCCATTGCAGGACGAAGCCCTCTCCCTGCGATTTCCAATTATGCCTGTCCTGCGCCAATTGATTCCAACTAGCGCCAGCGAATTTCCCAATTTCATCAGTACCAATTCAGTACAAAAAACAATAGGGGTGTGCCACATGCGCGCTTACCTGTATGGGTAGAGCCCCAGCCTGGACACCAACCAGCAGATGGTGAACACAGCGAAGGCAGCATCTGCAAGGCGCTGACGTTTTACGTACTTGGCCATTTTAGCTGCCTGCATGAGAGGAAGTGACAGAGGGTGTTCAACTCTTTTCCTGTGCTGACCGATGGCTTTTGCCTGCCATAAACAGGGTGCCGAACCGAAAATTATTTCGGTTTGGGTTCAGACTGCTGCTCCATCTCAGTTAAGGTTCTGCTCTGGAGCAACAATATAACAGTTCGAACTAGTCTGAAGCAGTTCACGACGATTCAGAAGTAAGGAGAATTCAGTTTAAAAATGTTTTTCAGGCACACCCGCTAATTTATTCAAGTGAAAAATAACTTCTTTATACCCTTGTGTGACGCGCAAAGATTTGATTTTAATATCATGCAGGAAATTGAACACACCTTGACACAAGGTGCAGCGTGGTGTGTTTTCGATGGCCATAGTGGTCAATGTGTTTAAAACAAACGTAATTCTATTTAGTTGCACCTGTAAGCTGCCTTACATCTGCATGCACATTGCCTGTTTATGGTGAGAGACCAGTGAGGGACAAATATATTAAGATTTGGCAACGACACAGGCCCGTGTCCATTGTCCCTTACAAAGTATTTCCTGTTCTGTAGAGTCTTGTCCTGTTCTGTCAATGCATTTGAGCTTGGTAGACGTGCGCGGTAGTTGCGATGGACTACCTGCAGACCTGAACGCTGCTTTTTGACCGTCAGTCCAGCCCATGCTCTCAGGTCTGATCATAACGTCACCATCACACGTAATGACCTCACTTCAAACATTTGCCAAAAGTGGATGAAAAAAAAAAAAAATTTAACTGTGGGGTCTATTGCCACCCAGTCTTAACTGGACAGTGGGTTATGATGGACACCGTAGTAGAGGTCTCCTGGTTAATTCTGACCAGCTGGGGTTCATTGATGTGCAGCTAAATTCAAGCACAGGAGTATTTATGCATTTTGCCCCTATCAATATATGGCCATAGTAGCCGGGAATGGAACCCATAGCTGGGGTGCATATAGCTGGGATGCTGGGTTGCACATAGCATTGTGCACCCCAGCGAAAATCCATAGCCACTGAGGCACTGCAAAAAGTGAATGTAAAGAAAAGATTCTGCGTGTATGGATGTACTCTTTGTTAACAATATCATCTTGTAAGATATAGTAGACTCACATATTTTGAAACAAATGAAACCTTTTTCCTTCTACATAGACATTGAGTACTGAACAGCTTTAACCTTACAGTTGTAACTAGCTATGTCAAGTTTATTAAATGTCAAAGAGTGAGCTATGGCTAGTTAGGTACTTCACCAGTGATGATTGAAGTATTTACTCGTGTAATTCTTGCATTAGCATAATGCTAGCACCCTCCACATTGTCCATCAAGAACATGATTTTTTTTATCCCTCGAGTAATAATCGTGCCCCCAAAAATTGCAGCAGCAGAAGTCGTCTGCTTGTACCGGCCACTGATGAGGATAGCATATGACAGCCAAGCACCATCTCTTAAACGTCACGCACGCTATCAACATGCTATCAACAGCCCTAGCCCAATCCAAGCCACAAATGGCAACGTTTCTGCCATTTTTGTAAAATTTTAGTAGCGCACATGAGAAGCTGACATTTGCATTGTTTTTGTTTGCGACACTTCACTGTGGGTCGATACGAAAGCTACAGGGCTGGTTTCAAGTTGAAAGTGATTGAGTATGCTCTGGACAACGGCAACAGGGCCACCGGCAGGTACTTCGGAGTTGAGGAGTGTCGCATCTGCTACTGGGGACGGAAGCATGAAAAGCTGAAAGCCACGAACAAGGCGCGCTGGGCCTACCATGGTGCAAAGCCTGGAAAATATTCGCAGGTTGAAGCGGCACTCCTTGAATACATCAAGGGTCTCCGTGCAGAAGACGTGCTGTTTCAAGTGAATTGATCAGGAATCAGACGTGCATAACTGCAAGGAAGGAGGGCATCCCGGCACAAGATTTCCACATGAACAATGGGTGGGCCATGCGATTCATGCGCCGAAGTGGCCTGTCACTTAGGAAACCGACAACTTGTCAGCAGTTACCCTCAGCGTACTAAGACAAGACCATTTGACTTTCATCGCTTTGTGTTTAGGATCCAGCAGGTGAAGAACTTTCTGTTCTCGCAGATTGGCAACGCAGACCAAACATTGCTAAATTTTGACATGCCGAGTAGCACAACAGTTGAACAAAAAGGTATGCAGAGTGTGCACATTAGGACTACAGGTGCTAAAAAACAAAGGTGCACCGTCATGCTCGCTGTGACAACGGATGGACGAAAGCTGCCACTTTTCGTAATTTTCAAATGAAAGACGCTCCCAAAAGGAACGTTCTTTCCTGGCGTTCACATTCAGACATTTAAAAAAAAAGGGGGGGGGGGGGGGGCATGACTGGGTGGATGACTGGGTCAGAACTGTTTGGGGATGCTGCCCAGGGGCACTACTTTACTCATCGCTGCTTGTCCTCAACAGCTTCTGCGGTCAACTTGTTGACTGCGTTCGGGCGAAACTAAAGCAGCTGCCAACTGATCTAGCCAATATTGCTGGCAGTCTCCCATCGATGCTGCAACCTCTGGATGTATCTATCCTAGAACAAGTTGTTCAAGGATAATGCTTGGAAGCTGTATGCAGAATGGATGGCCGAAGGTCAACACATCATGATCCCCGCAGGCAAGACCAAGAAGCCATCAGTGAAGCTCCTTTGCACATGGATATCGGACGCACGAACCATGATTTCCCCAGACATCATAGTCTACAGCTTTAAAAAGACTGGGATTTCAAACGCTTTGGACGGAACCGAAGACAACCTGGTGCAAGACAGTGGCGATGCAGACAATGTTGAAGCTGCCGATGAGTCCGCTACCTGCAATGTTACTCTTGACTGAGACTGTGAGTATGTCGGGCAAAAGAAGCTTTTGTTGCTTAGTTTAGTGTCCGCTTAAATCTTCCTTTGTGTTGAAACTGTGGTCTTATTGCTAAGGCAATTCCTGTTTGGAAGTACCTTCTGTGGGCTTGTAGTGGCTGGTGCGAGAACCCCGATTTGCAGCCGCTTCTTTTTTTTTGAGCACTTTGTACATTCTTGCGGTAAATTTTTCCAGCGTAATTATCGCACCCTCAACTTTGCATCGATTTCTTGAAGAAAGAAAGTTCAAGGATAACACGAACTATGGTAAATGATGTTTGATGTTTTCCTGTATGGATAACGAGTTTACAAAAATAAAATCACTGAAACACCAGGCGTATCAACTGAATGCTGAGGCGCATGGCACCCTTCGTGCCCGAAGAAAATGAAGTGTAGTACATAGGCAAGCAACTTATTTTGCATGTAGAGATAAAGTGGATAATCCTTATTCGTGATGCATTTGGAAAAACTTTGGCAACTCTTAATGTAACAATGGGCCAAATACCTAAACAGGCCAGTGAACTGCTTCAATAGTGAGCACGAAACTGATGAGAAAAAGATGTAGGGCCTTATGGAAGTGTGATGCAACACCTCGGTGTTGAGAAACACCTACCGTAGTAGAAGAAATAGTTGGCCAGGACTTCCTAACTTCACCCGAATTAACACCAAAAGTCATGGGTTTGACTCCCACCAAAGGGGGTGGGCTCGAGTGTGTAATTAAATGTACATTAATTAGCAGTGTCCTAGTTAACTTTGCCCTAATTAAAAGGTCACTAAAGACAAATACTAAGTCGATAATACCATTCCAGAAATCTCGCAATGCTTGTTTTGTGCTAAGGAAATACTTGGTTCACAAGAAAATCGCTTCTGAAGGGTCCTAATACCTCTTATCGCAGTTCAGATCTCCTACCATCCAACTGGGGAGTGGTGATGTTGCATATGCCATCACCGACTTGGGCGGCCGTCGTTGAGAAAAACGGTGCCCAACAGACGGCGGTGCAGTGTTTTGCACAAAACGCAAGCACCCGGCTATGGAGAAACCGAGCCACGACACAGCGATGGATTCTCCGCTGCAGCTGCTCTTGGTCAAGTGGTGTGGACCGTTCGGGCATCCCGCGACATCACATGGAAGTGCAAGTCTCTGATACTTGTAGTTTGTGCGAGTTTTGCGAGCCAGTAAAAGCAGCGCAGCACTATGTGATAACAAAACTATTGAAACACGAAAGCAAGAGAAGTGCAGAGTTGAGCGAGAACGAAACCTTTCGACCGCCCGCTTCATTGTCAAAGGTAACATCAATCGGTTCTCTTTTCTAAAAATGAAATAAAACTGGACAAGTAGTATTTTCTTTCGTCTTATAATGCAATACAATGATGTTTTTACAATGAGCGGTTGAGTACTAGTGACAGAATTTATATGAGGAGTGCCTTTGTCATCGGGCAAGTACTACTTGAATGTCCTCGGGGAGTCTAATCATGTCCTGAATTTTCCTCAATTTCTCTATTCCTAAGGTTCTGTTCACGATAATATTGATGCCTTAGAGCTTCCGAAGCACTAATCTGTCACTTTAGCTTCCTATTTGCCTTTAGTGTCCCTCTAAATACACTGGCCACAGCTGGCAGGTTTTCTGGTGAAGAGTGAAAATAGGCAAGGCATTATAACACACCGAGAACAAATAATGGAGCACTAAACATAAACAATGGTTATACATACGAGAAAACATCTGGCTGTGCTGACCACCGGCACATCACCGAGTGATGCCCGTGTTATTGAACAGCTATAAGTTTTATGGAATATTGGTGTCATACAGTAACATCCTTTCTTCCACATCAACTTATGTAGTGAAACTGTTCTTTCATAGCACTGAAATCAATTCTTTTGTCAAAAGTTCTTTATCATATGCGATTGCTTACATTTATGTAGTCATTAACGTTCTCTTCAGGTTGAAAAAAATTTCACACTGATAGCAACTGACCATTCTGGCCGGCTGCTGCCAATGGGCAGGGTAAAAGAAACATGGCCACAACAAGATGTTGAACAAAGCCCTGACAGAGCCACAGGCACAGGTTGAGAAAAACGGTGCCCAACAGACGGCGGTGCAGTGTTTTGCACAAAACGAAAGCACCCGGCTATGGAGAAACCAAGCTACGACAGAGCGATGGAGTCTGGTGCAGTGGTAGCGCCCTGACAGGGCGCTAACCATCTGGAGCGAGCTCATGGTGTGTTCTTACCTCAAGCGGCACGTCAGCAAAGTCGTGCACAATGAGCACCAGACTGCCTATGCGGTGCAGGTTGCAGGCCCATGACAGTGACAAGAGTACTATGGTGAGGATGTGGTGGACAAACATCTGCCAGAAGTCCTGCACAAGAGAAATGCCCCGCCCTCTTGATTCACGCCTTATGCCAGCTGCCCACATACACAGAAACACAACAGCAAATGAGGGTTCATGCAAGAAAATACTTGTTTTCAAGCTCTCAAACTGTATAAGCAAAAGCAAAAAAAAAAAAAAAAAGTGCACGTCAAGATTATGCCTGCTTTCAGTGCCAAGTTTTAAGGCTCACACGCCTGAATACTTGCTGACAAAGGAACCAATGCTGTGCCTGGCTACACTGACAGCCATATACGGCAGCAGAAGTTACTTGCAGAAGTTACTAGCAGAAGTGCATCCTCAAGCCAACGCAGTTGTATGTTCCAACAATGGAAAACAAATGAGGGAGCTAAATCACGGAGAAGGGAAAGCTCCGAGCAAGAGCTGTCCATGGCTGGTCTGATGTTCCAGCATGCTAATTTTTGCAGGTCCACAATGTCACCTGTACTGGGCAACTAACTAGTATACATCCAGAAGGTGCTCCACTTCATTCACTACTGTTCTCTACAAGAAACGCAAGAAATTATTACTTAAAAAAAAAATGGTTTTGCTACCAAGGGATATTCCAGGTTCAGAGCATATAACGTCCCGATTTCATGCCGAATTGGGCACTAGAAATGCTACAAACGTGCCGCCAAAGTTGCCTCCTCCCCTCCCCTATAAGAATTGGCTTAGCTCCATATCAATTTGGCACTACTCCTTCAAAAAAAGCTAGAAACATGCAAAAATCCGTTTATTTCGTTTACAATTCAGATTTGTGCCTTTATAACAGATTTTACTTTTTCAGAGTTTCAAATGTTCATAGAAAATGACATTAGTGATCGTTGTTGACAGTGCACCTGTTTGTGTGTTGGCGATGTTGTTCATAGCCGTCAAAATTTGTTAAAAGATTACTGCGGAGTTGTGTTCGCATGCAACAATAAGAAAACAGGAATGCCTCACTTCTTATCCAAATTGAGAAAGCAGATTCTGCGGACACTAGTGTACTAACCTGTGTCAACAATGTGGTCAAGCCATGTTCACGGGCCCCGTAAAGATCACTGCTGTCTTGCCCAATTACTCAATAGCAATCCCAAGATGATGATGATGCCGAAAAACTTTATCCCTCATTAAAGGGAAGAGGGCAACAGGATAGAGGGTGGGGGGAGGAACTACTTGGAGTAGGCCTCCTCCATTTGAGCTGTGCAAGGCACCTTCCCACTGCTCCTCAATCTCAAGAGAAAAGCTCGAGTAATTGCCAGGAAGAATTTTGTAAAGGAATGCCTGGTAAAGGATGCGGGATATTAAATCCCTGATGAATTTTGGGCTTGATGGTTCGCAAATGAACATTAAACGCGATTTCTGGAAGACACTGTTTCTGCTGACAAGAGGAACATTATCTCAGCAACTAGCAAAATTTTCAGTGAGAGATTTTGCCCAATTGTTACAATTTCTCTAGTGCTACTGAACCGAAACAATTATGCTACCTTAAGTAAATTCTTAAAAATAAAGAAAAATAATCCTTGCCAAATTGCACTTATATGGGTATGTCAAGGTTGAAAATTTTATTTTGAAGCAAATTGCAATGTCACAACAATTACACTGCACTAACTGCAGGTTATCTTTTAAATGTTTCTTGGCAAAAGTACTAGAAGGTGTAGACATTAAAACTTACAACTACAAGAGTTATCAATATGTTTAAATAAACTTTTGTATGCATAACAAGGAATGTCTTTACTAAGCACCTGCAAATTTTAAGAAATTTTCATTCCGAGGAACTTGACAAAATTGCAAATACCTCTGATGCCCTGTATGTGCCTACTTCGCAATACCTAGCTTCATTCAACTGTCATGATGCTCCAGAAAAACAGCATTGTAATTGCATAAATGAGGTCTTAAAGGCACGGTGAATGAAAAAAAAAAAAAAAAAAAAAGAACAGCACTAACCTTGCGTTTGGTGTCTATAAATTGTGACATGGTCAGTGACACGTAGAACCCCAGCTCGATCATGTAGTACCACCAGAGGTCATTGGTGACAGACTGCGGCATGGCAGGGGAAAAAAGATGCTCTAAACAAGACACACCGTAATAGCTGATACAAAAGCATTTCCGAACAGCCACATCCACATCAGTTTCTAAGAGCACTCACAAGCTAGCCCAGCTGTCTGCAACACAATACGCTCACACTTTGACCAGCCATGTGTATGCGTAATTTTTGGCAAATTTGACATCTCACTAACAAGGTTGGAATACCCATAGCAGGCAACACTTGGAACTGAGCACAGGTATGATTATCATCAAATTGAGTAAAATGTGTTTTAATATGCACTTTCTTACCCAAACAGTCTACCGTATGTTGCTCCATAAGCCAACATTTACTGGCACAACAGTTCATCAATTACAATAGTTTTAGCTTGTATGTACACTTATCCTAAGCACGTGCTCTTCCATGGCCCACAGTCTCACATTTCAATATCGTGTAGCACTGGTTTTGCTGGCTTGTGAAGCTCATATTGACTGCAAGCAGCAGAAAAATGTGTCCATCATTGTCTTCGGATGCCCTAATGTTCCACACCACTTGGCTATTGCACGTCCATTAGATTCAGAGCTTCAGCAGTGCATTTAATGCGACTAATGCGACCAAGGCACATTCCCTTCCTATCCGAAATTTTGGTGTACCAAAGATACCTGGCACAAAATGATGTGCAACAACATGTGCCTGCCCCGCTCCTTAACTCTGGTCAAGTGCGTGCCCCTCAACCCCACCTAAATAATTCCTGGCTGCACCACTGGTTACAGGAACCAATATTCCACACCTCCTCTTCCTCTTAGACAGCTGTCATCGCCTATATCCTCTGGCGGAAGGCACTGACGGCTGCATTAGAGAAAGCAATCATCTTGCCATGACGACACGGCAGAAAATCTTAGATGGTCCTTAACAGTTGTGTGCAGCAGCTTCTTGCACTGACTTGGCCAGTCGTTACTAAGAGCGCACCTCTGCTTTCCCGAAGACGAATATCAGTTGTGAGGGCAGACATTTTTTCAAGTTACAATGAAATCATGGATATAAAAAAACAACAGTGGCTCCCCGTAGATCTCCGTTACTGCGAGGCAACTGGTTGAGATCACTGTAAAGGATGCCTAAAATAAACTACAGTAAAACCTCGTTAATTCAGATTTCATGGGACAAAAAAAAAATCACATTAACTGAATGTCGAATTATTGAGGGTATCAAGAGAACAATAAACAAATGGTTACCACACCAAAAGGCTTTTATTTACAGAATGAATTAGCAAATCCCATTTTTATTTTGCACAAAAGTAGTGCGGAAGTTGCAATCCTCGTCATCTTGAGATTGATTAGCCCTCACAAAGGCGAAGGCCTTGCAATTTCCTTTGCAGTGTGGCCGCAGTGCAAAACGCACGTCTTTGTCGGACACATGCTTTTCATTCTTGCATGCAAATCCGCATTATTTTTTGCCAGTGAGCTAGTTGGCAAGAGCATCGCGATGAAGCTGGTAGGTATGATGCAGCATCTGGGCCGCAGTAGAATCATTCTTCATCCTCGATAGGTTCCACTGTGTTTGACATTGTGCGTGCTTTGCATAGAGCAAAACAAAACTTTTTGCCGCAACTGGCGTGGACAAAACCATGGTCGCTATAGATGCAATAACACTTGGCAACCACGCAGATCTGAAGGCACGCAACCAACGTGCGCATCGAGTCAAAACGAAACTACTATTTGCAGCAACCGCTGTGGACAAAACTGTATCGGGTATCAATTCAATCACAGATAGTGACTACACCGTTCTGAAGGCATGCAGCCAACGCGGTGTCACGCGCAGTGGTAAATGCAATACGTAAAGGCTTTAAAGGCACAACTAGGAGCAAGTGTCCAGTCATTCCTGCCATACTCGTACAGTTCCCACTGATGACTATGGTGATGCAGAGGCCACCATCTTTGTTTCGGTTCGACACTAATGTCGCTTTCGCTTTCTTGTGTCGCTCCATGCTCAAGGCACTCTGAGGGTTATCCAAGCTGACCAATGAGCAACAAAATACGTCCAAATAAACGAAAGTCTGATAATATTAAAAAGCTCATACTCCAGTTGGAACCAAAAGATGAGCATGAATTATACGATTTCACAAATTAACGAGGGCTGAATTAACAAAGTTTTACTGTACAACCTAAAGCAACTTCATCAATTCATAACCAATATACTTCCGTTAAGAATCTTTCTGAAGCCTTTCATTCACAGCTTAATGAAAACTGAAAGCTATTAAGTACTTAAATATGTCTTAGTAACTTTTCACCTGGGCTGTGAAGCTGATTGGCACACAATCACGAAATAACATTTTTGGGCATCCAGAAAATATTTTTTTTACTACCTTGACAACAACACCAACCCAAGTTTGTTGCAAAAGCACAGGTGTTTTATATTTCAGGTGAAACTTCGAGGATTGCTAAAACCTATAAAGCCCCATGACTACTCTAACATCGTCTCAAAAGCTACTCAAGCTACTCACGTGGTGAGGATAGTCGTACCAGCAGTGCATCGTGTCCCACAACCATGGTTTCTGTTCACAATAAAGACAAAAAGCATGACAAACTCGACATGTTTCTCGGTCACAGTAAAAGCACTAAAAAAAGTTGTCAGTAGTCTTGATTCCAGAATTATATTACAGTGCCTAGATAGCTGCCTAGAACTACCATATGCAAATTTTTAATCAAAGAAAGGATGCTATGCCACTTCTAGAGCTGATTCCCATGACTATGAGGGCAATAAAAATAAAGTGAACATTGTAGCAGTAAAGCTGTATCTACATATGTCGTCTCTTACAAACTGTGTAAGCTCCCAAATGATTAGGCAAACTTTATGAGAGTATAAGTAGGGGCATTGTGGGTCGGAGAGGTCAGAGACGGCAGGTTGCTGCCATGGACTTTAGGATAACTGTCACTTCAGGTGCGTAGCCTGGCAGCAGAGTAGTGATACCAAGTGCCTGCTACTACCCCATCCCTTAACCTCTTTTGATGTCGTGCTTATGCAACACAAATCAAAAGTAAGCTAATGGCTAGGCTATCAGAATGCACTAACATGCTTGAAATAGCAATGTATATGCAACTTACATCTGAAAGTGTGTACAATCCATAGCAAAATATGCTGAAGTAAAATGTGAACCTCCACCTGCAACAGAAACAAGCAGCATAGAAATGGCAAGTGTTTTACAGTCACGCCCACTTTTATGAAGCACAGATGATTGTGAATAATTTATAAGCTTTACTATCGCTTTACAGAATAAGATTTAAAGATATGAAAGCATTGTGCATATGTATTAAACTGCAACTTATATTAAATGGGCATTGTGCCTCTGTAGGGCATGCTTTCCTCCAGCACTACCACACTGCTCTGCCCAACTGACTACGAGCGCGTGGTACTTATGTGTGGAGAGTCACTTAAAGGGGTATTCCACAGTTTGTCTATCTGGATATTAAGCCTCATAACGTTTCATGAACGCACTTAACAGAGAAGACATTGCATTACTTAACCATGGCAGTATTTGACAGAAGAGAAGCATCCTGCATGTCTATGACACTTTGCTTCTATCTAGATGCCTTTTGATCAGCTGTGGCCAGAGGGAAATAGAAGTGCTGACAGACATTCTGTCCCCATCTCATAACCACCGAGTAGCCGTATGCAGGCAGCTTCGTTGAACTGCTGCTTGTGGCTGTTGCGTTTCGCCTGCGACACGTGGTTTTGCCGGCGCGACTGCGGCGGGGCGGCAGACATTTTGGCCCGATCGTCGTCGCCGCAACACTCATCGGCAGGTGTTTCCAGGCGCGACTGCGGCGATGCGACCGCAAAGGATCACCCTCTCATTCCAGTCATTGTGCCCGAAACAGGCGATGCCAAAGCAGGGATCATCCTCTCATTCCAGTCATTGTGCCCGAAACAGGCGATGCCAAAGCAGGGATCATCCTCTCATTACAGTCATTGTGCCCGACCGGCAGCGCTACAACAGGGTGCTACGAGATCGTGCTCGACATGGTGCTACGGCAGCGCTACAACAGGGTGCTACGAGATCGTGCTCGACAGGGTGCTACGAGATCGTGCTCGACATGGTGCTACGGCAGCGCTACGACAGTGTGCGTCACCATTAGCCCATTGTACATTCACGTGCTCGTCTTTTGAGGGGTTCCTTCTTGCCCTCAACTGCGAGAGTATAAAAACAGCTGCCCCCGGACGCCAAGAAAGAGGGCTCCGATTTCTTCTGTTGAGTAAAGTGCTCTCCCGTCTCTCTACTTCGGTCAACCTGACCGCCAACTCTTTGCGATGTTAAAATAAACAAGTTGTTTTGTTGTTACCAGTCGACTCATGCTTTGCCGGGACCTTCGGATGCTTCCTGTTGTACCCCAGGCCGCCAGGCCAACGCTACCCTTGGGGCTTGCGACCCAGGTACAACCACGGGCGTCAGCGCCGAGTTCCCAACAGATCGTACCAGCGGTGCGATCCCAAACATCTGGTTGGCAGCGGTGAGATCACCTCCGACTTCAAGCAACTGTCTGCCAGCGGTGAGATCGCGACAACGGAGGCCAGCAGCGAAGAGATGCAGTTGACTGTATGCTGAGCAGCTCATCGACGATCCGGGAGCAGTGCAACGAGCCCTGTGTGATGACTGGTTGCCTGCAGCGGAACGACTGCGCTGGACTCTTGGCTGCGAGGTTTGGTGAGTGCGGGACTTTCTTCTTCTGAGCTTTGCCAGGCTTGTGTTAGTGTCAGAAACAGAGCTGGTAATTGTGGTTGTCGTTGCTGCCGGGTTAGTTTGCGGCAAGACAATAGTAAGCAGTAGAGAAAGCAGCATTCAGAGCAGCCATGGATTTGAAGTCGTTGCGCAAACCGAAATTGTTGGAGCTTGCAAGAGAGTTGGGTCTGGATGTCTCAGACAAACTAAGAAAACCTGAACTGCTAAAGGCTATTCTTGAGTTAGAGGCTGAGGATGACGAGCTGTCGGAATGCCTTGAGACTATTGAGGAGAGGTCAAAAAGACAGGAGCGCGAACTTAAAGAACAGAAAGAAAAAGAAGAGCGTGAACTTAAAGAACAGAAAGAAAAAGAAGAGCGTGAACGTAAAGAACAGAAAGAGCGAGAGCAACAAGAGAAAAAAGAAGAGCGCGAACACGCTTTGGAAATGAAGCGTCTCGAGGTAGAGATGGAACGCGCTCGTAATGGAAGTCAGGCACACGGTGCAGGAGAACGAGTATTGTTCAAAATGACTGACCTGATGCGGCCGTTTAAGCTTGGAGAGGACATTGGTTTGTTCCTGGTTAACTTTGAGCGAACGTGCGAGAAGCAGGGGTTCTCTCGGGAAACGTGGCCACAGCGCTTGCTCACTTTGTTACCCGGCGAGGCGGCCGACGTAGTCGCTCGCTTGGATAGAGAGGAGGCAGAGGATTTCGACAAAGTGAAATCGAGTCTGCTAAAGAAGTACAGGCTGTCAGCAGAGGCGTTCCGTCGGAAGTTTCGGGAGAGTGAGAAAGGCAAGAGTGAGTCATATACAGAGTTTGCGTATAGGCTTATGTCAAACATGCAGGAGTGGCTCAAAGAAGAGAAAGCGTTCGGTGACCACGATAAAGTTCTGCAGTGTTTCGGGCTAGAACAGTTTTATAGTCGGTTACCGGAGAACGTGCGATACTGGGTCTTGGATAGGCCAGACGTTTGTATGGTGGCTAAAGCCGCTGAGCTAGCCGAGGAGTTTGTGACGCGTCGGGCTCGCGGAGCTAAGGACGGTCAAAAGGGTGAATTTGGCTCGAAGTTTGAGAGGCCGAAGTTCACACCCATGAGATTAAAGGGGGACACGCGTAGTGAGGATGCGAGTGAAAGCAGTCCGACCAAACGTAAAGAGACGGCGGCAGCCAAACGCAGAAAGCGGTTCGAGATGAGGCGAGCGCGCTTGTGTTATACGTGCCAGAAGCCGGGTCACTTTTCGGCGCAGTGTCCGGAAACAACACCAAAAGTTGTGTTTTTTTCAATAGGCAGCACTGACGAGAACATGAAGCTTCTCGAGCCTTACATGCGAGACCTCCTCGTGAACGGGAAAGAGTGCCGAGTGCTTCGCGATTCCGCAGCTACGATGGATGTAGTTCACCCGTCTTACGTAGAACCCCATATGTTCACGGGCGAGTGCGCATGGATCAAGCAAGCCGTGGAAGCTCATAGCGTGTGTCTGCCGGTAGCAAAAGTGCGTATTGAAGGACCTTTCGGAGCGCTTGAGACGGAGGCGGCAGTGTCATCTATGCTGCCACCCCAGTACCCGTACCTATTTTCAAACAGGTCCGATCACCTCCTGCGCGAGAAGGGGCTTTTGTTTGGTGAAGCTAGTGTTCAGGCCTTAACCAGATCGAAGGTTCGGGAGCTCGCTGCAAAGGCGGTAGTTGCGGGGCCGACGTTATCAAACAACGAAAAAGGGTCAGAGGCGCAGCAAGCTGATATTCCGAGCACGCCCGAACTGAATAAACTTGAGTCTGTAACGTTAAAGGCGCCAGATACTGGAGAGGAAACGCCCGACACGGGAAAGTTAGAAGAGCTATCTACTGATTTGCTCATCGCGCCTACGTCAGACGGACTTGATAGGTTGCTAAAAGTCAGCCGGACGGCTTTGATAGCCGAGCAAAAAAAGGATGGCAGCCTGGAAAACGTGCGCTGCAATGTCAAAGAAGGTATCGCCAGGAAAACTGCGCGTTTTGTGGAAAGGGGTGGAGTCCTGTACCGGAAGTATCTAGACCGCAGAGGAGTGGAGTTCGATCAGCTGGTCGTGCCTCAATGCTATCGTCAGGATCTGTTGCGCTTGTCACACGGGGGTTCGTGGTCCGGACACCTTGGAGTTAAGAAAACTAAGGACCGTCTCTTGCAAGAGTACTATTGGCCAGGGTGTTTTCGGGACGCAGACCATTTCGTGAGGACATGTGACACTTGTCAGCGGGTGGGCAAACCAGGGGACAAATCGAGGGCGCCGTTGAAATTGGTACCTATCATTACGGAGCCTTTTAGACGGCTCGTTATTGATACTGTGGGACCTCTGCCGGTAACAGCCACGGGGTACAGACACATTTTGACTGTGATCTGCCCAGCGACAAAGTTCCCTGAAGCAGTGCCGCTTAAAGAACTCAGCTCAGTTGAGATAGTTAATGCACTACTGTCCATATTTGCGCGAGTTGGTTTTCCTGCAGAAATTCAATCAGATCAGGGCACAGTGTTTACTAGCGCTTTGACGACAACTTTTCTCGAAAGGTGTGGGGTAAAGCTGTTACACAGCTCAGTGTACCACCCACAGTCGAATTCCGTTGAGAAGCTCCACTCCGTCATGAAGCGCGTGTTGAGAGCGTTGTGTTTTGAACATCGAACTGACTGGGAGCTGTGTCTGCCTGGGGTGATGTTTGCTTTAAGGACCGCGCCGCATGCAGCTACGGGGTTTTCGCCAGCTGAACTGGTGTACGGTCGCTCGCTTCGGTCTCCGCTTCGCATGCTTCGAGAATCATGGGAAGGTAGGGGCGACGACCCAGTCGTGGTGGAGTACGTGCTTAAGCTCCTCGAACGCTTAAGAAGGGCACAGGAGTTGTCAGGTGAAGCAATGACAAAGGCCCAGCAGAGGGCCAAGGTTTATTATGATCGGACAGCCAGGGCCCGTCGTTTTGAGGTTGGCGATGAGGTCATGATATTGCGCACATCGCTAAACAACAAACTAGACGTGCAGTGGGAGGGCCCAGCACGAATTGTTCAGAAACTGTCGGACGTTAACTACGTGGTAAGTCTGCCAGGAAAGCGGAAAGCACAGCAAGTTTACCACTGTAATCTGCTCAAACCTTATAGACAAAGGGAAGCAGTGGTGTGCATGATGGTAAACGTTCCTGAAGAGCTTCCGGTCGAGCTTCCGGGACTAGGCTCAGTGACGAACAGGGAAGACACCGGTCAAGTCATTAGTGACCTTATCAGTAAAGCGCCGCTGTCTACTGAGCAGAAAACCGAACTACACCAGCTATTACAAGAGTTTCAAGGTCTGTTCTCTGAGAGGCCTGGTAGGACTTCTGTACTTACTCATGATATAGAACTTACCTCCACAGAGCCAGTACGATCCAAGGCGTATCGGGTGTCACCCCGCCAGAGCGATATTATGGAGGCTGAGGTAAAGAAAATGCTACAGCTCGGTGTTATTGAGGCAGGTGAGAGTGATTATACCTCCCCTTTGATTTTAGTTGAGGTACCGGGCAAGGAACCTCGTCCTTGCGTCGACTACCGCAGGCTTAATTCCATCACTAAGGATCAAATTTATCCGATCCCTAACATCGAGGAGCGCCTTGAGAAAGTTAGTAGCGCTCAGTTTATTTCCACCCTAGATCTTGTCAGGGGTTATTGGCAGGTTCCACTTACAGAAGAGGCTAGTAGGTATGCGGCGTTCATTTCACCAATGGGAACATTCCGTCCTAAAGTGTTGAGTTTTGGTTTGAAGAACGCGCCATACTGTTTTTCAAGCCTCATGGATAAAGTGTTGCGGGGACAGCAAGAATTCGCTTTACCGTATCTAGACGACGTAGCGATATTCTCCGCATCCTGGTCTGAGCATATGACACACTTGCGGGCAGTGCTAACCCGCCTGCGCGAAGCGGGCTTGACAGTCAAGGCTCCTAAGTGCCAGTTAGCACAGGCCGAGGTTGTCTACCTCGGCCACGTGATTGGTCAGGGTCGTCGCCGCCCCTCTGAAATAAAAGTGGCCGCTGTGCGAGACTTTCCGCAACCGCGCACCAAGACCGATATTCGGTCGTTCTTGGGTGTCGCCGGCTACTATCAGAGGTACATCCCTAGGTACTCTGATATCGCGGCTCCCCTGACGGATGCTCTAAGAAAAACAGAGCCTCAAACAGTCGTCTGGGACGAGACAAAGGAAAGAGCTTTTAGCGCCCTAAAGAGTGCCCTAACAAGCCAGCCTGTGCTACGATCGCCAGACTATACAAAAGGGTTCATTGTTCAGTGCGATGCTAGTGAGCGAGGCATGGGCGTTGTACTGTGCCAACGGGAAAATGGAGAAGTAGAACACCCCGTCCTGTATGCTAGTCGTAAGCTGTCCAGTCGTGAGCAGGCGTATAGCGCCACCGAGAAAGAGTGTGCGTGTCTCGTGTGGGCCGTTCAGAAATTGTCATGCTATCTAGCCGGCTCGAGGTTTATCATTGAGACGGATCACTGCCCTCTCCAATGGCTGCAGACCATCTCTCCCAAAAATGGCCGCCTCCTGCGCTGGAGCCTCGCTTTACAACAATATTCCTTTGAGGTGCGTTACAAAAAGGGGAGTCTCAACGGTAACGCCGATGGCTTAAGTCGAAGCCCCTAACGTAGGAATCAGCCTCAAAATTGTTTGTTACTGATGTTTTTCTTCCTGAGGCAGGATTTTTTTTAACATATTGCTTTTGTTTAGTGTTTCAAAGTGATGATATGCTTTCTAGTGCAATTTTTCAATTTGTGGACGCGTTCTGAGTGATGCTAGACTACTGTAAGGAACTAGGCAGTGGTATAAAAAGGGGAAAGAGCCTGGCAGGGCTTAGTGAGGGTTGTGCCGTGCTTGCTGACTGAGCGGTTGAGTTTCAGCGTAGTTCTAACGCTTGCCGGGAACGAGAACAAAAATGTGAACTCTCCCGAAGTCACTTTGCAGTGTCCCGTGCGAACCTGAACGAGAGAACGAGGCCTTCTCTGTGCGCTGCGCTCAAGAAACGTCGAGGGACGCCCGACTTCGGTTATGAGCATCATCGAGCGACATCCCTCCAGACAGCGGATGCAGTCCCCTGTCCATCGGGATCTCCTTCCCCCGGCGGGGCGGTCTGTTGCGTTTCGCCTGCGACACGTGGTTTTGCCGGCGCGACTGCGGCGGGGCGGCAGACATTTTGGCCCGATCGTCGTCGCCGCAACACTCATCGGCAGGTGTTTCCAGGCGCGACTGCGGCGATGCGACCGCAAAGGATCGCCCTCTCATTCCAGTCATTGTGCCCGAAACAGGCGATGCCAAAGCAGGGATCATCCTCTCATTCCAGTCATTGTGCCCGAAACAGGCGATGCCAAAGCAGGGATCATCCTCTCATTCCAGTCATTGTGCCCGAAACAGGCGATGCCAAAGCAGGGATCATCCTCTCATTACAGTCATTGTGCCCGACCGGCAGCGCTACAACAGGGTGCTACGAGATCGTGCTCGACATGGTGCTACGGCAGCGCTACAACAGGGTGCTACGAGATCGTGCTCGACAGGGTGCTACGAGATCGTGCTCGACATGGTGCTACGGCAGCGCTACGACAGTGTGCGTCACCATTAGCCCATTGTACATTCACGTGCTCGTCTTTTGAGGGGTTCCTTCTTGCCCTCAACTGCGAGAGTATAAAAACAGCTGCCCCCGGACGCCAAGAAAGAGGGCTCCGATTTCTTCTGTTGAGTAAAGTGCTCTCCCGTCTCTCTACTTCGGTCAACCTGACCGCCAACTCTTTGCGATGTTAAAATAAACAAGTTGTTTTGTTGTTACCAGTCGACTCATGCTTTGCCGGGACCTTCGGATGCTTCCTGTTGTACCCCAGGCCGCCAGGCCAACGCTACCCTTGGGGCTTGCGACCCAGGTACAACCACGGGCGTCAGCGCCGAGTTCCCAACAGATCGTACCAGCGGTGCGATCCAAACATGGCTAATACTGACCCCTACAAGTTCCAAATTTGCTGTAACTTCTCCGGTGCTAGCCACCAGAAGCTATCCTGTCCAGATAGGCAATAAGAAAGCAGCCAGCAGTCGACATACGTGCTCTCGGTGAACTTGTCCAAGGTGCAGGGCTTCTCCTGAAGAACGCGCTGCCGAATCCAGCGCTGGACACGGCGCTCGGTCCACTCAAGCTGGCGAGCCAGCCCTTGCACCTGCTTGGTACCCATCTTGCCATTAGTGAGGTATGCCTTCTCCAGCACATGGTTGTCAGGGGCCTTGCGCACTCGCTGCCGCAGGCCCAATCGCACACCCAACGGGCAGAATACCAGCCTGCAAGAATAAAGGGAAACATTACTACAACAGGTAACAAATGAAATCAACGCACACAAACAGAAAATGTGCTCATATCAGCCAAACATCGCCTGTGTCGATGCAGGTTCCACAAGTATCTGATCTCCATGACCTCTCGTCCTAAAGGACACATCTTGCTGTACTAAAGGTGTTCTAACGATGCTAAAGGAAACTGTCTAGATAACATGGAAGCGCCCATTCACGCATTGCAATGACAGTCAGGGATTCTCCAGGTGGTCATTGTCAAATAAAGAACCTGTGAGTTCATAACACCACTTGGCCGGTATTTACTACATTTTGTCTACCTCAGACTGTTCTTGCATAGAGCTCATTGTACATGCCTTTCATAGCCTGCAATCAAATGAGTTGCTTGTGCATTCTTACAAGCCATTATGTGTACACACAGTATGATTGTACACTGTGTCCAAGTAGTTCACATGTACTGTAATGTGTGTAAATCTTTTATTTTTACATTCTTGCCAAATATGAAATGTGTTGTTCATGCCTGGTATAACCATAGAAGCCCATATCAGTTATATGAATCAGATTCACACAAATTGAGATCCCAATTTGCAGGGTGAACAATAGAACAACTGCTGTGACAAATGCACTAGCAAGAGAAACCAAGAATGAGGAGCTTTAGACAACTAATGCTATTAAATCACTTCAGTAGATGGTCAAGGTTTGCGTCGCTCAAAGTTGTTGTTGCTAGAGGAAAAGACAAGCACAGGGAGAACAGCACTCATGCTGAAATTTATTCGCAGCAAGACAGGAGGATAAGGAAAATAACTTTTCAATGATGCAATGAAAACTGCTGCTAGCCAAGAAATAAATGATATAAAAGAAATAAACTACATAGGTGCAACAGAATTGTGTGAACCAGTGCCACAACAATTGCTACTACATACTTTCTTTTACAATATCCGATAATGTACTGCTTTCACTGCTACATGTTGTTCGTTACATGTGGTATCAATATACGACAACCATGCTACTACAAGATCAGTTAGCAGGAGTTCGATTGAGGAGGTCATTTACCACACGAGCCAAGATGACACAGACAAATAAAGTTCACACGAACCATCCAACACAAAATTCAAGGACAATTGAAGGATTTCCAGGTTGCTGAAGAACATTCAGTGAGGTTGAAAGAAACTTCAGTCATACATAAACTAAAAAAATAACAAAATCTTCTGAGCAGCAATTCCTTAGAGCTAAGTAGCTATTGAATTGCAAGTGCGCTTCAGGGTCTTCAGGTGGATTCTTAATGTTGACTTTTCTATTGCATCAATGTCAGCCACCTCATGGAACATCACAAACTTTGCGTGATGAGGGTTACAAGTGTCGGGCTTCACCCAAAGTTACTTGTCACGTTAAAGTCAAATGGCTGAAACTTACTTTCCTCCAGGCACTTATGGAGCCCAGGCATCGAAAACAGAGACATGATGGTTGAAATGTACACCAACTAGCAAAACAAATATAGTTAAACTGTCATCAGTGGCTGTGGAAGTGCGAGACTATAGGACAGTTTCCCGATGAATGTAGTCACCTGCATAGTGCCAATGCGGAGTTTGTCACTTTAGGAAGTAAGCGCTAACCCCATCTTTCAAGGAACACATTTATTTTCAAAGAATTTCAAGGGCCCTTGAATGTCTTTTTCCAAATTTAAGGGTTTTCAAGGATTTCAAGGAGGTGCATGAACCCTGCAGAACTTACCGAGCTTTACCGAGAACCACAAATGAGGACATCACTTTGTTACAGTGTTTCCGACTACTATACACAGTGCAATGCATGCCCAAGACGGCACTTGGTAAGAACCTCTGTTTGTAACATACTTTTAGCTCCTTCCAATAGATCTCATGCTATTATGCTGAATTTTGACCAAAAATGGCCAAATTATTCTTAAATGCCTCATTCTTAACTGCCAATATGTTTTACCTCCTCAGAAATAATGTACTGGCTTCTGCTTGTGCTGTTCCATGGATTAGGTGCTGCCATCACTAAAAAGTCTGCTGATCAATAAGAGAAAGCTAGGCTCATCCATGTCACTGCCAGAAAATGCAAAATACCACTGAGAGCTGAGGTCGTCTTTGGCTGTTTTTACGAGAAACCCATGGATGAACCCAGCTCATCCAAGGCACAGAAGGCGTTAACAAGTTTACTCCCTTGCAAATGTCCAGCAGCAAGTTGCCTTCATGCAAAGCTTCAGAAATCACTGCAAACAGTTACTACTGAAGTGCCAATGAAGGAGAACACATTGCCTACCCCACCATATACTTTAAAGCACTACAGTGTGTGGACAAATGTCAGCACTGAGGCTGCTGAAATGGCTGGGCTGCAGGCTTTGAATTGCTGACTGCAAATATGGGCACAGTTCATAAATTTCCTATGGACACCTTGTAGGCACTGTCGGTGATCAGTACTCAAAAACAACATGACAGCACAATTATGTTGTTCCTTTTCAGAGAGGAAAGAGCACCTTATCTCTAGAATGTTGCATGCAAGAGCAAAGAAAATGTGGTGTTACTCCGGAGCAGGGCTCATGCATGTTCCAAACAGTCCAGATGGCATTATGGGAACACTCAGAGACCTCTCCTTGAGAACTTCCGTACTGCACAACTAGGTCACAGTCAACCTCCTTCACAGTCCAGACAGCTCATCATGATATCCAAACAAACAAAGCTTGGGCCAAACACATGTCACAACAGACTAAAGTACAGGTAGCGAGTGGGATATTTTGTTAGCAACGACAAAATGCTGTACAAGGAAAAGCCGTGGCCTAATCCTTAGGGACAAAGACAACAAAATGTGAGTAACTTGCGATGCCCACACAGTAGACAGCTGAAACAAAGTATCACATCAATCGCTGCTGTGTCACATGCCCAAACCATGACAGCATGTCCTATTCAGTACAGTTGCAACTATACAAGCTTACTACCTCCAGAGCTATAAAGAAGCAAACGCACCAGACTTGCATTCTTATGCTACCTGGCTGGTTTTCGACAGTTTACGCAAAAGTTGAGCACCAATCAAATGAAAACTAGGTCAACCAAACACGTGTAAGTGCTTTCAAACAATCATTTCAAAAAGGGGTCTCAGGGGCACCACACAGCTGAATTGTCACTCATGTGTTTACGGCAGACACGAGAGCAGTAAAAACACTAGATACTTGTCAGGACATGGCAGACGTGACATGCTGCTACACACCGGCAAGTTCCTTGGAAATGGAACTTTACCAAACCCCAGCTCCTGGCTTTCTTTTTGGTTAAGAACATTTCAAATTAAAGCTAAAAATAAAAATGGCGAAAGTCACATCTGCTAGTATGTATGCTAGTCTAAACCAATGTCACTTCTCCTTAACGACAGCTAATGCAAAACTTTTGACCAATAGTGTTCAATAGTACAACATTTAGTACACAAATCTCAGACCAGTTTTAGTTTAACTTTATATATTATGTAACCCACTCCCCTCTAGAATGGGTCGGTGCTTGAGGGCATGTGAAATAAATAAACTACCACAAGGGCAGATCTAGGGCACTATGACATTTCGGCACTCCATCGTTTGTGCACCTGCAGAATGGTCATGCCCGTTCAGCCCACTTTTTTCCCCTCTTCCCACCAAAGTATGAACTTGCAGGTAAGCGAATGGACTGCACATAACACCCATTTTCAACAGACTCAAGGAAATGAAATCAAGAGTTCGACGAAAACTCGTATGGTCGGGATTGCTCACAGTCAAGGGTAAAACGGATGCACACATGAAAAGAAAGACATTTCAGCTCCCATACAGGGAACAATCTAGAAGGCCCCCATATGGCAGCTGAACCTCTGGTTTTCCTTTTAACGTTTTTGGCCGGCAACCATTTTACCCTTGACTATAGACTCAAGGAAAGCTCGATATCACCATAAATGGCTTAGTTAGAAGCAATCAATGCAAGCCTGGTGATCTTGGTTTCCATGTAGTGTGTGGCTGATCAAATACACTTTCAATAACCTATCACATGTCCAGCTGTCAAGACTAGTGGAGATGCATTTAGTGGAGAGCACTAAATGCATTAGTCAGGGATCGGGATCAGTGCACATTTTGAGACTGCACATATCTACGGAAACAGCCTACCCTGCCTTTGGGATTGGCTTTCATTTTTGGACTCCACCATCTGCGGGACTTCCCAACTATATAGGGCTAGAAACAGACATACCCAACACAGATAGTGGAGTTCTGGCCAAGGAAGCCACTGTCTTCAAACCATGTTTTAGCAATTTACAGCTGTGAGTCGGCCCTTTTTCATTCACTTGCTGTGTCCAATCATGTCCACCATGTCCTTGAGAAATTAACACCTAACAATACAGCTTATCACACACAACATAATCCAAAGTGCAGTTTCTTAGAAACTGAAATATGTACTTTTTTTTCTTGGGTCTTGGTCTTGTATGCGGTACAGAGGGGGGAATATAAGGGGGAGGAAGTGAGGGGTTCGATTACACAGTAAGCTTTGCTGATCTTTATGACAAGTTGCGATAATTGGCAAAAAGTCCACACTTGCTTCCCCGCACGTCCGCAAAATCCCAACGGGGCTTAACCACTCCACAGACGCCCCACACGACCTACAACCCTCACAGGGGTCGTTAACGGTTGTTCTGACACTTTATCACTCCCGCTTTCGGCAGATCACATCGCGCACCGCGTGCGTTGGGCGCTGGACCGATCTGATTACGGCGCGATAAGCGGCGTCAGGGAAGAAGCTAACCGGTTGAAGCCGTCCACGTGCGGTCTCTTCGCTTGCCGCCGCCCATGAAGAACCCGATTTCCGCAAACAGCCCGCACAGGTCGTCAATTGCACGGGCTTAGCGGAAGACTGGTGCCAGTGCGGAGACGCCAAGGACAGACGTCGCCTTACACGAGGCACCGTAATTCCTTGAGCAGCGCCAAGACGTCGCCCCGCCGCCAACAAAATGCAGTGGGCCGCCTAATGTGCCAGCAACCGTCGTGATGCGCATTTGAAGCGCTGCTCAAAACGAATCGTGATGAGTACCGATGTCGGCTTCAGGCGGAAGCCGGAGCAACCACAAGGTTGTAATGCGGCGTGACATACTGACCCCCTCCCCTCTTTTTTTTCTTCCTTTGTTGGTGTGTCTTTCGACTAGGAACTTCACGACAATTTGTCTCTGCGGGGATGCCGCTTGCTGCCGCGCGCACCGATCTTTTTTTTTTTATTTATCTTTAAACGAGTGTACCTTATAGACCAAGCGCGGGACACCGCCGTGATGCGCTTCGCAGCACCATTTCTCCCGGAGGGCGCTCTCAAAATGTCAAAATGTCCTCGTCCCCAAATGGAAATATTGAGTTTATGCACACCGTTGGAGGCCACGCACGTACTTACTTACACACCTTTCGATATGAGGTTCATTTATTCCATACCAAACGCGACCATCTCATAACGGACCTTGTCGTTTATAGCTCCTTGGCTGCTCAATACAGAAATTGGTCTCAGGATTTCACTCAGAGGCGATATGTGTGCGCCAGAATCAGAGCATGTTCGCATTGATTTCCAGGGCAACAGCGAAAAAAGTAATCTCGGATCGCGAGTAATGCGATACCGCGTCCTTCAGTTGGTGCGGATCAACTTTATACGAGCGAAGGTCTCTGGAAATTGAAACTAATCTGTACAGCGAACGCGCACAGCGGCTTTGCGTTTGAATGAACATCGGCAGCGGTGCGCTAAATCCGCAGTGTAACGGTGCTGATGAACCCTTTCTCGGCCACTCTGGCTATGTCCCAATGCCGTAACACAGACGCTTCCGGACACTACTTGTTGAGGACCGGTACGAAACGCTAAAATCTTCCCGGAAGACTGCGGGAGACGCGCGAGCGATCGTACGAGTATGGGCGGTAGCCACCAAAGTCACGCCGACACGCCCAAGCGACGGCTGCGAGTACGGTCCGCAAACACGAGCCAGCCGTTCTTCGGCTGCGCTTATCGGCACAAGCCGTTCTTGCTCATCGATATCGCGGAATGAATGAGTCAGGCACCGCCTTCCAACCGACGCGGCAGGCTGCAACAAGCACTAATGCGCGCAAACAACTTCCGTAACCAGAGTCAAACGGATGCAACCCGTTACAATAGTACAAGGTGGAATGAGCCACCCGTGTAGAGAACATTGCCCCACGCAACCGGCAAAACGTGGGTTCGCACCTACGAAAAGAACGACTCGATTATTCGACTGCTGTTCGCCCGCGCTGGGCTCAGCACGCTTTTTCGGACAATCAAGCGATGCCCCGATCACAGCTGTTCGCGCACAACGTCGGGCAAAAACGAAACAAGCACAATACATCGCGAAACAGATCTCGATGATACCGAACAAATCCGCCGATTAAGAGAAGTTGAGCTTAGGCCTTACCTTTCAAGCGTATAGCGTATAACAAGAAGTACTAGAGCCACCAGGAATCCGTAGTACAGGTCGTCAAACTGGGCGTATTTTACTTTATCCGTCTTCTTAATGTCCGCCCATGTGAAGTTCGGCGGCAACCAAACATCTTCATTCCAAAACCACTTCCCAAACCGCTGCACAACACCCCCCGCCATTTCCAACTCTGAAGTGAACGGCTGCGCTTACTCTCGAATCGCTCGAGACGGCACGGGATGGTGAGCGAGGCGAACGTGACTCCGCGAGATTTTCACGAGGTGTCGCCACTTTCTTTTCGTCCGCCGATCTCCGTGAGGAGGCCTGCGTATAATCCGTAGGTGAATTTTCAATCTTCATTAATCGAAAATTTAGCTCTATATTTTGTTACTAAACCACTAAAATAGCGGATACCATTCATTTAAGGGATATATTGTGCACAAATGCTTTACATTGGGCTGTTGGAATGGAGCAGGACGAGTTTTTATGCCGGAGCGTCCATCGCATGCATGAGAATGCATCCGCAGATATCTATGAAATGCATTGTTTTCGTGCTTGTTTGGCAATTACTGCCGCGTTTCGTGTTTGACGTAGTTTAGGTGCACTTGTCTGCGTTGTCGAAATGGACAAGATGCTTGAATTTACCTCGTGGATTTGCCATTGACTCTACCCATTTGCGTTTGGATACAGAAAATGGGGAAGATTATGCGACCAAACAAGGTGGTGCTGATCCTCAGCGGCAAGTACGCCGGCAGGAAAGCTGTCATCGTCAAGGTAAGCTTGTGAATGTGTATTCTGAAGTTATTGGAAGCACACGAAACAGTGGGTGACGCGTGACAGTGCGATGACACTTTGTAGCCTACTGGCTGTGGAGAGATATGATGCATGCTCGTGAAACTGAACTGTTCGATCAAGGAGGCTTACGTGTCACGTATTTTGTGGCGCATTTGAACAGTAACCCAAGAATTCCACCTATGTTGCCCGTGTTACGTCTTTTGAATCAAGCTTAACAGCATGTTGCGGCATTGACCTGTACATTACCTGTTTGAGCCGGTGACTCTATAGGATCACTACGGCAGTTTTGCTGGCAAGCCGCACGTAGTGTGAAACCCTTAACTGTACGACGCCCTACTTGCAGAACAACGATGACGGCACGCCAGACAAGCAGTACGGGCATGCCCTGGTGGCAGGCATCGACCGCTATCCACGAAAGGTGACGCGGCGGATGGGCAAGAAGAAGCTGACCAAGTACAGCAAGATCAAGCCCTTCCTTAAGGTGTACAACTACAACCACCTGATGCCCACCCGGTGAGTAAAGAGAAAGCTTGCTGTTACTTCATTGGCTAGTGTGCACTAGCATGTAAATGAGTTTGGATATGTCAAGTTCTCACTTGTAAGGCTTGAT
This sequence comes from Dermacentor variabilis, assembly GCF_050947875.1. Taxonomy (NCBI): domain Eukaryota; kingdom Metazoa; phylum Arthropoda; class Arachnida; order Ixodida; family Ixodidae; genus Dermacentor; species Dermacentor variabilis. The sequence continues at coordinate 110,769,988 of NC_134569.1, read as the reverse complement.
TCAAGTTTCAAAGGTTCTTCAAGGGGGTAACCACACTGCATACTACATGCATACTTGCACAAGTATATGCAGCTCATAGTGGAGAAACACCAATGTTGGTGAACAGGTGCTTTTGTGTGCACCATTAACAGAGCCGGTAAGCTGCACTCGGTGCTTGTGACCCATTTTTAGCTGGCACAAAATATGCTATGCATGCTCAGAGTGACTGCAAAACAGCTGTGAAACCCTTAGTAGTGCAGTGGCCATGGAGTTCCGCTTCTGGGCCCAAAGTCATAAGATTGTTCCTTGGCCACAGCAGCAGCATTTTGATGGAGGCAAAATGCAAAGATGCTCATGTACTTGGATTTATGTGTGTATTAAAGAACTGCAGTTGAAAATTAATCGAGAGCCTTTCACAACAGCGTTTCTCATAGCCTCGGTGTTGGCCGCCTGCATAGGCTATCACTGTGTGTTATTCGTTTGCCTCTTGTGCGCGTTTTCTTTTTTTTTTTTTTTTAGTGTACATTAAAGTGGCTCGATGTAAAAATTTTTTGTAGTGACTAAATGTGTGCAGTCATGCTTTTTGCTGCTTAGGACCAACAGTTGAGAAGAGGTAACTGATGGGCTGTCGTATAGTCAGGTTTTCACTGTATAGCGGCTGCTTAACTTGACCAAGGGCATATATGTGTCATATTGAGTAATGTAGCACAGTGGCTTGCTGCTGTATCAGGCGTTTGTTTCTCATCACACGTCCTGTCAGCATAACCCTCCGCAAGCATCTAGCAATATGAAAACGAGTACATATCTCTTGTAAGTTCTTTAAACATGTACAGTTGTGTTAAAGGACCACTCACCAGGCACCATAGCAAATGTTGGTTATACACTGGAAGTTGTTATGTGTCCTCTAGGGAGTGTTCTGCCGCAAAAAATTTTTCAAATCTGCTCATTAATAGCAGAGACATAAATACGTCAGCACCGCGAACCGATGATTTCAGAGGCGAGCTCCACTGCCAAGCAAGATGCTCTCTCGACTCGCCCCGTCTAGCCTCTGCAAGCGAAATTCCTTCCCTGCGTTATGGGCCCCGCCTTCAGTTTTTTCTCTTTGCCCCCACCAACCCCGGTGCTGCGCGCTTCCGCTGACAGCGTCTCGCATGAGCTATCATGATTGTCCGGTTTTGCGCAGCATGACTTTGCACGCTGTGCACCTGAACACATAACTAACTATATATTTCAGTGCTACACGAATACTTAGGCAGAAGATGCAGATCGCAGAGCATGATCACATGCTAGAACACGGTAGACAATGGCATAGTTTCGGTACCTGCACATGTGACTGTACGACCGTGAGAACAAGCAGACAAAGCGGAAGTGCATCTCTCTTGTTTCGGTGCGAAGAAAAACAAAAAAGACATGCAGACATTCCATTTGTGTGTTATATTATTTCTCTAAACTTCAAGTCAATTCAAGCAACAGATCACACAAAATGACATGTTGCCTTGAATAATTCTCAAAGTCACCACGAGTGACATCACACTGCAGACACTAGTACGTCACCTTCTGGCTTAGAGCACGGTTGCCACCAGAGAAAAGCAAAGAGGCGTTCGGATTGAAATTTCACACCTTTCTGCAGCAAGTAGTGATGTAATTCTTTGCTAACACAATCGTTGGTGCGCATTGTATGCTCTGCGTTTGTTAGCCCAAAATGGCCAGACCTGGTGAAGGGCACTTTAAAGTAGTTGCACTAGAATCATCTCTGGTTAGCATGTTATGCGAACTCTGAGGAACCTGTTCACTAATGCCAAAGTACCATGCCAGATCTAGAGTGGTCTGCAACCTCTGCCAACTAAGCACCGTCTTTTCACCATTACCTCCTGTATTTTTAGTGTTTGCCCAGACATTTTAACCCTCTTGTTGTTAGTGCCTGGACGATTTTCCCTGTGCACTGCTGCTTTTGCATTACATGCAGTGAAAAAAAAGTTGGTGTGACCTAAACTTGTTTTACAATGTGTGACTTACTGCTGGAAAATTGACTTCCAATATTGGAGTCACTGGGTAGGCATCGAAAAATGCAGGAGGCTATACTTCTGTGTAAGAGTACTCACTTCAGTATCAGAGTAATCTGCTTCATAATTCATCTTAAGACAGTTGCAGTACAGTGCTTGTGTTGGCTTATTCTGTTTCATCCTTGTTTCGAAGTGCACCAAAATTTAGGTTGACCTGCTCCAAAACACAATTTTAGTTGCTCCAAGAATTGCTCCAAAATCACTTTGGGCAGTCCCAATGCTGTAGTAAAGCAGAACTATCTCACAAGTACAAGATGACAAATTACAATTGAAAGTGACCGTTATCCATTTGTGGCACACTGCTGTTTACATGGAGCCCTTAAAAAAGGCCCTGATAATTGTGTATTAGTCTCCCAAGGCATATTCATTATGAAATTTAGAAACACTCCGTGCCTTTGTATACCTTTCACTTTAGCCAAAAACTAACTTGAGAAATGAGACTATAGGAACACAGCACATGCATGCTGCTTCATGTCACTGTCTGATGTCTTCTCACACCACGAGGAAGTAAGTGATGACTTCTCTCCCATTGCAGAGACTGCAACACAAGGAAAAGAAAGCTAGAAAAGAGTCAGTTAACTTGAGCCTAATTTCTTGCACAACTTTTTATATTACGAAAGTGTCACATCCTTGTGTGTTACTTGTCGTGTATTATAGACTATAATTTTCATTGTTTCTTGGAAGATGAGAAAAGTAAATTATTTGACAGCAATATATGACAAAATGTGAAGTTTTGTTGGTAGAACAGTACATAATCACTCAGTGAAAGACAGACAGCACATTTGCCAATTTTGTTTGCTGGACTTGGGTGCTTTTTCTTTAAACAATTGCAAGTTATTGCTCATGAGGCATAAAATTTGTCTAGGCCCCTAATTTGCTGTTTTAATGTTAGAATGTGCTCATCGCACAGCTTGCGGCTGTTATGCATTGGAATACACTTAGCATTTAGATGTTCCCTCTCGTTTCCTGCTTGCACATGATGATCTGTTCTCAATAGACAGATTTAGAAGTGAGGGAACAGCTGCTAGTTATGGCAGCTGGTGGATGTGTATTGCTTCATGTAGTGTGCTATTGAATGTGTGCACCTGTTTTTATCTACAGGTAGGAACCAAAGACTTATTTTGTGGCTCTTCGATTGTTCCCCTGAACTCGCTAGGGAGCATTGAGAATGTGGTGGCCATTTTTTGGCTGTGTGCAGTAGTTGCCCTGCTTGACGTTTGCTTGGAGTGAATGTGTTGGGTTCTGTGATAAGCAAATGCAGCAACATGCACATATTCCGGAATGCTCAGGGGTAGCTTTTGCAGAAACTGATCAAGCCCGTCTTGGCTGCTTTGTATAGGCAACACCCATTGTAAGCACATATTTTTGTTATTTACAATGAGTTAGCTTTGCTGTCCATTGAACCAAGCTGGTGGTTCTTGCGTGTGTGCAGGTACACCGTGGAAATTCCATTTGACAAGTCTGTCGTCAACAAGGAGACCTGGAAGGACCCTGCCAAGAGGCGCAAGTCTCGACGTGAGGTGAAGGCCAAGTTTGAGGAGAGGTGAGGATTAGGATCAGTGTACATTCCGACCATAATGTGCGGCAGCCATGTCAATGGAATTCAGGCTTTTGCCATATAATGTTAAAAATGAACCTTTCTTTTTTTAATTTTCAACTGCTCATTTTTTCACAATCTGCCTTTGCAGGTACAAGTCAAAGAAGAACCCGTGGTTTTTCCAGAAGCTGCGCTTCTAAAATGTTTGCTATATTAAAGCTGTACATTTCTCCCCAACTTGTTCCTTGGTGTATGTTTTCTCATATGGACAGATCCAGACGTATGAGGTGGCACAGTTTAATAACACTGTTGCTCACATGCAATCACCGTATGTAGCTGCATTGAGATGTGCCTCTTGCCTTGAAACATGCCAGGAAATTGTATGTCAGCCATCCACTAGGTTGGGTGTTACTTCTTGAGGGCTGCCATCTTTGCTTCCAGCAAAGCTAAGTTCTTCGTTATAGTCTCTGTGTTCTCTGCAAAATTCTTCTGTACCTGAAAACCCAAGTGATGCACCATGCACCTGTTAGCCACGTATGCTCATAACATGGGGATGGACACACACTGGGCCAGACAGCATAAAATCCTTGCACAAGTATATATGGGCAGTCTGTAGAACAAATGCCAATATTTGTAACAAAGTGTTCTTCTCCTTCACAAGAATGAAACTTTGTTAGATTGGTGTTGCAGAGGCAGCAGCGAACTGCGCTGAATACCTGATAAGATTACTGGCAGTCGACACTACAGATATAAAGAACTCATCAAGCACTGTTGCCACTTGGCTTGAGTGCTTAGATCTCGTACCCCCTCATGAAGCTTGCCCAATTTCAATAGCAAAGCCAATTTTTGAGCACACAGTGTCGTCTTCAGTGATATTTTTTTTTTCTTTTTATATACCAGCCACCTAGTTGGCACTTAAAAGGGACACTAAAGGCAAATATTAAGTCAAGCTAAAGTGAGATTAGTGCTCGAGAATCTCTTAAGACATCAATATTATCGCGAATGGAGCCTTAATAATTGAGGTAAATGCAGGGCATGATTAGAGGCTCTCCCGGGACATTCAAGTGCTTGCCCAATGACGAAAGCACTCAGTTGAATTCTGTCTCTAGTACTCAACCACTCATTGCATAAAACATCCATGTATTATAATACGAAATGAAATTCTACTTGTAGAGTTCTATTTCATTTTTAGAACTCGTTGAAATTGCCCTTGAAAACGACGCAGGCGGTCAAAACGTTTCGTTCTCACTCGACTCTGCGTCGCCCACACTTTCACGTTTAAGTAGTTTCGTTATCGCATAGTGCTGCGCTGGCTTGCAAAACTTGCACAAACTGCAAGTAGCAGAGAATTCAACTTCCATGTGATGTCTCGGAATGACTGAAGGATCTACGCCACTTGATCAAAAAGCAGCTACAGCGGCAAATCCACCGCTCTGTCTTGGCTTCGTACCGTCGTCTCTCTGGTGCCGTTTCACTTGCTGGCAGCAGCAAAGGGTGGTGATGGCGTATGTAATGTCATCACTCCCCCGGTTGGGTGGTGGTAGATTTGAATTTCAAGAAAGGTATTCGAACCCTTCAGATGCAATTTTCTCGTAAACTAAATCTTTTCTTGGCACGAAACAAGCATTGAGAGGTTTCTGGAATGGTATTTAAACAGTACAGTCCACATCGACTTAGTATTTGCCTTTAGTGTCCCGGGACATATTTCTGGAAGAATGTGAGAATATAGTTGCGCAGTAGTGCACTTTGTCAGTGCATTGTGCTAATGTGTGTGTACATGGATATGACCACTTCAGGTGTTAACACTGTCTAAAATGCAGTTTTAATGCATTTCTTGCATATTATCACTAAACATTAGCATAAGAGATAAACAATTAATTCATCTAGAAATGAGGACTGTGCATACCTCGTCTACAGAAGCAACATTTGAGTATTTGTAGGTGTACTTAGAAATGCAGGTTGATATCAAGGATAACAAAAAGAACTAGCAAAGCGACAACATACTAGTGCCATCAGCAACAATATGGACACCTGTCACCCAACACTTTTTTTATGGCAGAGGAATTGTACAAGATGTTGCATGGGCACTTTCAGCTAAAGGTGGTATGTAATCTCAATCAAAAGCATTATAAAACCAAGGTAGCTCCAAGACCTTTATGTGCAAAATATGTTCCATAAATGCATCAAAACACATGCATTACTGACAACCATAAAGATGCATTAACATATTTCCAATGCCTCAAGGTAATTTGAAATTGTATTCAACAGCTTCATTTACACAGTCATCCATTTGTAGAATACAAATGCATTTGTTCAAGTGCAAAGTGCAAAAATCGTATATATTCATACACTGTGAAAGCTTTTGTAATTTCGATTCGCTGAAAGTAAAGGGAATATTCCAAATATCAGATTAAAGAAAACCAAGGACAAATATTTAATAAACGCCTTGCAGTAAGCATGTTCTTCCCTTATCCTGCATCTGCGATCACTGAAACTGCAGGTTCAGAGAGCTCTCAAAACTCACCTCTGCCAAGTTCTTTTCATTGCTCTTGAGTGATAGCGATAGGTGTTGCTGCACAAGGTCCAGTTGAGAGACTGCCTTGGAAAACTGCAACGCTGCAATACACCACAATGACAAGCTGTAGCCAAAAGCTTTAGGGCAGGGATCTCAATCGTCGTCCTGCTTAATATCCATCCCTTTTGTCTTTCCAGTTGTCTACCTTGGGCAAGTCTATTCTTTCTTCACAGAGCAGCTAAGTGCTTTATATACAGGCACATGCTTGACAAAAGACTTCTGCCTTTAGTGCTATCAACTTTGCAGCGCTGGACGAAAATAAAACTATACTCTCTCAACAACACAGTATTTTCTGCTTTCAATGTACAGCCGCCGTAAAGCTTTACCCAAACAATTTGGACACATGTACGGCGGCTTAACTTTAGCCAACACGGGCTTTAATGAGCAAACAATGAATGCTTTCGAAAGAAAATGCATTTTGCGCCATTCAAGGCACCACAGCCAGAAATCTCCAGCACCCTCCACAGGGAAAGGTACTTAAGGCATGTTTAGGTTAAGTTCAGTGGCTACTGTACTTAAGTGTACAAATAGGATGCCAATGCAAGGAGAAAAAAGTTTATTGTTGGTTTATGACTAGGCAGCAACCTTGTGGCAAACTGCAGAAAATGGAACTGGCTGGACACACCTGTTTCACTCTATAGTAAAGGAGTTCACTCATTGTCACATTCATGATTAATGAGGGACACATGGAACACTTTGTACCATGTGGAGTCGTGCTTTAATCTGCAAAGTGAAGCAGTGAACCATGCTACAATTGGCTGGTAACAGCACTTTTCAAAACTGGTTTGCAAGTTGCAGATTGTAGCACAAATCCGCATGGATAGAGTATGTTACTGCAAGTGTCTTGCATTAGTTATGCGTCACGTCTGGGTGTTCTATATAAAATATTGTGCAGAGCCCACGCACTGTGGGAATCAGTGTTACGCGAAGGATTTTGCAGGCAGCTGGCTACGCAGCATTGGGTTTCTGCAAAGCGTTCCAGGTTGACCACTGCGTTTATGCAAATTCAGCATTTGTGCATGTGGTGCAAGTACAGTGAACTAGAATTAATGCGAGAGCGCATGTGTGTGATGACAGCAGGCAAGACGATTGCAACTGCATTATTTCTGTGAATGAGAGGATGGAGGTGTGAGAGGTAAAAGAAACTCTGAAACTAAATGCTCAAAGACGGCAACATGTGGTATTGCTTCAAGGACACAGGTGGGTTACTTGACGGCAACACTGCAGCACAGCCTAAAAACCGTGTCCTTTTACAGCCATTCAAACCAGTGGCGTGGTGCAGCTGCTCGCCTTGGCCGAGCTGTGCTGACGCTGCTATCGTGGAATTCAACACAGTGTCGTACTCGGACACCATGTGCACCAGGAAAGAGCAGGTCTTGTTTGATTAAGTGGCCTGGTAACGACGAGAAGGGCCGTGAAAGTCCTGTACAAGTTTCAGGCGGAATGAGGAGGCAACATGTTGGCTTTTAAAAATCAACCACTTGTGGGAAACTTGCTTTTCAATTGCTGTTTGAATGGATGCAGCCACCTCCCGGTGTTCTGCTGCCGAGATGCCGGGATCTTCTTACACGTGCCATCTGGCTCGGGTGCAGGTAGCACATGAGAGTCTGATTACGAAGCTGGAATGACAATGCAATGATTATCACAGCATCACGAACACGGGCCTATAGCCATCCTCTGCCCAAGTTAGTAGACAACTTGGTTCACTGGACATGCTTGTCATGTTGTTCAATCTATTATAGTCATCTCACTTATGATATCCGTGACATGACATGATTGTCACTTACGTCAGTTCCATTTTCTAACAAGTTGTGTATCAAGATATCGATGGCATGCATGTCATGAAGTGGTGATGAGGTGATGGCATTGTGGTTGTTTCTTTAGCTGGGTATGCATCCAGATATGAGTGACGAGACATGCAGCCATGACATGGTCATGCACGTTTTGTCATTAATGTTACGCACATTAATGTCAGTGATGTCATTCATGTTCAGATACATATTTAGTTAATGAAACGACTACAATGGCATCATGTCATTCATACCATGACATATCATTCATGTTCTGTACGCATGCATGTCAGGCCCCCTCCCATGCCTATCCCAATAGTACATAACTGAAGAAACAGCCACAATGTAAGAGGATAGATAGATAGATAGCTGGACAGACTCACAGCACCTGAAGTTCACAAAGAATGCTTCACATTCTATAGGCTGCAAACTACATGTAGTTCACTGAAACAATAAAAATCTGCAAGATAACTTCCAAGTGATCTGTCACTAACCATGTTCATGCACGCCTTGAAGGCAAACCAGCCGCTCCACAACCTGATTGAGCGAGTTCCCCATGGCATCCGCTTTCTTCAGCAACTCGTACAGTTCATTGACCTGCACATCAGTGAACGTTTGGAATAAACTTCGACGTAAAAAAAATACATATGTACATAGAATAACATGCTGCCACCACAAGAATACAACATAAAATGCTTTGCGCAAGTAGGATGCATGACAAAAAAAAAAACTACAATCGAACCTCTATATAACAAATTAGTGGATATGATAAAGTAAATCTAAAGATAAATAAGGCATCGCAGATGTTAACATTTTATAAGAAAACAAGAGGAGTGGCACATTTCTGCAAGCACAGCCCACTGCTTACACTCACGGCCAAAACATAGTACGTACGCCACATACTGGAAGCACAAAGGTGTACAAATAATATGTGATTTGACATAGCCTCACGTTTCCAAGTTGTACTATAGGAAGTCATTACCTCGTAGAAAGCGTCTCAGATTGAAAACAACTACACAGCAAAAAGTACGCCAGTGAAGCGGCAATCACATGCACATAATATTCAAACGATGCGACAGGTAGATCCTGTCGTGGCGTGGAGCAACCATATGCACGCGACATCGCGGAAAAATGTAGCCACAAATTTAGATTGTTGTTCAAATAGATACAACTGTGCGCCCGTAAAGAAATCTCAAACATACTCATGACCAATGCTTTAACGAAGGTGTATTAGTACTATGTTTAATATGCTGGCATCGCCAATAAGAATCAGTCCCATGCCGACAGCGTGAAATGCCGTGGCACCATCTTGGTGGTGTCTCAGGCCTAACACCGTCAAAGCAAACAATTATCTCAATAATAATGACAAAGCAATGCCGATTTTGTCATCAGCTTGAGAAGAAACAATATTTCTTTTTTGCTGTCATGGCAGAAAGCAAGTTGCAAGAGCGAGTTTAAATTCAAGCGGGCAGGCTGGTTGCTGCCATGCTGTTGCGCAATCACACTGTCGCTTCGCGGACCTCGTGGCAACAAGCCAAATGTTCTGGCTGGCCAAAAACTGGTGACAAGTAACAGTTGATGGATCGCCCTCCACCACGGCAAAACCTGTTGCTCATTGCCATCGCTCAAAAATCATGTGCATGTGGTTGGGCCTTGAGAATTCTATGACTGCACTACCTATGTAGCTTATGCAGTATATAAACCGTGTGGCTAACAATGCAGACAGTCGTGCCACGTAAACAAGGCCTAGCTGCCATGTACCTTGCCAGTTTTGTCAATCTCTTCCAGGGCAGTCTTCTTGTCAGCACACTGTTGCATCTTCTGCTGGAGCAGCGACAGCCGTGCTTCCACCTGGTCTAGGTGCGGCGATTCAAGCAGGTGCAGCCGTGAACAAAGCATCTGCGCTATCTCCTATAAAAAAATAAAAAGATGGGATGGCCCATATGTGGCACCTAATAATGCACACATCTCACCTAGGCAGACTAGCACTATCGTAACTTGCATAAAAAGAAGGAAAACAAAAACAAAAAGAGAGACAAGTTAGCTGGTTATACATACCAGCAGCAGCAAGGGCTATTACATAATAAGTAGAGCAATTCAAAGACATCACAACAAACGGCAGGTTGGTCACGCTGAACTCTTTAAGCGGTGGAGCACTACTAGCAGGAAGTGACATGTAAAAGAAATAATGATGATTACTTTATGTGCACCACTCACCGTAAGGCAGCTGCCACTTGTGTGACTTGTAAGCATAGACTGAAAAGAAAAAACAGGCACAATTGAATGACAGCAATACGCCTAATGTCTCTGTCACAGAAAAATGCGATCAACTTCTGCCAAACCTCGGCAGGTTATCTCTAGTTCTGAATTTGAAACTGAACATTTTGTTTTATACGCTTCCACCAAAGTGCACTTTAATTTTATGAAAGTAAGCAGTTCTTTTTTAACAGTGGAACTGTTCTAAGTTGAGCCTTTGCCGTCCGGTGTCACAAACCCCACTATGGGGGGGATAGGCCATAGGAGAGGTATAGGAGCAGGTGTTTTGTCAGCGCGTGCCCTTTCGCCCTATGGATTCCATTTGGTACAAGCGGAAGCTAGAGCTTGCACAAGAGAGGTAGCACAGACGTCACGCATATCCTGTGCTTCAAGAGCAAGCAAAGCACTAGTGGAGGAAACCAACCCCCACTTTAAAGAGAAGGCAACCAAAGCCAAGCGCCAGCAGAGGCAAGCTAAACCCCAACTTCAAGAGTAGGAGGCTGAGCAGAGACGTCGACGCAGAGAGATTCCTAGACTGTGAGTGCGGCCACAGCTGCAAGGTGTGTGATAGACTGGTTTGGTCACAACCTCATCCAACTGAAGAGTGTGCGCAATTCGGAACCGAAGCTCGAATCTAGCAAAATGATGAAAACAAGACAGAATACTTTCATGAAAATCGCGCTAAACACGAGCTTAAACACGAGCTTAAACTTGAGAAAACAACCACCAGCTTCGCTGTTTTGACAGCTTTGATTACGTGGAACTGGCTTTACTTTTTTTAACGAATTTACAAAATTTTATTGTTCACTTTTTCACAACAGGCCAAGAGAGAGAGAGAAACGGTGAAAAATGCGCTTAAAGCAGCTTGAAGACTACTTAACGCCTTCAGCGGCATAAAAGTGTCGTCACCAAACATCACAGCCTGACAGCATGAGAAAGCTCCTCCACATAACAGAAAACAAGAAAGACTTTGCAACCTCACATCAGCGACTGCGCTAAGAAATGACAAGCCTGAACACATCCACATGTGGCTGTTCAATCTGCTGTTTCACGCACCATCACTTGTGTCCCCTACTGCGAATAAGCACAAGCATGGCTGCACACAGCTATTCCATAAGCCACAGTCTCCTTGGCCTCTGTCAAGCAATGCAATGGCCCCAGCTCTTCATCCAGAGACCTAAGCATGAACGGAGCAATAATAGGCATGCTATGCTTGTAAAGTTCTAGCCCCACCACCTAGCCAAACCTGTTTAATGCCCCGAGCTGTATGTTTTTAGACTTTTCTAAAGCCTTTGATAAAGTTAATCACCAGTTACTTATGAGAAGTGTCACAGTAGGGCTCGAGCAAGTGATAAGCAAACGAATTACCAGCTTTTGTGAATCGGTCCCAACAAGGTTCTCCAGCTTCTTGATACGTTCCTCCAAGCCAGCCACCTGCATAACAAAGAATATCCCAACAAATTCCAGCACAGATAAAACACTATCTTTATGTCAGGTGAGACCACGCCCAAGGGTCTAAAGTTCTTAATGCGTAAGCATTCCAGGCCTACTTCCTTCGGAAATCTGTCCATCCGTCTGTCTGTAATGATTGACACTATGTGCTCCATAGGTATACGTGGGGTCGCATGAAGGTATACACGAGAATACCTTATGACTATGTATGACTACTGAGATATATGATTACGGCTATATATAGTGACTAACGATGCAGTGTTGAGAGTAATTAAGGTTAATCTAATTAAGCATAACTATGACTGATTGTCATTAATGGACTGATATACCCATAATTAAGTGTAATTAAGAGTACTTACAACGAATTAAGATTAATTATGTTGCTTGAACCCAATCAAGATTAATAAGGACAATGAAAAGTTATTCATATTATATTATTAACCCTAATTCAGAATAGTTGCATTAATTTCATAGAATAATATTACTTTCATCTAATTAAATTTCAACAAGTCATTGCAATACTTTTAGCACATTAAGTCATCCTGACACAGTGAGCCGGAGTATGTGTAACTCTCCCACTCAATCATGCCGACGAAAATTCCGTTATTGAAGTGAATACTGGCAGACAAACCAGCAATGCTGCGGCCATGTCCTCGGGAGCAACGCGTTTTGGAAGTGTCTATGCGGGATATAAATAGGCTCACGCGAGGGTGGAGGCCCATCGGCAACAGCATCCGTAATCTTTACTAATATTCGGAGCGTTTTTCCTAAAAGAGATAGTTTGAACAGTTTAATTAACGATACTGGAGTTGATATTGTTGTACTAATAGAAACCTGGCTCTCTGACAAAATAGAGACAGGCGAGCTCTTTCAGTGCAACAAGAAATTTACTGTATATCGGCTAGACCGCACCGATAGAATAGGCGGTGGTGTTTTAATTGCTATTAACTCGTTTTAAATCATTCCTTCTGAGTGTAACTACTAATTTGGAATTACTCTGGTGCTGCCTATCTATTGGTTTCAAAAAAATAATCATAGGGGTCTGTTATTGTCCCCCTAATCCTGATTGTGATATTGCAGAAAAAATTCATGACACCCTAAGCGAAATATCCGTTCGATTTCCTGGTTCACCTATGTTTCTTTTACGAGACTTTAATTTCCCAACTATTGACTGGTCGCGTTCCTGCCCCTTTTCTAATCCGACATCTGCAGAGGCTACAGGATTTCTTAACGTTTGCGTAGATTTTAACCTTGCACAGCTCATTATCAAACCAACACGTGTCACATCTACTACAAGTTCGTTGCTTGACTTGATTCTGATCACTCATGCTGATAAGGTTTCACCAGTGACCCACGTGCCTGGCCTAAGCGACCATGACCATATTACACTTTAACATTGGAAGAAGCAGAAGGGAGCGGATGCACTTCACGCCGGCTCTGTCTTTCGTAAATGATTTCACAGTGTTTATGCAAAATATCTCTGTAATTTTGCACCATCATCTCCCGCAAGTTATCCTGACTCTACCGATATTCGTCTTCAAGGTGGGAACTGCATTTTCACCGCTTTATTGGACCATTTCTGCCGAGCCGCTGCACCGCCGAGCTAAGCTTATTGCTAAGCTTAGTGCTCCGGCCGCTACGTGAGCCGCAGTTACGGCTGCACGTCACATTTATTCAAGCCGCCATGGAAATACAAGTTGCAGGAACTGATATCTCACCCACCGAAATTTCCGAAGAAACAGGATGGTGCACCATTGGCCCGCGTGAACGACTTTCTCCTTGGGGCAAGCGCGCTAGCCCTAACATTGCATCAGCCTCCCAAACCGGCGTTGGAGGCACGAACAAGGCGCAGCGAGGCCCGCGCGCTCACAAGCAGCAAGTTCTGAAGGCAGGGAAGATGCCCACTCTTCGACGTGATCACCACAAAGTAGTTATCAGGCCACGGGGCGGCTTGAACGTTGCAAAAGTCGGGGTCGTCCGCCTCGCTTCGGCCTTATATAGGGCAGCAAACGTACCTCCACAAGACGCCACGGAAGACATTGTCTGCCCAAATATTCAGCAAAATATCATCGTTGTGAGTACCCCTCACTCTCCTAATGCAGAACGGTACCGCCGACTCGACAGCTTTGAGGTCGACGGACACCAGTTCGAGATACGGGCATATGAAACTGCGCCCGACTATACAGTCAGAGACTTCCTGTCGCGCCGCACAGTCACCCTCGCGGTCGGCAGCATGACATCCGACGAACATACACTAGGAAGCACCGGCACTCCTCAAGGATCGGTCATATCCCCGTTCCTTTTCAACCTCGTGATGCTGGGTCTCCCGGCCTACCTCGACGAGATCGATGGCCTCCATCACGCCTTGTACGCAGATGACATCACCCTGTGGGTCAACAAGGGCAGTGACGGTCAGATAGAATGCACCTTACAAGCAGCGGTCTCTGCAGTCGAAACCTACCTCCAAGACACAGGTCTCCGACTATCTCCACTGAAATCGGAGCTGCTCGTCTACCGCTCGCGCCGCCGGCCCAAGCCTACAGCCGAATCGCGCCAATGTGACGACATAATCCTCTATACGCAAGACGGCTCCTGCATTCCCCGAGTCCCGAAGATACGCATCCTAGGCATGCATATAACAGCCAACGGGTCAAACATAGAAGCTATTCGCAAAATCGAAGGCAAGGTTACAGCGGCTACCCGCCTGATCAAACGCATTACAAACAAGCACACGGGCATGAAGGAGGACAGTGTCATGCGCCTCATACACTCTTTCGCAATCAGTCACATCACTTATGTGGCTGCCTTCCACAACTGGAATGTCACTGAAAGGGAGAAAATCAACACCCTTATACGCAAGACCTACAAGATCGCCCTTGGCCTACCGGAGTCCACAAGCACTGCTCGTCTGCTACAGCTGGGAGTATACAACACGCTTGAGGAAATCGTGGATGCGCAAAGAACCTCTCAACTCGAACGCATGTCTCTGACAGCCACGGGCCGGTACATCCTGCGGAAACTCGGCTTCAACTACCACGTCCAACACGGTCAGAAACAGGTCATTCCACCTGACCTCAGCGACACGCTGATTGTCGCCCCTATACCTCGAATCATGCACCCCGAATTTAATCGGGGCCGACGCCAGGCCCGTGCCAAGGCACTGCTGCGCTCGTTGGGTGGAAAGAGGACTACGCGCTTTGTAGACGCCGCAGAATACGCACGAGAACACCGGTTCACGGCGGTAGTCGTAGACGTTAGCTCCAGGCTTACGCACACGTGTAGTGTCGCAACGGAATTCCCCGAAACAGCAGAAGAGGTAGCGATTGCGCTTGCGCTTACTGACCCCCTCTGCGAGGTAGTGTTTAGCGACTCACAATCCGCAGTTCGCAACTACGCGCGGGGGCGCATTTCCTCCGAAGCTCTTCAGATTCTAAGGAAAGCTGGTCGACAGCACTTCAATAACACCGCCATCATATGGTTTCCAGCGCATGTCGCCACCCCCACCGATGAGGGCCTCATTAACTTGAACGAGGTAGCACACCGCTCTGCGCGAGAACTGACCCGCCGCACAGAATCGGGGACCGCCTCTTCGAGTTCGGAACTGCTGGCTCAAAGCACGCGAGAACGCCTGGTCAGGTACAATGACATCACCAAGCACTACCAGCTAGGCAGGCGGTTGCTGCCCCCACCTCACCCCATGCTGAAACGTCGCCAGGCAGTCATCTGGCGACAATTGCAAACACAAACATTCCCCAGTCCAGTGCGATTGCAGCACATTTTCCCCGCACAATACCCGAATGCTCTTTGCAAATTATGTCAGGACACTAGAGCGACGCTGTCACACATGTTGTGGGAGTGTCGGGTTACATCAGCTACAATGGCAGTAGCTCCGGAGGCTCTTGCGTCGAAGTGGGCCGCCGCTCTGCGCAGCTCCAACCTCAAGACACAAGAGTGGGCTGTCCAGCAAGCCCGAGAGGCGGCGACGAGGCAAGGCCTCGAAGTCCCCTCATGGGAGACCTGAGCCCGGGTCATCAAATTTGCCGGATTCAGAATAAAGTTGTTTCCATCCATCCATCCACTTTAACATTTCCATCCCGCCTACAAAAGTAAAGAAACACCAAATATATTAGGGACTACAAAAAAGCTAACTTTAACACTATAAACTCTGAGCTATCAGCCTTTCTTGACTACTTCCTTATGACACATGTAGACTTATCAGTTCAAGAAATGTGGTTGTCTTTTAAAACTACAGTAGTAATGCATCTTATCTACAAATATATTCCACTTAGAATAATTCATCAATCTTCTAATGCCCCTTGGTACAATAACCATCTGAAAAGATTATCCAACAAAATATGCAGACTTTTTCGTTCTGCCAAAAGGTCATTAAACGCTAATCGATGGTTAGCATATACATCCGCTGCGAAAGCCTATACAAGCGCTTTAAACACGTCCAAATTTAACTTCTTTAACTCAACCCTACCGTCTCTGATAAAAACTAACCCAAAACGCTTTTGGAACGTTATGAAATGTACCAAAGATAGCGTTATAAGTCTTGTAAACGATTCAGGCGATCAAGTTCCAAATCATCTTTGCACTTCTGTACTAAACAACACGTTTGCCCAATTATTCTGCACAGAAAACTTAACTGACAATCCCCCTTTTACATCCATTAGCTTTCCGGCGATGGATCCCATTACTGTAGACCCAGCAGGTATCTGAGCCAGAATTTTCAAGATAAAGCGGTCATAATCATGTGGTACTGACGGTATTAATTCCAAGTTTCTCTAAAAAACTGCAGAATACAGCCCCATCATACTTACCTTTATTTTTACTAGCTCACTTAATGACAGTGCCCTACCCATTGATTGGAAAACCAGTAAGGTGACCCCTATTTTAAATCGGGAAACCTACATCACCCTTTGAATTACAGACCCATCTCATTAACTTCGGTACCCTGCAAAATTTTTGAACACATCATTTTCACTCACCTTGTAAACTTTCTTGAATCAAACAATTTTTTAGCCCTTATCAGCACGGTTTCAGAAAATCTTTTTCTTGTGAAACACAACTAATAACATTCACTAATGACTTGCATGCATTCTTGGACTCAGGTTTTGCGATGGACTGTATTTTTTTAGACTTTTCTAAAGCCTTTGATAAAGTTAATCACCAGTTACTTATCTATAAGCTCAATATTGACCCTTCTAAATATTGACCCTTTAATATTCAAATGGATTTGCAGCTTTCTTTGTAATCGTACCCAATATGTAACCATCAATGACAACGACTCACCAGAGGTGCCAGTAGAATCGGGTGTACCTCAAGGCTCTGTGTTGGTGCCTTTACTCTTCCTCATTTATATTAATGACCTGCCTAATCAAATTACTAGCTCTA
Source organism: Dermacentor variabilis (assembly GCF_050947875.1). Taxonomy (NCBI): domain Eukaryota; kingdom Metazoa; phylum Arthropoda; class Arachnida; order Ixodida; family Ixodidae; genus Dermacentor; species Dermacentor variabilis. Next base: position 110,752,939 of record NC_134569.1, on the reverse strand, counting down.
TTTGTTTGTTTGCCAATGATTGCATAATTTACCGAAAAATAACTAATGATTCTGATATGGTTACATTACAGTCAGACCTTGATAACGTTACAACCTGGTGCTCCCGCTGGCACATGAATCTTAACACTTCAAGATGTAAATTCATGAGAATCTCACGCAGCCAAGTATCTTTTTATAACTACCATCTTAACAACATCCCACCTGAATCAGTATCTTGTTATAAATACCTCGGAGTGCACATTACAAATAATCTCTCATGGAAACGACACATCGAACACATTACATCAAAAGCTAACCGCATGTTGGGCTATCTTAAACGAAATTTTTCACTCGCACCTTCTTCCCTGAAAAAACAGTTATATGTCACCTACATTCGGCCTAATCTAGAGTGTGCATCCTCAATATGGGACCCTCATCAATTAACATTAATTAACAGCTTAGAAGCTGTGCAGAATCGGTCCGTTCGTTTTATTCTTAACAATTACCAGTGCACAGCAAGCGTGACTAGCATCAGACTTGCCCTCAACATATCTCTCCTTTCCAAACGCAGAAAAATCGCTCACCTTTGTCTGTTCCATAAAATATAACACTTAGTTCCTACACTGAAGTCACGCTTTATCGAACCAGCCTCTTTTACTTCTGCACGCTTGGATCATCGTCATAAGGTGAACATCCCATTCCACAATATGTCTACCTATGGTAATTCATTTCTTCCAAAATCATGCCAGGAATCGAATCACCTACCGGATCCACTAGTCTATATAACTAACACAGATAACTTCCGTAAGGCACATACTAATATTATCTAGTATGCCTTGATGTGAATGTATAACGAAGCAATTCCGTTTTCTCCTGATCCAGTATTGTTTATAAGTTTTCTTTTTTATTATCTGCCTAATCTACAAACAGTGTATTTTGTATTATGCTTTATTTTCTATCATCCTGTGCTTATTGTCTCACTCTAACTTGTCCTATATACCATGTACTTATATTTAATCTGTATTACCGAAGTTTTCCGTTTTTCTTTGTATAATTATTTTTTTACCGTAATATATTTTTTCTGTGTCGCTCTCGCGTTATTTTTACATTGTACCATGCATTGTCATCTGATTAGTATTCGTGTTTTCCTTTCTTCTTTCTTGCATGCTTATCTGTATTTATTAGCCCCTCCCCTCTGTAATGCTTCATTGTAAGCCCTGAGGGTATCATAAATAAATAAATAAATAAATAAATTTGTTGGATGAAAATAATGCTTAGGCATTATCTGACAAGTTCCACTAGGAAGTGACCGCAGTGTACTGTAAGCGAACTGCAAAAAACGGGGTTGGACGGAGGGTATCACACATGCGCTACCCTCCGTTCGTCCCCGTTTTTTATGCTTCACTTGTAGTATGTCATAACAACAAGGTCAAATTTTCCCCCTTCTCAAATTTATTACGGCAGTCATTTTCTTTTTTTTTTTGTAATTTTCAGCAAATTAGGTTTCCAGAAGAAAGCAAAATACACAACAATGTTGTATATGTTACCACTGATGTCACATGTGAAAGGCAAAGCTATGATTTCTTGTAGCATGGAGGAAGAGAGGCCCTGACTAGCCCAGCTGCATTGGAGAAAGTGTGATGAATTATGTGTCTTTTCCATCAAGTAGTTACACTCAGACAAACAGCTAGGTTTTTACGACAACCACGTCCAAGGTCTCTCAGCTGTGTAGGGGTTTACCTTGATGACCACTGCGGAGCGGTTGGCATGTCTGTGCTTACACCGCGCACAGAGCTAACCGGGCCTTGTACCCCTGTGCAACGCTGACAATGCGCAGGCTGCCGTTTATGACTTACAAGGGATGGTAAGTTGAAGAACGTAAAAGAGCATAATGACTTCATTAGGCTCCGACTTGCCCCTTTTGGTTTACACTCTTTAAAAGCATGGTGGTTGTCATCAAAAGCATGACTTACCTGTCGTCAACCTGCACTATTTTTCAAATTTACTGCTCCCAATTTCATAATGCGGAGAATCTGGAATTGCAACATGTCACTGCAATACTTTTAGCAGGTTAAGTCATCCCGACACAGTGAGCTGCGGTATATGTAACTTGGCCACTCAATCATTTGTTGAGAAGATGATGACTGGCTGAAGATAATGCTTACGCATTATCTGACAAGTTACAATAAAAAGCGACTGTAGTGTACTGTGAACGAACTGCAAGGAACGGGGATGGACGGAGGGTATAACACATGCGCTACCCTGCGCCCATTCCCGTAAGCTTGAATGTGAAAGCAAGGTGAGAGCGATCCAAAAGGAGAGGAGGGGGCTGTCACATCACCATATCTAGAACTTATGTTTATCCAGTTTCCCTGCAACCGCTGTCGTGTCTATAGTAGTAGCGTTTCCTTGCCTTCTCACGTCACCTTCTCCCTATCCCAGCCTTGTATGGGAACTGCTCGCTCACTGTGGTTGCTCAAAAGCGGCCAGTGGACCACATGCACAGTCCTCTTTTTTTCCCAGCTGGCAGGGCTCCAATAAATTCAGCAAACCCGTACATTCATCCCTAAATGGATTTTCAAGGAAATCAAACAATCTGCTGCTCTCAAACTAAATGCTCTGATTTTAAAGCAGAAGCATTCAATTAGTATTCATAATACACACTTAGTAAAAAAACAGTTTTGCAAAGTCTATGGGAACCTATGGAACCCTGGCATAAATGTTACAGACATTTATCAAAATGAGTCTCCTTAGTTTCTGTCAAGTAATCACATTTTCTTTAATTTATACTGCTTTCTTTGTTCATCATGCTTTATTTTTAAGAACTTTCATCTGTCTAGAAGAAACTTTTGCACATGAAAAAGCTAAATACGCCCCTCTCTGTAATGCCTATATTAGGGTAAATAATTGAAAACTGCGCTACCTTGATGGTGGTCTGCACTGCGTCCTGAGCAGGCTCAGCATGTGGCTTCTCTTTTACTTGAGGAGCGGCTGGAGGGGGACCAGTACGAAGTTGTTCTAACTGGCTCACCAGTGTCCTGCACACATGTTCAGTTATGAAAATCATGAAGCAGCGACATACTTGCAGCCAAAAACATGCGTCAAAGCATCAGGCGGGCCCTCACAATGCAAGAGGAGGACACAATGCAATATGTTGCACAGCCATTCACTCTATTTTGGTTTGAACATATTTCTTCAAAACTGGGAGGATTTACATAAATCTGGCCCCATAAATGTACCAAATATGTGGGATCAATAATTGATAAAGCAGTGCTTCTCTCTTCATCTTGTAATGTGAACACTACTGACAAACCATTAGAATATGAAAGCATACACCAGACAGGAATGACGGAGCACAACATAGTTCCACTCTGGTGCGTACTTTTATTTTATAAGTGGTTTATAAATTTGCACTCAGTGCATTACAAGATGCACACACACCAAATAGCGCAATTTCTCGATTTACTTGCTCCTCTCTTGCAAAGTGGTATCCACGTGGCCTCAGCACTGGCACAAGAGAGTCCATTACAAGCCTTGCCTGTGCAGGGCAGCCTGAGGGTCAGAGAGTGCCTGCAAGGTCGGTGCCCCTAGCACGCGCTCCAGGTCCAAGTCCAACAGCATCTTCTGTATAAGCTGCGCCTGCTGCAACAGGTGGGCTGGCTCTGCCAGGCCGGTGCGGTCTCCTTCTTGGGCACTTTCCTGCACGGCCAATTGCCCAGTCACTCACACTTGCAACAAGCACAGTCACATTGTGACCAACACGAGATGACTTCGTTTAGGTACAAAATAAACCCTGACATTCGAGAGGTAGGAAGGCCTGGGCTAGCTAATTGGAACGGTGCAGGAATAAGAAGGAAGGAACAAATACATGACACAATGCGCCATTTCTCGTCTGTTCTTTCCATCCTTTTTCTATGCAGCTCCTGCTAAGAAATATAAAAGTAACATAGTTAAGATCAGCTAATGCAGATGTTCTCACACAAACCTAAGCGTAACCTGCAAGGTTTGTGAACATCTGAACCAATGCACAAGCTGAAAGCTGTCCATATTCTCCTGCTTGAGCTGCCACAACACACTGCACATCAACATCTCACACAAAAGGGAGATTTATGAAAAATGTAACCACTGGCTAAACCAACAAGATGCCCTTTTCAACTACACCACAATCAAATAATTATGTACAGCACATGTTTGCACTACAGCTGCTATAACAGTAGGGCAGCTGTTACAGTTTTTGAAATTCCTCCAAACCTAAGGCAAACCCTGTCACATCCTTCTTACCAACAGCACAGTGGTGTAGTTGACCCCCCCCCCCCCCCCCCACCTCTTCCCACAGAACATAAAGCTTCAGGAAGTGGGCTCCAAAAGAGCGACATGGATGAAAGGGTAAGCTTGAATGTGAAAGCAAGGCGAGAGCAATCCAAAGGGGGAGGAGGGGGCTGTCACATCACCGTACCTAGAACTTATGTTTATCCAGTTTCCCTGCAACCGCTGTCATGTCTATGGTACTAGTAGCGTTCCCTCGCCTTGTCATGTCACCTTCTCCCTTATCCCCCCCCCCCACCCCTTGTATGGAAACTGTGAGCGAAAAGGGGCAAGGCTGTTAGTCCAACACCCTCTAGACTAGGGGGTGTTGGTTCTATCCATTCTCTGCCCCCTCCCCCTCCTCTCTACCCTTCTATCTAGCGTCCCTCTGGACTTGGGTATAGTAGAAAGGTAAGCGCTGCAGCTTCTAAAGTGGTATTGCGAGGGTCACAGGTAATTACAGCGGTCAAGAGGCTAACGTGGTGATCGACGCCCAGGAAGCCCCAGAGGGCATTGTGAACATTCGACGTGGTAGTGCACAGGTCCAAACGAGTTTCTGGCTTTTTCTTTACTCTCTGCCATGCTAAGTCCATGTATATACATGTACTGGACCACCACACCCAATGCGAGCAAACATTCGGAAAAAAAAAACTTCACTTTAAAAAAACACCAATTTGAGCACAGCAAAATATATCAAGGACGGGGGTGCTGGGCCAGGGAAGCTTAGAAACCACCACAACAAACAGGTGGGAGGGCAGGTAGGAGAATGGCCTCGAAGTCCACGAAGAAACAGAAATATAGGAATGTTAGTGGCCACTGCGCCGTTCAACAAACCGGTGAATGTTCAAGAGTGTGACAGTGACTTATGGAAAATAATTTCAAGGAGGCGAGTGGAGTGATGGACACGAGGAGGGGGTGACGCGCATAAAAGGCATCAAGAACGAAGTTGCCATATAATTATGGACATAGGGAGAGTGTCTCGTTAATGCCCGATCACTCAACAACAGACAGCCGCGGCTAGTCGCCTAGCTAAAGCTCACCTACCATGTCGTAATACATACTGCTTGCTGCGGAGAGCCCATCCTAACTAAACGTCTTGGCAATTTTCAGAATAGATGGGGGTCGAGAGACATGATGCTTTCAAATCTCTCGGAACTACTGGCCATTAGTTTACTGCGAACGACGCCACAATTTTCATAAAGGCTTCCAAACAGGTAGCAGCCGCTGCACCAGACTGTCTGCCTCATCAGTTACAGAGTGTGATCAAATAACAATATGCATTGCATGATGCCTACAATACCATGATTGCAAGTTACTTCCAAATATCTCCTCAAACAAGTCACAGGCAGGTCACCAAAGTGAGTGAAACTTGCATTATATAATACTATCAAAATTCTAGCGGAAAGCTTCATTCCATTATTTTTAAATATAGAATAATATAGTGTGCCCACAATGCCGAAAGTGTGATTGAGTGATAGGAAACTTAAAAAATAGTGCCCGTTCTCTCCCCGCACGTAGCCGTGGCCGTACCCCGCACTAGAAGGTCTGGATAGAAAAACTTGTTGTAGCCCACTGCTACGTGGGCTCCAACAAGTCTGGCCTGCAAATGAGAAGACACACAATAGTGCACTGTCTTGTTTTTGTATGGCCCCGTTTTTAGCACTGTTCATTTTTCTAAGTACCAGCTAGGTCACCGACATACATTATGCAAATGCATCAATCCGTAAATGAAATTTTAGTTTTTTTTTAATCATCATATTTAAATATAGCATAAGGATGATAGCATAACTTGATGCGAAGTGAGTGAGTGAGTGAGTGAAGGAACTTTATTTCGGTCCAGAGAAGACGCAGGGGAGACCCCGCGCCACCCGGCTAGTCCCACGTAGGGACTGCCAAGCTGAGCTTGATGGCCCGATCGCGAAGTGGTTGCAAAACGTGCATTCTCGTTGTTAAAGCATTCTTGTCCGGGAAGTGCTAGGATTTTGTCTTTGCATGATGTACAACCCTAACGTGTATATGTGTGTGTAATATATATATATACATGAAGGAGGGGAAGGATTGGTAGTTGTCGGCAACACCCCCTCCCCCCCCCCCCCCCACCAAATAAATTTCGGGCTATGCCACTGCAACAGCATCTTTTACTGAAAGCAAGAGTATCCTTAAGTGATGAGCATCACACTAGGGGGCGGAGCCAGCCTTTTTTTCTTGGAGGACGAAACATGATTCTACTTTTTTGTTGGGGGTGCAGAAAAGCACTTTATAACTTGGCACTCTATGGTGCTAGGAAGGGGGCGATGGGGAGGCAGGCGGTAAAATTGGAAGGTTGGCCGCCCCAGATCATGCTGCGCGATGTGCAGCAAGACATAGATGAACTTCAGAAATGGCCATGTATGCCCACTAATGGCATCCCATGAGGCATTGATTCCATGAATGCATTTTCAGGAGAGAACTTTAGCTTGGCCCGTTGCCATTAAAATGAGAAACACAGAAATGTGTTCATTAAGCAATCAGGAAAGCAATTAGAATGAAGCTTATTCATATTGCATCATGTTATTTTTTTTTTAATGAAGCATCAAATGCTAGCAACTGTCAGGAGTCAGATGTGTTTACTTAGGCATTTATATATTTTTAAAGTATTACCGAAAATTGTACTTAAACATTTAAGAATCAAGTTTACAACTGCCTAAACCTACAAAAAGAAATCAAATTAGGTGTTTCTTTTCAATGTCCCTTTGGACTTAAAAGCTATTAAAAGTCAGCAGCAAAACATCCATCCCCTCAAGGTAATAACAAAGCACCATGCAAAATGGCTTACCTTGATGGATTGCACTTCATTGAGCAGCTCGCGGACTTCAAATTGGAGCCGTTGGTACTTCTGTTGCAGGTTTTCAGGCTCCTTGTCCCCAGCCTGAGTCGGCAAAACATAGCCTGCCTTTGACAATTGATTCATGCACACAATAATTAGCCAATTCAAGCCACAATGGCTGATGCACAATTAAATCAAAGCCCTTTCAGTAGACATTACAAAGAAGCCACTGCTACAGACGCTTTCCTTTTCTTCCCTTACCACATTTACGTTTTATGTAACTGCCTCACTCCTTGCCGCCTGCATCCTATTCCTTGAAAGAGCTGACTCGCTCGACTGAAGAGCCTAAACATCTTGTGTGTAACGACAGTGTGGGACTAGGCATTTTTAGTATTGACAACAATACTCTCTCTCTCTCTCTCTCTCTCTCTCTCTCTCTCTCACACACACACACACACACACACACACACACACAAAAAGCAGCTGTTCCATTTGAGGACACCAAGGATGGTAGTCCCAAAAACAGGCTCTCATACCATCACATTATTCTCGTACAATAATTTTATTATGGAATTAAGTGCTGAACCTTGTAAACTTTAAAGATAATGTCAACTGAGAATTTCACTCCTAGTTATCTGCATTGTAAACTTTAAAGATAATGACAACTCAGAATTTCACTCCTAGTTATCTGCAAGGAGGTCCTGAAGACTCTCCTGGATCCAAGCGATTAGGAAAACTCAATTCAATTGTGTGCCATCAATGGCCCCTGCTTGTAATTGCAGCACAGAAAGCATTGTTCTGTTGTACCTGACCTTCGCCATGACCTCCCGTCAACAATCATGTCTCCAAACTTTGTTCCAGCAAAGTGAGCCCTGTATTCCTTAACTTACATAAGGCCCATTAGCAAGGGAACCCTAGGAGCTTGATTTCAGTGATGTTTATACAATGGTCATAGGCCAGTTACCTGATCATGAGAGCATATTTTGTGCAGCACCTGTGGTTTAATGCATTTTCCACACCTGCCACCATGGCCATGGGTAATGCTTGCTAAATAAATTCAGGCTAGGCTACATGTGTATACACAGGCAGAATAAAGAGGACATAACCGCTGATGTAGCTTAATTGCTAGAGCACTCCACATGTTATGTAGAGGCTGTGGTTCAGGACCCACCACTGACAAGTTGCATTTTATTCCCTTTTCATTTTATTTCCCTTTGTCAGAGAAGTTAAGGAGAAGCATAACTCTGCACCATAATCATGACAGCTAATGTAAATAGGCAGTTCAGTAAAGTTTATTTTGCCTGTGCTTTCCCAGATTTTATGTGGCATACACTCGCACAACTCACCAACTCCCATTCACCAGAGATGACATGGTAGCCTTCCTTTGGTTGCCTAGAGATGCCCTCTGTGAAATCTGTGCAAGTCGAATTGAACAAAGTTGAAAGTTAGGAAATGGCACCAAATCACAGGCACATTTTTCCTTCTTTAATTTGATCAAACACAGGCTGCATGTCACTAGCAAGTGCTAACATGCGCAAGTACATCTTGTATGGCTGCTGAAAGTAATACCAAAATAACTTTTTTTATGAGTAAACTGTGGTTTTTCGTGTACAAATATCCACACCACAAAAAGGGTTCACCACTGTACATTAAACTCAACATATTGGCAATTTTAAGTCCTTTAAATCAATAGAGTTTGTTCATTGATGTGCTTAAGATGTCAACGCGATAGGTTGGCTATGAAAGACACCATGCTGGAAGGCTCCAGGTTCAGTTTGGCCACTTTGAGCTCTTTTTCAGCAATATCTTGTAGCCATGGCAGCCAAGAACTGAAACCACACTGTCATGCTCTGCAGCAGAGTGCCATAGCCACTGTGCCTCCATGACAAATAAATCAATAATAATAATAATAATAATAATAATAATAATAATAATAATAATAATAATAATAATAATAATAATAATAATAATAATAATAACGATTTATTTCCATCACCATTACATTGGGTGAGGGAACAAATGCGAGTTAATGACATCTTAGTTGAAATCAAGAAAAAGAAATGGGCATGGGCAGGCCATGTAATGAGGAGGGAAGATAACCGATGGTCATTAAGGGTTACGGACTGGATTCCAAGGGAAGGGAAGCGTAGCAGGGGGCGGCAGAAAGTTAGGTGGGCGGATGAGATTAAGAAGTTTGCAGGGACGACATGGCCACAATTAGTACATGACCGGGGTTGTTGGAGAAGTATGGGAGAGGCCTTTGCACTGCAGTGGGCGTAACCAGGCCAATGATGATGAATGATGAATACATTGATGAAGGGGATGGAAATAAAAGCAATTGATGCTTGACTAAGTTCCCACCCCCTGTACAGCAGGTAAGCAGTGGCATGCGATGGCACTTCTGTCACGACAGCAAATACAAAGTCAAACAAAGCATTAGGAGGAGGAGGAGGAATAAACTTTATTTGCGCACAGCAGATTTGAGACCTAGGCCTCTACCTAAATGACGGCCTCGAGCCCTTGGGCCCTGGCGGCATCTTCGGCCTGCTGGATTGCCTGGAGTTGGTCTTCCGGTGCACAGCTGAGCAACGCGGTCTCCCACTGCTCTCTGGTCTTAATTATTTTATTCTGTATGGGTGTACGAGGACAAGCCCAAACCATATGTTGTAGGTCCGCCCTTACTTCACAGAATCTACATCTATCCGTGTAAAGGTCCGGGTAGTAGCGGTGGTAGGCCACCGGGTTCGGATATGTATCTGTTTGTAAGAGGCGCCATGCCGTCGCTTGCCGTCGATTTAACGAGGAGTGTGCCGGGGGGAAATGGGCCCTTCCGAATTTATAGTGTTTGGTGATTTCGATAAAGCTGGTCATCCGGTCTCTCTCCGTTCCCAGTATTTGTTGCGTGTCACCTGCTCGGCCTGTCAGTTCTCGAGCCAGGTTGTGCGCTATTTCGAATGTTTCTAATAATCAGATTGAATCGGAACAAAGCATTAGTACAAAAACATTTATGGAAAATACACAATCACCAGCGTGTGTGAATTAATATAATCGGATTGAAAAGAAAGATGAATACAGCAACTGAAAACAAAAACACATATGAAACAGCGAAATAACAATAACAGTAACCAAAAGTATGCTTATAAAACAATTAGACACAGAAACATTCACAGATGCCTAAATGTTGGACAATCAAAGGGATGCATTAAGGAGAAAGTAGTTGCGAAGGTTAGAGCAGCTAATGCTTCCTAAGTCTATATTTTCATCAATTGATTTGTTAAGTGAGGATGGAAGTTGAAATGCTACCATTTGGCACCCATAGTTTGTTCTTACTTTTGGTAATACCCAGTGTGGTTTATGACGGCGTGGATATGTGCAATGAAATAATTCAATCGGGGCTAAGTCAGATATATTACTTATGCATCTTCTTTGTTCTACTTTGTAGATACGTAGTAGTCTATAAGCATAGAGGCTGAAAACGTTAATAATCTTGTGCTTAAAAAATAAGTTTTTTGTTGAGTGTCTATTTGGCAGGTTATGAACTAATGTGATGGCCCGTCTTTAGAGAGTTCCTAGTTTTTCAGGCAGGTTCATGTAGCAGTACCCCATACTAATGAGCAGTAGTTTAGATGCGAGTGAAATAATGCATGATATAAACAGAGTTTTATCTTTTGTGGGAGATAACTTTTGAAACGCGTTACAAATCCTGTGGCTCTAGATGCCTTTAATGCTGCATAGTCTATGTGGTCATCCCACAGCATATTTACGGTGAATGTCACACCAAGTGATTTGAATGACCTTACTAACTCAATCTGGTCTCCATAATAAAATGATTCACCGCATTTTTTTTAATTTTTGGGATGAAGAAGTACTGCCTTAGACTTTGCAGCATTAACAGACAAAAGATTTTTGTCGGAACATACATGTATTTTCTTCAGGAGCACATTTGCATTTGTCCATAACTTACTACTGCTGTCGTCAGTTAAAAGAAACTAGTATCATCGGCGTAGATTATGAAACGAACATTAGTATCCACACTGATGATGTCATTAATGTACGTGTTAAAAAGCAATGGTCCCAAGATACTCCCTTGGGGTACCTCGCACGAAACTGTTCGTAAAGTTGACTTATATTCATTTATCTGGACATACTGTTTTCTATGCGATAAGTAAGATTTAATTAAGAGTAATGCTGCGCCTCTAATTCCATAACGTTCAAGCTTCTGAAACAAGATGCTATGATTTATGCAATCAAAGGCTTTGCTATAATCTAAGAAAATCCCAAAGACGAGGTTCCTTTGTTCAAAGTTCCTAAGTATATATTCTTTCTGGTGTAAAAGAGCAAGTTCCGTCGATCGGTTTTTTCTGAAGCCATACTGGCAGTCAGAAAGTATACTATGTTTATTTAAAAAACTTTCAGCACGCTTAGGAATGAGCTTGTCGAACACTTTTGAAAAGACGGGCAGAATACGGATTGGTCAATAGATCCCAAAGTCATTTTTGTTACCTTTTTTATATATGTGACTGCTACTCCAGGGGCATAATCTAACTAATGACTACATCTTCCATGGACCTCAGAGTGTTCTGAATGTACATTCAACATGAGAAGACCCTGATCATCTAGTTACACCATATTATGTGCCATACCTCTATACAATTTACATATATGAGCATCCAGCAACTGTGCTTGCCTTCAATGCTTACCAAGCATAGCATGTTAAAATCAACCCTCATTGCAAATTGTGGCTATATACTTGAAGTTGTAGGGCGCTGCCTAGGAAGCATTTTACGACAAGAATTTTTCAATATCATTAGAGGAGATAGATGAAACTGAAATATTGCATCACCATGCTGCCAGAAGGTGAGCTTCACTGCCCGTGTAGACACTCCCTCGTCCTGCCTCGACTAGCATCCACAGGCGACATTCCTTCCCTGCTTCCTTCCACACCAGAGCCAAAGAATCATGTCACATTTACATCACGTGCCCTGCGTCTTCTCTTTTTTGATGCAAAAGCATTCAGTGGCCCATTCAGCGAAAAAGCCAGCGTATGTAGCAATGAAACAGCACCTAAGTTTCCATTGGCTGCGATGCCACATCATATGCGCGCCTTGACGAAGCAGAGTGGGTGAAAGGGGAGAGGGCATCGCCACGACGCCACATCCTCTCGCTCTCAGAAGCCTGCGTTATCTGTGTGTTCCTCGTACGTGCAAGCTCTCGCTTGCGTTCAAACTTCGCATCAGTAACTTCTATAAAGAAATTAATGCATAAAAAAGATCTAAAGGAGAAACATTGGCGGTAGTGTGTTTCAAAATTACGACCCCACACTCAGAAGCTGAGCGTCTTGCCCACTGAGCTAAACCAGCACCTCCTAGATAGCAGGCCTGTGCACTCTGCTTTACAATATCATAGTACTTTGAACGAAATTTCCATTGCCAAGCCTGGCATGATGAAAGTGGTGACGTCAAAATCACCATGGTTTACTCGGGAGCATCCCCATTAGATTCTATGGCAGTCGGGCAAGGTAGCGTGGCATCATGGATTGAAGTGCACCGGCTTTGTGCTATTGGTTAAGCATCTTAACGCGCACTTGTCCCACTCAAGCATGGTAAAGGGCTCTTTAATAACAAATCAGGTTAATTAATTGAACTTTCTCCAAACCCGACAGAAGTCACTAGACATGTACAGCTAAGAAGCGCGCTATCTCATAAGCTACAGATCATAACTACGAACACAAGACCACTGCAAACAATGTTCAAGGCAAGATCTAGCTCTATTGTAAACATGATCAATATATGACATATTTTAGACTAATTGTTCGACCTAATTAAATTAACATATTTGTTTATGAAATAATTGTTACAGTAAGTCTGGAATAATGGTGTCACATAATCCTTTCTTTCACCTTATATCTAAACTCTCAAGTATGTAACATATCTGTTTTCTATTTCTGTCATGTGTACGGCCACTTTTCTGAATAAACATGCTGTTTTTCACAGTAACAACTTTGAAACAGGACAGAATACACACTACATAGTGAGCCTGAATTAGCAATTGTGTATTTCGGATTATATGTTGATACGTTGTCATACAAACATGTTTACAAAATTATAAGCAGAACGAAAGATAAGGGTACCAGTTTCGCTACACATGCACCTACCTTTTTTTGTCCCCAAGACTAACTGGTAGTATGATCAGAGGCAGTTTTGCTGTGTTACCATCATCAATCAAATTTTTTAAGAAAACATAACTATTGAGGGTGCGTTTACGCATTCTCCTGCATGTGCATTTGCCTCTGCGTGGTGTGTGTTCCGTTCTGATTCAAAGTTGTTCCTGCACAAAACAGCTTGCTTATCCAAACCAATGCATAAACAAGCTCTACATGCATACTCCCATGCATTTATTTTCGATGATTTGCTACCGTTACTGAAAGCCCATCGTAGGCTGCATCAGAGTGGCTAATTTTTTCTTTTTTTCTTTTAACAAACTCAAAACACAAATCAAATTCTTACAAGAGCTCATAGCAGCCACCTCAACTAAATAAATTAATGTTCAAGTGAATGGCAACTTTCCTTTTCATGAGTCCTTCCGCCCTTTAAACTTCCACCGAACTCATTTGGTTAAATGGTCACACTGGAGATGGTAGCAAGCTTTAAGTTATAATCTAGTACGAACTCACCAACGGTCGAAGCGTCCACCGTACAACCCTTGAACTTGTCATACGCTTCTGTCACGGAAACCGTCAGTGTATTAACACTGTCGGATTGATCCTAAAAGAATAAAAGTAAATGAAGATTGCGGTGCCAATGTCGAAACTGAAGACCGCATTGCTGCCCAACAAGATAGGTAATTAATGTATGCTCTTAAACAAGAAAACGTAGTTAAAGTAGGCAACAATAACAACAGCTATGGTGTAATTCTAGCAGAGCGATACGCTTAGTCTATTTGTACCTGAGGGCAATACCTAGTTTGGTTACTTAAGAAAACTAATCACAACACCAAACACAGTCTTTGATGAGAGATCGCGGAGGACCCAGTGGCTTTGCCGCAAGTTTCACTCACCACGCCCACGTCCGAAACCACTTGGTCCGACTCCGGTAGGTCTTCTGTCTCGTAAATATCCGGCTGCTCGTACGCCTGATGAAGAAGATACAGTGATCAGCGCGCTGAGTTTCCCAAAATACAAGGCTGTCCGGCTAAGGCCCCTTAGCATAAAAAACAATCCGCTTCCAGGCATCTGTCACAGCTTCAAGCACACTTACGGAAACTGAAAACAACGCAGCTTTAATAGGTCTACTTACTATTCCCGGAAGATCAGCATACTTCGGATTTGCCATTTCGGATGAGCCTGTTGACGATATAGAAAAACGTAGAGAATGAATGACCTGTCACTTAAGTTTACATAAACCCACACAAATCGCAACGCACTAGTATGGTCGTATGGTGGCTAGCACTGGCTCCGGTTTGGCTAGCATTGAACTCTGCTTGTCTTTTGAATGAGCCAGCCACGATCGGCCACACGACGTGATACGAATAGACTTGACACATTTATTTATAGAACTCACAGTGTAATTTAATGTTTATTTAAATTGTGTTGTATATAATAAATTAAAAGTAAACTAATTAAAAAAGCTTAAAGAAAGTTGAATGAAAGCGAAACTGAAGCTAAGGCTTACACCACTTGGACAACTCGTGTGTGTTGTCATGTTGTCGGCTCAGCTGGCTCGCCGCGCAGAGCTGCAGCTGACGACACACCGGCGTCGATATGGGGTCTGATGGGGTGTCTTTGTCGGATGCGATGTGAGTGATGGCTTGGAGAGTGGAGAGCGGATTGTAAGTTACTGCGCCTGAGATGGAGCACACGTGGTCGCTTTGAAAACTTCCAGTCCGAGTCTCCTTAGTACGCCAACCCGATCCGCGCCCAGTCGACCATGCAAGGACACCCGCAAGTATACAGACCGCCGACATCGCGACCGTACCAGCATGAATAGTTTGGGCCTCAGCATCCTGTTTAACATGGGTTGTACGTGCACGAAAGAAGCTGTATGCATCAATGGCAAGAGATACGTGGTCAAGAGCAGGTTGGGAGAAGGGTTCGTATTTCGCTTATTCGCACCATCCGGTCTCGTGCGGTGCACCTTCGGACACTTGTTGATGTCTCGCCGTGGCCTTCGCAGGGGATTCAGCGTGGTCGACCTGGTGTACGACGCGACCAGCCAGCGGCAGTACGCACTCAAGCGCATCCCGTGCCACACGCGGGAGTCGGAGCGGGACGCGATGCGCGAGGCCGAGCTGTACAAGTCCTTCGAGCACCCTAACTTGGTCCGATGCGTGGACGCCGCCCTGGTTCAGTGCCACGACCTGTCGAAACCATTCTCCAGCGAAGTCCTCATCCTGCTGCCTTACTTCCGAGTGAGCCGGCATTGTCGCTCAAGAAACGTAGCGAAACGCTGTCGCGTTTTTAAAACCCGTGTTTGTGTGCGGCAGAGCTTTGCAGCACTCTCCTGCCCTAGTAGTATCGCGTACTCACGATCTTCTTCTCGCTGTATGCATATATATATTTTATTGCCTAACGAATTATTTCGCGGGAATCACGCCTACGTCGATGAGAGAGAATATGCAACCGCACCTCTAGCGATCGCGAAAACGACGCGATATCACAGCTGTTGTGTAATCCGCGCAGGTGCGCATTTATCTGACCTATCCGCGCTCTGTGCAGAGAGGGACGCTCCAGGACGAGCTGACGATGCGCGCGCGGTCGAGGGAGCACATGCCAGAGGGACGGCTGCTGGAGATCTTCACAGGCATGTGTCACGGTGTTCAGGCGATCCACGGTGCCACGCCCGTCGCCTTGGCGCACAGGTGCGTGGTTCGCCCGTGACCCGCGCTCCAGGCCGTGCCGCGGAGCGCTGGCGAAACCATCTGAACAGAATTGGGATGAAACTGCGGTGCCATATGTGGGCGTGCGTTGTATTACGCCACTCAGACGCGGCGTGACTACAGACAGACGAATTCAAACATTGAAGTCTGGAAGGCAAAGCTTTCATCAGTTTGCTCAGAACAACTACACTTGCAAGCATGAGTGTTTTGTTTAGGTAATTCTGAAGATCATTGCTGTCTCAATAGAAACTGTATCTATAATCAGAGTACATATAGGAAGAAATCACATATTAACCTTCAGGAAAAGATAGCAAAATAACTGGCTGTAAGATTTCAGGTTACAAAGCAGTTCGGATATACCATACGTGTTTTACATGAAGAAAAAGAAATGTTGAATTCGTGTAGACTGGTATGCACGCAACTTGTAACAGCATACTAGGTGGTCTTTTGATGGTATTTCACAGACAAAATTAATACAGCACACACTTCACATGTCATTGCCCTGTGACAGCTTGTTAGGTTTCTGGTCATAAACATGTCAAGCAAGCAGCATTACACTTATAACCGTCATATTATATGAACCCATATAAAACCACAGCTAAGCAAATATGTCTTTGCTACTCCTCAGCTTCAATTTCACAATGGGAACAGGTGTCCTAAAATGAATAATTAAAAAGTGAATGTGTGGTTCTTTTTAATTAGCTACTTAGAAATTTGAATTTCTGGTACAGGTAGTTCCCGCTTCTCCCAGAAATACACTGGCCTGGAAAGGCAGAATAACACTATCTGTCACAGACAATTTTTAGAAAAACTGTCTGAACTAAAAAATAAATCAAAATAAACAGGTGGTATGGTTCACTTTTAGAGCTGTGGATATTATGCTGATAAATATTATCGCTGCAGTGGTCTGTAGCAGTCAAATGTACAACTGATTCAGGTGCCATGTGGCTCTTTCTGTAATGGGGCAGAATTCAAGAAAGCTCATGTTCTCATGTTTAGATAGTCAAAAATAATCTGGTACATACCCCCACCTCCTTTTTCATTGTGGCATTTTCCATAGACCTTGTGCTGTTTTGGGTTGCTGAACCCCGTCAATAAAGAGCCAAAGTGTCAAGAGCCACAAAGTGCTGCAGAGGGGTTAAAGAAAATGTAAACAAAGAAATACTGTGTGCAACCTATAAGATGTCGGTTCTGTCGGGCACACTCTGGCCTGTGCAGTAACTGTGTGATTGTTTTCATCTCTTAGAGTAAAGCATAACTGGAAATGTGTGCCTGTCCTTGCCAGTTTTTTCTCATCCCACATCTTTTCTTTCTGCTGTTTTGCATCATGCCCTCTGTAAATAAGGAACCCAGCAGCGAAACCCACTTGACACCAGCAGATGCCTGTAGATGGCACCAAGTTGGATGTGACCATAGAACACATCACGCTTGAGTGTGCCCAATTGAGCCCTCCCCCTCCCACTACTGCGGACAGGACTCTAGCCGTTGCGTTGGGCTTTGTGGACGCAGGTGCGGCAGTTGACTCTCAAGCAGTGATGCAACCCAAACAACACTTAAAATGCTGGAGATGATTAACTCTTTATGGTTGTTAGGACCACACTTGACACGATTGTGGTTCATCCCTATTCACTTTCATTCCGTTTATTTATTTATTTAGTATCTACTTTATTTGTTTTCCTTATGGCCTGTACCGTTTCTGAACTTCCTCATTATTACTCAGTACTAAATATGTCCAACAGAGAAAGAAGCACTGCAGCTCAAGCTGTTTTTGTTGCACCCAGAGACCTGAAGCCTGCAAATGTGCTGCTCAATGACGACGATGTTCCCGTGTGGATGGACTTTGGCAGTATGGGAAGAGCTCGGCTTGATATTGGCCGTACCAGCGAGGCCATGGCACTGCAGGTGAGCGATGATGCTGCTCAATAGTGCATATGTGCAAACACTCCCAAATTTTACTCTCCCTTTAAGCTTTACAAATGTTGCGTCAAGTTTTATTAAAAATAACCTTAGTTTGCAAAATAGTTTGTCTCATTGGTCACAGAACCTTCTGTTGAGTGTTTAAATACCTTTATTAAAAGATAAATGAATAAAAAGGGTAAAAACATTCTGTTAGAAGTCTTCTCTTCTGATAGCGAAAGGGCACAGGAGGGATGCTTGCTCTGAGCAAGATTATATAGACGAGTTCCGGAAGCAGGCGAAATCAGCAACAACAATGTCGCTGAATAAGTCATTCTGATTTAAAAACAGTGTATTGCTTGTCAGTCCTTGTTGCTCCAAGTCTGCTGCTATTTGTGCGCTATGTGTAAAGGTAAATGATTCTCAATAAAGTGAGCCTGTATCCCTGAAAATGCTTCTGCTCAGAACAAGACTTCTAGATAATGATGCAAATGCATCAAAGGAGCATCTTGTTCTGCTGCTTTGGGGGACTTGGATGAACAGACTGTCCAGAACAGTTGTACTTGGTGGGCACAGTATGTGCGCCTCAAATGCTGCGATAACCTTTTTGTAGAGCACTTGCCTCCAAACCCTCGCATTCAAGAGCCCTGTTGAGGCACTAGTACTACTGTCACCTACAGATTTTACATCAAACCTTCATAACAATGGACTTTTATGGTCATGGCACACATCTCTATTTATTATTTCAATACTTATGTATTTTATGCAATTTTATGCAATATATTTTTGTGCAATTTTATGCAGCCATGCTACAACTAGCATTTGCAATTCTTTTCTCCATTTCATACACAATTAATTGAAGACTCATCACCATTGCTTGCACCAAAAAACCCTACACATTGTCATGCGTGCATGAACTTCATGGCCAGTTTCAATTGTCAGAACCTGTTGTTAGGCAACTTGGTGAAACATTTTTAAGCAGGAAACTCCCCCTCAGAAAGAAAAAGATCAAACAACTGCAGTAGTGCCCGTGTTTGTCTTCTCTCTTGTGTGTGTGTGCCTTTTCTTTTTGCATTAAGTTACCTGGTCACAGTGATTAGGACGCACAAATTAACTCGAGATATAGCACATTAATTTTTCTCTCTGCTTGCAACTTGTTGTGCATTTCACTTTATTTCCTTGACGACCCCATCTTTGGGATTATGGGTGTACAAACTGTACCATCGTGCTCAATACGAGTTGCAATGCGGGAATCCGTTTTGTGTGTGTGTGTAGATGCTGCCATGCAATGCTCGTGTGGCAGCGCCTGTAAAAAAAAATGCTGAACATTGATCCAATTACTGGTAACAAGCACTCTCTTTACAAGAAAAGTGGCACTTGTCATTTTTATTATTGAAAGAACTGACAGGTGAATGCCCGTGTTGCAGTTCATATCGAGTGCAGTAGTACATCACATCGACTCCCTCCTTGCCATGTTAAACAAGTTCTTGCATTTTCAATTAAAACTTGTAAGTGGGTGGTGGCAGCGATGTTTTAGAGAAAACCATTTTGACCTGCAGCTATGCGAGGAAAAAAAGAAGTCGGAAAAGTGAAAGCTTTGGCACACGGGCAAGCAGCATTTAGAGAATGACATGTTTGAAACAATATGCATACTAGTGTGGGGCTCCAACTTGCGAGAACTGTGAGATATCTTGTGGAATAGTGATAAGCTGGTGATGCAATAGCTAGAGGAAAGCATCAGCAAAATGGAATCTCTCTTTAATGATTATATATTTATGTTATATGAACACAAATAAGTGAATGAACTTGGTGGCATGATCTTGTAGAGATTCCAGAGCATTTATGAGGTAGATTTAAATAGCGAGGGTTTCAGATGGTGGACATTTGCTCGAGTTTTGATCAAACAAGGTAGCACAGGTCCGATATTGGGAAGGGTAAAAAGGGTGAAGTTAGTGAGGAGTTGAAATCTGTTGATAAAGAAATAGATAAATGTGCAACATTGTAACATGGACATTGTAGACAGAGCACATCTGCGGCCCTGCTCTGACCTGGGTACAAGAAATGAAAACATGTACCATGTTGCTACAACTCTGCTTATCATTTGCGCTTTTGATAAACTTTTAGTATACTTGCAACTCTTGCTGGCCTATTTTTAGCATTGTCGGCAGTTTTGAGTCTGTTGATTCGATGCTTTCAAAACACTGCGAATCATTTAGGTGAAAAGATTCCCCCAAACATTCATTGAACAATATTTATTCTTAAAGAAATTTTGATTATTATATCTTACTTTGTAAATCTTAACCCCAATGTTTACTATGTACTTCTTTCTTTGAGCTTGTTCAATGCTTCATCCGTGAATGCTTACTAGCAGTGTTTTAACTGCCGGAATTGCTATAGGAGACTGCAGAGTAATTTGCGCCTCTGAAAAGTACAAGCTTCACTTTTAGCAAAGTAGTCAGCTGAATACACTCGAACCTCGTTATAATGTTGTTGAAGGAGGAGCCATTACTTAATTATATCCGTTTCTTCGTTATATCCATTATTGTCATTTGCTGCAATGTATGCCCAATGGGGGCACAATCTTAAACATGGAATTAAGACGACAGCTTTATGGCCTGCAGAACCGCTAGATGACCACGCATACAATGAAATTTAAATAAAACAAAAGATCTTCGGCATGTGAAACACACGACTTAACACCTGAAACGACAGCCTTTAGATAGCTGCCTTCTGTTTCATTCTGATGGCCTTCTGCATCTGCTTTTCACTTGGCTCATCGTGGTTGAGCAGCATGTGGCACACTTTGCCGGCTTGGCTCGGCCGGCTGGGTGTAGGCTCTGAGATCACATTCACATTGGTGCAATCTCCGAGGTCACACCCAGCTGCCAGCACTAGCGGCGAGTCGCAGGGAGGGGGAGAAGTGAATGAATGGTTTCAGCGTGGCGCCCAAGAATGTGCCTGGGGAATTTCTGACGCCAGGCCCAGCTGCAACTGCCTGTGCGCGCCGTAGCCAAAGAAAGAAGTGAATTCATTAATCTTTTGCACATCTATGCGTGACCGTGCAGCATAATGCAACTTGCGCAGGCTTGTGCATGACCCCTTGAGATTGCGCCAGGGAGGTCTTGAAGGACATGTCCAGCTGCACCTGCCTGTGCGGCACGCCACGTAGTAGAAGTGAATGCACTAATCTTTCGCACTACCGCACATAGCAGCTTGGCGCAGCTTGCACAGTGAGGTAAGCGCAAGAGAGAGAGGTCAGTGAAGAAGTGCGATATTGAGCTATTGCTTATGTGCAGGTGCACAGCTGTGAGAAAGACCAGTGTTGCTTGACAACATATTCGATGCGGTGACATGGGAGTTTTTAACTGCTGCATCAACATGCCGAACTCCGCCGAGAGCAGTTTACTCAGTGCGCAATGGTTGGGTTCTCTTCTTTTTTTTTAGATTAATCTAGTTCATTATATCCATTGGTAGGACAATTTCATTTCGTTGAAATGCTGTTTGACATACTACATGGATCTCAATGCGGATTTCAAGGAGAATTTAATTTACTTTGTTATAGCCTGTTTCTTATAACAAGGTTCGATTGTATATGGCTTCATTATATTGATGCTTGACTGTGTAGATGCCTTATGACATATGCATGATAAATGTGACGTCAAGTTGCAGTCAGTTTTGGCTTGTGTCATATTCCCAGGACTTGGCCACGGAGAAATGCAGCATGTCGTATAGGGCTCCTGAACTGTTCAACGTGGAAAGCCGTACATCAATAGATGAGCGAGTCGACATATGGGTACGTGCTGCCTTTGGCCGTGTTAAGCAGGCATGCCTTTTGCTTCTTTTGTCTCTTCCATAAAGTTTGTTCGTGTGTGCATTCTGCCCCCCTTTATGGTGTAAGGCCAATGTGCGTTTGGCCAGTCTGGAAGGTGAGCTTCTGTTACAACCACAAACAGTAATTTCTGGTACATATGTCCCTTAACTTTGGCGTAATCAGTCAGGTCCATGACGAATTCAGGTGAGAGGGGCAAGGAGATGCCATGTGCCATGTTTGTTTTGTTTCCATGCAAAATTAAGCTAGTAACCTGCTGCAGTGGCTATAGCATTTTGCTCAGCATGAGGTAACAGGTTAAAATTTCCAGCAGCTGGTGGCAGCATTGCGATGGGGTCGGACTGCAAGAGTGCTCATGTAGGTAGATTTAGGTGGAACTCCAGGGAATCAAAAATGATTCTGGGGGCCCTCACTATGGCGTTCCTCATGACATGTGTGATGTTTCGCTACAGTTAAACCTTGTAATTTGGTTTGAAAGATAAACTAGCACAAGAGGGGAACTGCAATCTCTCTGCAGTGCCATAAGGAAGTCGGGCTTGCCTCTTGTCATAAAGCTGCCATGCAATCAGTGGCCCAAAGGCCAAGAGGTCTGGCAAATTTCCATCCTGGACTTGGTTTGGTTTGGATGAGAGTGGGTACTTCTCAAAATGGGCCCCACATCCCTCCATTAGCAACTCCCTTTCAGAAGAAATGGCTTTCACTTTGCTTTGGCCGCATCTCGCTCTTGTGTACCCTGTAAATTGAGTCATGAGAGCAACAGATTTACACATCATCTAGTACCTCATTGGTGCCTTATATTGAGCACCATTGAACTTTGAAGTGTAAGCACCACATGAATGTTGAGGGCATTATGTTCATTATTGCAGCATATACGCATGCGCTTTATTTTCGGGTAACATGGTACCAAATTGTGTTGTTTCTGTTGCAGTCCCTGGGCTGCTGCCTGTATGCCATGTGCTTCTTCCGGTCCCCATTCGAGGCCGCCCATGAGCGGGGTGATAGTGTGGCCTTGGCTGTACTTAGCGGCCACGTGGACATTCCTTCAGACAGCCCGTGAGTTGAGGCCCAGCTCAGATGCATGCCCAATTAATCGTGCTAGGAACCACACTGTTATGGCGCTAGTGCTGCCTCGATGTGTTATTTTTAATGTGTTGGCATTTAGTGCTCAAATGTGTTAGCATCTAGCCTTGGCTTCTTCCGCAGAGTGCCAATGAAAACTTCTGTTGTTACTGAAAAATAATCTTATACATGTCTTCACATGCTTTTCTGCTTGTATGGAAGAGTCTTAGCACACTGTTCAAAACTTTAGCGCTGTAGTCCCAGAAGACATCAACTGTACAGCTGCTAGTGTAAAAAAATGGGATTAAAAATACACAAACCTGTGGAAATGTTCACATGCACCTGATAAAGGCTCTTATAGTGATTTCAATTATTCATTAAATTGAATCTAGATTCCACACTGACACATTCACTCTTTTCACGCACAAGATTTTAATTCATTGCCCAAGGATATTATAATTTGCTCATTAGACAATTTTCTTCCTGTGCTTGAAAAATGTCGCATCAGTATGTATCATGATCTTAAACATTGCCTATAGACATCGCATTTTGTTTTGAATTGGTTTCGATGTACTTTTTGTTGTTCTTGCTTCTGTGTTGTTGTTCTTTATTACTCTTCTTCATTAAGGACTGGCCCAGCGAGGCCACACCCTCTTACTGTGCTGCTTAACTATGTCTTGTAGTTAGCTGCGGTATAAACAAGTGTATAACAGTTTGTCATTCATATTTTGATGCAATGCATTTTGCCCTGTTCTGCAGTATGTATGAAATAAATAAATAATTAATTAATGCTGGAAATGGTGCATGCATAATTATGAAGGTTTACATAACACAGCTCTTTAAATTGAGGATAAACAGAAGTGGTATTCAGCAAGGGCACTTCTCCTTCTCTTGCGTTTTCGAGGTGTGTGGAGGCTACATAGTGAGAGCCAAGACTGAAAAGATGTAAAGGTCAAATTTATGCTGAATATTGTTTGCAATGGCAATCTGAAAATTTGGACTTATGAAAATTGTGTCTTGCAGCTGTTTTCTTGGTGCTGTTAGGGCAAAAGTATTACGAAACTTAGGCCTGCTGTATAAACTAGAGCAAGGTTTTAAATGCCCCGACAGTTTAGTGGAATATATTGCAACGAGACATATTGAGCAATGCAGGAATGGCTGACTTTATTTAAAACATGGGATAGGAGACAGTGATGTTTCTTTTGGGCCAAAAGTCATACCATTTGTAGAAACAAAAGACATTCGGCGATAATGACCAATCAGATTTTTTATTATTGTTATTAACTGCCCATTTTGCTAATTTACTTAATATTTTAATTCATTTATATAACTTCACATGTAGCAAGCGTGAACTTAAAGGCCAACTGCAGTGAAGTGTAAAAAAAAAATTCCCAGGTTGAGATAGTGCACATACAGAACAGCCTCCATCCAAAATTTTACATTTTAAAAGTGAGTGGACGGATCATCAACGACTCGCAAATACAGGCGTTTTTGATACCAAAAATAAAATTTAAAAAAAAATGTCATTACCACTCACTGGAAGTGATGCATGCCCGAGATCGCGCGACATCTCGGCAAGACTTGTGAGATCAGGCACCAGCTGTGGCGCGCTGAAAGGTCTCAGAGACATCGTGCTGGGATTTACATCATAGCTGCTAACCGCAGGTGCATGCATCATCTGCTTAGGCACCATTAAAAGACTACTAATAAGAAGATTATACTATTACCAGTCCTGCAGCTTTGCCAAGATTGCTGCAGTTGTATATACTACTCATTTATTGCCAATTTAGCCATGATGATTTTTCGTTGCAGTTGGCCTTTAAAAGTTCATCAATAGTCAATGCTTGTGTACCTAATCTTGAGGCCACCTTTTTTCATACCTATACTCAAAGTAGCAGTAGAATGCGTTAGTATTTCACGTGCCATTTTCCCAGAGTGGCTTGTCTTTCTAAAGCACTGTGCCTCAAAACTACATAGAACATCTGTGTGTTTGGTTGCAGGGACAGCTATATCAGAACTGGTGCTAAACACAAAATCCTTATAACCTAGCCTTCTAGGGCCTACTGGCCTTATTACCTTGGGCAAAAGAAAGCCATAATTTTGTCAAGGATCCCCTATTTTTTCTAGCTGGGAGACCAGGCAACACTGAAACACCCTGTACGCCTGATTTGCAAGACCTCAAAACTGGTGCAATGTGAGCAGGGTCCAACCAAGCAGGCAACTGCAAATGACTGAACAATGGGAAAAAGCAATGTGCTGCTGATTTTATGCTTGACTGTTTGGAACTCAAGCAGCAATGCAACAGAAGAAATAGCTGGATAATCTGGTTGTGTAATATGATGGAGCAGTGAAGAGAGACAGACAGAGCAACAGGAGATGAAAGACATAATGCACACAACGCCATATTTGGCATTGTTTTCTTACTGTTCCAGTCATGAACCAACCAGCTCAAATAAATGGACTCCTTCAAACGATAAAGAGTTCATGCATGCCTTCACTGTGTGTTTCAGATACTCCGGAGGGCTTCACGGACTTATCCGCACGATGTTGGAAGTGGACTGCTTGCAGAGGCCCTTCATCGAGAGTGTCTTAGAGCAGGTCACAGCTCTCTCTGCCGCAGCAAACCACAAGGTGTGACCTACTGACTGCACGCCAACATTGGGATGCTTCACACATGGGCGTGTACCTGCCGCTCTTTCTGCCTGGACCAGAATGTTGGTGTGGCGTGACTATCGACTCTAAGATGTCGACCCAGCGGGCGGGCAAAGCTACATTTTATGCAAGTCAGTGTGATTGTGCAATGCCTGGAATAAAAAGGCGACAAGTGGGAGAGCAAATGGAGCCCTACATGAGTGTCAGAGTGAACGCATTCGAGATGCTTGTGGTGTGTTTAGCAGCAATGACTGCATCTTTGTGCCCGATGTGAATGTGCTACCAGCAGTTGTTCTGGTGTTTTTATTTTTTTAGTATTGGTGTTACAGTGTGTCAAGTTTTGTTATATTGTGAAGTGTTGCTGCCTGCTTGCATGCACGCTGCAATGCTGTATCTCCCGTTGCATGTCCTGTTCTCTTAGGAGAGGCTGAAATAAAGGGAGCTTTGTTGTGTTGCACATTCTTGTGTCCATCATGCCTTGTCTGAAGCTTACCAAGAGATGACAATATGCTACATGTATTCCAATACTGTCCTCTCTTGCACTTTGTTGATGGTCTATGCGGCGCTCCGTCTACATTATCATACATTATCATTCAAGCAGGCCGTGAATAGTTGATAATAGGAAAAGAGTGGAATTGAGCGAAAGCAGTAGTGTCCATACAAGAATAGCAGCTCAGTAAAGGTGGATTTTGCAATGCAGAGCTGGGACAGGAATGAACTTGCCAGAGAAAAAACTGTTTCTTTGACTGGAATGCAAGCGCATTGAGGAACAAAGTGTTTCCAATTGAGGCGACAGGATCTATTATTATGCAAGACAATCTCATCCAAATACTGTTCTCGAGAGGCTTGTGAAAGGCCTGAAGGGACACTGTACAAAGAAGTCAAGCTGAATTGGTAGATTGTACTTTCACCCAAAACATGGTACAACACAGTGCCAAAGTCTTTTAATTTCTTAAACAAATGGTCTCTCTTGACCTTTTGAAAGTAGAGTTGCCTCAAGTGATGTGCGTTAACCTCCTGAGACCCGAAATCTGCTCAGGAACACACAATCGTCTATCAAGTCTGTTCTTATCGCCGACTGGTATATTACAAACGTGAAAAACATATTGTTTGTTTAAATACCATGGTTATGTATGTGCCAAAAGCTGCATTACCATGTACGTGGAATAAGTAATCGTCTTCTCAAATTTACTATATTAGAAACCACCTATTTCCCTAAACACCCACATAAAGATGCACCATTGTGGGTTGTGTTGCCATGATTAGGCTGAATCCTGGATTTTCATGTGGTCTGGCAATATTCAGAACGTATTTCACAGTTGCTTTTCATAATCCGCGACAATGCAATGGTCTAGACCAAGCTAGGGTCGATTTCATTGGCAAGCTGATGACAAGAATACAATTAAACTAGGTATGCATGAATGTAAACATTTTTGAATACGAACCGAATACACATACTTTTACGCTTTGAATATCAAATCAAATATTGAATAATAATATTCACATCCGCTATTAGCAATTTTGGTTATTTTAACATGTTGGAACATCGCAATTACATTGTCAATGGTAAGAAATTAGGTAGCAAGCCATTATAGTACCTGATTGTGTACTTGGCTCATGTTGTAAAACAGAGTAATTCCCACAAGCTACCTGTTCTTGCCAACCTGTTTCTTACTATACAACATCAAATGCCCATAAACTAACAGGCATTTGACCCGGTGCCAGCCGTCACTCATCGCATTTGCTGTCAAGCAATAAGCTCGGATTGGGGGTGGTGCTGCAAAAGAGTGCACCCTCACTGGCTGTAAATCCCTGCTACTGAGAGGCTCGTTTTTCCGCAAAGGTAATGCATTTAGTGGCTAAGCGTGATTTACAGGCGAAATTTCGCCAGCAGTGTGAAATAATCACAAAATTCAGCACAAAATCGGACACACATTTATGGATTAGATAGAAGCAAATGCTAAGAACCATGCTTGCTCCTGTACATCCAGAAATATATTCGATTTGTTTCGAATACTATTGTTTTCGAATTGAATATGTCTATTAAATATATAATAGATTCGATATAGTATTACAAATTTTCTAATATTTCCTTGATTAAACGACTTCAATAGTTTCTCTTCCATCTGACTGATCACCATGCATGTATATTGCATGATAACTTCCGAGTCAATTTTGAAAAGCATTGAAAACAGTGCAATGACCGAGTCTTGGATATTAATGATGCATTAAAGTAAGCTATACATTGCAATTAAAAAAAGATGTTTATTTCTGCCATTCTGCACTTTATTTAGCATTGTGGCTTTGTCCCTCTCGCATGCAGTATGTGTAAAAGAAAGGAATATAAAGACGAGAAAAAAAAAATTTACATTGACTTTGTCAAGACCTTCTTGCCCTTTCAGAAAAATGATCGCAGAGTATCGCACTATAAGCTATTACATAACTTTTGGAAATTTACCTGAACGGTTAATTGGCATTGAAAGGCATGAGCAGAGCAAACAGTATTCTACTGCTGCATAAGTTATGTCTCTACGCCACTGGAATGACAGCCTTGATACTCTGTTGTCAAAACGTAATAAAAATGAAGATACAAGGGATGGAAAAAAATGCACTCACTAGAGGATGGGTTACTAAATGCAGTAGCGGTGATCCCTATATCTCTAGCAGCACATTATGTAAAATGATGTAGGAGCAGAGTGTTAAATGTGAAGCCATATGTTTATTGAGAAACCTTGTGGCAGGCATGCTTTTATTTTCTTTATTCTTTCACTTGTCTTTAGGTACAACCAAAACAGGAAGACCAGAGGCTGTAGTACAGAACCATTTCTTTGCTTTGATTCTATTCTTTTCCTATGATCTATCACACCGAGAAGGCAATCTCAGTCACACTGGAAGTTGTGTCAGGCCAATAATGACAACATTGGTTGTGGCACGTTCCAGTGATTTATTGGAAATGTTGGAGGGGTTGTAGGATTCAGTGGTCATGGCCTCGGAGATTGGCGTCAACTGATGGTCGCTCTCTAGCTTACGCCGGTGGTGCATCTCGTAACGGGTAGCTGGCCTGCACTACTGGGGTGTCACATGGGGGCTAAGCAGGCCCCCACCGTCATCCAAGCTTTCTTGACGAGGGTTGCTTCTTTCGTGAAGAGTACGAGGTCGAGAGGTCGTAGGAACAGAATGGGGGGTTTATTTACATATAAGAGGCAAACTTATTTACAGAACAGCAAGGGATACTTACACTGGCCAGAGCATGGAGTGCAGTACATTGTTCTCGTAGCATGAGCTATCAGGTCAAAGCAGGCCAGGGCACACTTCAGAAGCCGAAAAAGTGTTCTTAAATCCCCTCTGCCTCCCCTAGATCAACTAGGCCAGGGAAATCTGCAGTCACACCATCCTGCATTCGGAGCATTTGTGGTCTCCAAAGATTCCACTTTGAGGACGAGGGTATGTGCAACTACTCCGGCACCTTTGTTCACAGTAAACAATCGGAGAAATCACACCGAGTGCACATGGCTCACTGCCCTAAAGAAAGAAGAGGACGCTCGTAGGCAGGGGTGCCATGCTTGACTCCATTGGCACGTCTTGGCTCCTGGGATGGCCCAGCTATTAGCTGGTTCATCTGTCGATCGGCTTTGGCAACCAGCAGCAACCGTAAGGAAGCAGCATAGAACGCACCTTCACTGGAGCTTCTGAGCCCCAGCGTCAAGGTCGGCGACGAAGTGGCATACATCAACCCCATAGAGGTCAGATGTGTCTCACCTTGGTGTCAACGCTGGGCTGTCTGATGCAACTTACTGTGAGCTTCACAAAGCTGGGTTGTCTCAGGAAGGCAGGAAAGGTTCAAAGGTTGCTGCCCCCATTGGCCGGACGTAACAGGGTTCATGGCGGAGTATGCGGCACCACTATGCCTAGTGACATTCTGTGTAAGAGACCGAATAGGGATTAAATGGCCATCTCCAAATTTACATATATTCTTCACACGGTGTTGTAATTCTGACCTCATTAAAACTGCTGAGGCTGCATGTACAAGTGCAAAAAGTATATGTAAAGCACGTGTTGGAGCAATGTAAATAAAACCTCATTAATCTCTTTCCATCGTCGGCATTATTATGTAGCACCCTCATATCTGTTAGGTAACTCAATAATTTCATCTGTGACATGTTATAAATATCTAGGGCTTATTTTAATGCACAATCTTTCGTGGTCCTCTCACATCGCTAAAATAACTAAAGAGGCTAACTGCACCTTACGCTTTCTCCAGTGAAATCTCAAATTTGCCCCTCCTTCGGTAAAAACTCTTGCCTACAAATCTGTGGTAAGGCCCAAATTTAAATATGCATCCTCAGTTTGGGACCCTCATCATACTAATCTTTCTAACACGCTTGAATCTGCCCAAGACCGCGCAGCCCAATTTATCTTCCATGACTATTCTTCATGTACTAGTGCCACAGCACTAAAATCTAATGTGAATCTTACTTGTCTAGAAACGAGGCGTCAAGTGTCCAGGCTCCTTCTATATCACAAGTTTTATCATGCCCCGATTGGTAACACCGTCATATCGCCCGCTCACCGCCATTCATCCTGGACTAATCATTCAAAGTCAGCATGCACGCACATCATCCTATCTGCATTCGTTTTTCCCATGTACAGCGAGAGACTGGAATGATCTGCCTGAAGAAGCGGTGGACCACTCCAGTGCGACTGAGTACAAGACTGCCATTGAACACCTTCTTCTTTGAAGCTGCCCACCCCTCATGTAAAACGTCTCTCCAGGGGCATTTGAGGAATAAATAAATAAATAATGTAAGCGGCAGCAATATAATTTTTCAGAAAAATTATTTCAAAAATTCTGAATGCCAAGTATATAAAAGCTAAGGCTTTTAAACAAGTTTGGGCATTATGAGTTATTGCTTCATGTCGCTGTTACCCCTAGTGAAATGCTGACAACAGTCCTGGCAAAGGATGGGGTACATGGTTTCTAATTAATAAAAATAGAATCTACATGCGTATGGTTACTATAACCATATATATGATTTCCATGAGGTTGTTGTCACGTACGAAATATATTATAACATAATCAACTGCAAGCTTATAATTCCCTACACTGACAGCATTGAAGTTGTGGGTGAAGACCCTGGTGCCTGATGTCCACAAATTATATTTTAGCCGAGCCCGATCAATCCGGCGGCAGCCTGATTCTGCCGATTCCACTGCTCACGCACCGTCAGCATACTGGTCATGTTGTCGCCGCCTTTTGTGACCAGACCATTGTGGCATGTAGTAGTACACTACACAGTCTACCTGCACTGAACTTTTCTAGCATGTTTGAAGCACAAAACGTATGTGTGAGCATAGTAGCGTAATTCAAGAGTGCTTGAATTACATTATCTATATATGTAATATGCACTTGGCTGTGCCAACTGAAGTGCATTTTAGTCATCCTGTGACAAGGATATTCTGCGGTAGTTCCACCCGAGTGATTTTCTTTTCTCCCTCCCACCCCCCGCTTTCTTTTCCAGTTAAGCTTGTATTGGCTCACAAGTTTCGGTGGTGATATGGTCACGCAAAACAACCCAGTTGCTGGAGCCCAGAGCAGAGCAGCTGTGGGAAAGGGCGGTTTGATCAGTTGACAGCTGCGCCGGCGCCGGAGCGTGAGTCATTAGCAAGGATTCCAGCTGCATAGGCGCGCGCTCACGCCACGCGCGCAACCAATTAGAGCCGTTTCGCTTCCGCCGGGAAGGGAAAGGGCGGGAAATGGCACCGCGCGCGCTGCGCCGGCTATATTTCCGTTCAGTTCATTCTCGGAAAACGGATGGGACGGCCACGCGTTGTGCGTTCCCCTGAGGAACTGACAGTCTTCGACGAGCGGCACTGGGAACCAGCATAGAGTTTCTTACAAAAATTGGAACCAGGGAACTCGCCCGTGAAAGGGCTCGCCGTCGGCGGGCCGATCCAGTCGCTGAGCCGCCCCATCCCAAGCAATCCGACAGCAATGAGAAGAAGATACCGAGCTGAGGGAGCGGGAGGCCGATCGAAGCAATTCGGCGCCGTTACCTGTGTATAACTTAAACGTGACGATGGTCAGGTGCACACAGGAGAAGCTTCGATCGCTTGCTCCCATTTTCCGGCATAGAGTTTCTCAGAAACTCTTATGTTTTCCGGTAGTGGAAGGGTTGGTATTTTTTTTTTATTATTATTAGCTGGCACACGACATAATATGTGGAAGTGAAATTGTGGTGAAAGGTAAGCAAATAGTAAACAAAGTGCGAATTACGAAAGGACAGGCTGCACATTCTCAGAATTTTTCAAATATTGTGCAATACTTCTCGTTGCATTTCCTTTTGTTTATGTTTATTATTATTACCACGACGCGTACTTTATTGTTGCTATCATCATCAGCACATTTCAGTTCGTGTTTTCGTCTGCCATGTGCCCGCTTGTTTGTGACGCGCAGCATGTTTCAGATGTCAGAAGGTATGCTACACTCTTGGGCTCTTTTTTGTCTCAGTACTCCTGGCTGAATGACGCCTATGTCTTGGTAAGTACTAAACTATCCTGCGCGCTTGGTAGCGCCTAGTATTTTGCTCGGCGTCTACGTGGATCCTAATGCGTGCGTGCCCGCAGGATTACTTCGTTGAGCAGCAGTGGCACAAACTACCATATTCATGGCAGAAGACACTGTCTACGATTGAATTGAGCGATCTTTCCACCTGGCTTGAAACGGGACTGCCTGCACAGTATGTACGCCAGCCAATTATTTTATGTCTGTCACTTTACAAACGCACCGTATGTTCATCCGACCTAATTTTATCAGCCGTATAGCTAACTGTTGCGTTGCTCTTTAATTGTCTGTTTGCGCGCATCCCTTTTATCGACACTTACTTGAGGTGCTAGAGGTGTCCCCTGCTCAAAAAAGCGTAGTGACACATGTGCTTGCACGATCCTCTCTTCGTGCGCGCTGCAATTAAACAATTAACCCCGCGTAGATCCCCGATTTCTGTCCTCTTTGCAAAAGCTCACGTGTTAGTACGAGTTTTGACGGGCCTCTTGCTTTTGTTGTCAGGAAGCACTCGGTATGGCCGCTGTCGCTGATGTGCCTTGCTCCAGCAGCCAGGCTGCTTGCGCTCAACCGGAGTCCTGTCGCATCACCAGCTGACATCCCGCTTCTGCCACCAAATGAGCGCGCCGGTGAGCGAACTGTAACGTTTAACGCATAGAAGTTCTTTTCTTTTCTTGCGAAATCTCACAGCATCCCTCTGGAGTTGTCAAACGATGTGAAACAATTTCTCAATGGAATATACTTTTCCCTCTCAAGGTTATGCGTCTGCTAAGCACTATCACATCCCTTTTAAGAGAGACATTGATAAATTTACCTCTAAAAAAAGGTACAAGCAAAATAAGCTCTTGCCCTGTGGCATGGCATATTAACAGATCAAGGCCAATAAAGGTTACGGACAGCAAATCGTCCCCAGGCAAAAGCATCAATTTCGCTAAACCTTTCACAGCCAACTCAGATATTTCGTTAAAGTTTATTGATAACGGATCAAGGTCGCTGCAGGTTTATATGTATATGAAAAACAATGTTTAAACGACACTCTGTATTGTTCACTGTCTTTACCAGCTAGCTGCTGTTTCAGAGCCCACCGGACTTTTTCTTCAGTTAATTGACAATGTGCATATCAGAGTAGCCTTGAACATGGGTGAAAACTGCAAATTAGCTGAAAGACAACTTTGCAGTTGTGTAAATAAAGGAGCCTATGGTATAAGTTGGTCTTCTGGCTAAACTGCTCGCTTGGTTGCATTCAGATTTCCAGGAGAGGTGGCACCTCACAGTGCACTTTGTTTGATGCCGTGTTTTGATGGGACACTTTTGTCTACTTTATCTGGAATAGAATAACAACTGCACATTGTCAGCAGGGAAATGTAGAAAAGTAATTTGCCTCAGTGAAAGGAACAGTGGTGCTGTGACATTACTAAACATGCAATCTCTAGTGACAGACGCTGCACCATTGCGGATAACATCTACACTTTTTGTCCAGCATTGCCACGGACAAACCATAACTTCGGACTTATTTTCGGTTAAACAGGCAACTGTATTACATACAAACATGGTACAATACAAAAACTATTGTGGAATGCCACCTTTCTAGAAAATTTGAGAGTCAACAATCCATTAGTTGGGCCAGGTGAGCCATCTATACATGGCTCCATTATTTACGAATCTTCACAGCCTGTACTTCACTGCTGCAAGAAATCGTTGGTGTGAAACAATAGTACAGCCCCAGTCGCACTATTGCCTCATGTCCTACATTTAACTTTCCCTGTTAATCAGCAATACAAAATATGGAAGACTATGCTTGGAGAATGAGCAGGGTCTAGCATCAGCACCCGCTTCCTTTATCATGTGAATTTCAGCTGGGCTTATTCCAATCACATCTTCAGCGCATGAAGAAGAAGCCAAACTGGCTCTGATACCCCAATTGTGGTTGCAAGTGTTGTTCAGTTCATTAGAAATTAAACTGAAATGAACTGGTTACTCTGCAAAAATGCTTAGCCACCAAGGTTACCCGGTATTGTGGCAATGACAAATTGAGAGGAAAAATGAAACTTTCATTTGCATTTAAAGCTTTTGTCATGATCACTAAATATGGAAGTGCCTCAGCTCCATCTTTTTTTTTTTTCTTTCTTGCATCAGGTGGGAAAAATCTGCACTGGCCAGCCTTTCACCTCTGTGGCAATAGGAATTTGACTCATGCTTTCAGGAAGCATGTAAAACTGAAGAAGCAGCATGAAATTGTTCGGTTGGCAATGGTATGCAAGCTTTTTTCTCAGCTTGTTAATGTTATGCTGATAGTCATGTGGGAATGGATGACACTCCATGTAATCACAGCATATGTGGCATTTATGATGTGTGCTTACTTACTTCAAAATTAAATTTCTATGTCTGAGACTCCAACTGCAGTAACATGCAGAAGACTTTCCAATACACAGGAGCAAAAAGGTGCAGGAAATAAAAATAAACAAAGAATCAACAGTTTACTCTGCCCCTTCAGAACTGATGGCTCTGAAATCTCTGCTACGGAAGCTGCATGAATACTTTAGTAGAAGTTAACTTGGCAATGTAGCTCTCCATGCATTCAGCCAAGGGATGCCGGAAAACTAACAAATACATGTTGACATAATGGTTGACCCTGCATCTGGTGGCGTGTGCAAAAAATCATGGCGGCAGTCGGAAGCTAGCCAATATTTCAGGTGCTTATAAACTCTTGTTCCATGCTATTTCATGCTGAGTACACAACTGACTGGAAAAGATGGCTACTTTGGAGCACTTGTAGCTGTCTTCAGTCATTCATGTATTCAGCTACAAGGCACATCATTGCATCCCTGTTCCCTCCAGTACAAGCAAAGGCAGGGAGCATGGAGCTTCTTGAAACTTTTTTAGCCCCATTGCCAGCTATTGCTTGTCTACATCAACTGTTGTTCTTGCAAACCAGGTGATTGAGATGCTTGCTCAGAAGTGTGACTGCTCGCACGCGCTAGACGTCGGATCTGGGCAAGGCCATCTGGCTCGCTTGTTGGCACTCGACAAGAAGCTGCACATTGCCACTGTGGACTTAGTTGGCAGCCACTTGACATCAGCGCAGCGATTTGACCACCAGGTATGCCTTTCTTTGCATCCATTCCTGGCGTACAACCGCTGCAAGCATTGCTTTTACAAATTTGGAGAGCTGCCACAATTAGAGAAGGACCTATGTTTCAGTTTTTATGAAAGCACCAAGCATTTAGCTGGTATATTGAGGAAATAAATATTGTTGCTTAGAAGATGCATTGCTCCCTTTCAATGAAATTTGTGCTTTGCAAACAGTGGAGCGCTTGCCTGGTGAAGATGACAACCTTTAAAGGGACTCTAAAGAGAAAAATAGTCTGCAGCTGTACTATTAGTAAATTGCCCTTGTGCAATACCAGAAAGCCCACACTTACTGTGGCAGGAATCTTGATAAGCCAGAAACAACATAATATCAAAAGGCAGGTGGTGACGTTGCCTCCAAATTCCTGCACCAACTCACTGCGGCGTCATGGATTTTGATGGCGCCTCCTGTGGCCTAGTCACATTTTTTATCAGCAAAGATGGACAACATTGTACTCCAAAGGGGCGAAAAACTGAACTTAGCAAATTTCAAGAACTTCTTTTTGAGCCACAACAGCCCAAATATGAAAAAATTACTCTGGAATCTGCGACATCACATTGACTTACTGGCCCTAGTGTTCGGGCACGAAATTTTAAAGGTTGAACTTCGACTTTCACTTTTAGTAATCAACCTAGTACCACAAAATTAACAAAAATATATTTTTCAAAGGATGCTTTATCGGTCTAAACTAACTTAGTATTTGTATTTATTGTCGCTATGATGCTACTGTAGTAAAACGGTTAAAGAAGTAGCTGCATTGAGGTGATTGGCATCACGAGAACAGCTAGTGGTTGGGTGCCCGGAGCTGTGCAAAAGCATCGCATAAACATCACATACTTTTCTGTGAAATAATCAGAAGAAAAAGAATGGGCTGGGGTGTGTTTCGCAGGCATTCTCAGATCATGAACAGCAAGTTGCCATTATCCCTCAAGAGAAAAGTGCATAACAGCCATGTCTTACCAGTACTCACCTATGGGGCAGAAACCTGGAGGCTTATGAAAAGGGTTCTACTTAAATTGAGGACGACGCAACGAGCTATGGAAAGAAGAATGATGGGTGTAACGTTAAGGGGATAGGAAGAGAGCAGGTTGAGTGAGGGAACAAATGCGAGTTAATGACATCTTAGTTGAAATAAAAAAACATGAATGGGACATGGGCAAGGCATGTAATGAGGAGGGAAGATAACCGATGGTCATTAAGGGTTACGGACTGGATTCCAAGAGAAGGGAAGCATAGCAGGGGGCAGCAGAAAGTTAGGTGGGCAGATGAGATTAAGAAGTTTGCAGGGACAACATGGCCACAATTAACACATGACCGGGCTAGTTGGAGAAGTATGGGAGAGGCCTTTGCCCTACAGTGGGCGTAGCCATGCTGCTGTTGATGATGATGGTGACTTTTCTGTTCAAGCAGTGGAACACACTTGGGAGAGGTCTGTGTTACAGTTGGAGCAGCAAATGAAACCCTGCTTACTTGCAGTTGTAAAAATTTTTCTACAGAAACATTATTTGCCTACTCAAGTGAATAAGCAAATAATGTATGGAATAACATTGTAGTACCATATCTGGTGTTCAAATATTTCGTTGCTGTAGTAGCCAAGATAACCCTTCATTGAAAGTTAAGGTACTATAACACTGAGAACGATTCCGGTGGCAGGCCCAGCTATACACAACTAGGAAAATTTAATATTTTCGGTAGGCTATGGCAACAAGTAGTCCCTGGCTTGGTGAGAGTGCAGTCTGTATAACTCTCTTTCTTATTTGCACAGGCAGCGATTCATGTCCAGAAGAAGAAGGCAGCGGAAATAGAGGCAGAAGTGGCAGATTCTTCTTGCTATCTCCCTCAACACGTGGAGCTAGAAATTTCTATGGCTACGACACCTGCTGAACTAGAACAGGTGCTCCTCTTGCTGTTATTGCTTTCGTTGTTGAATCTTGTTGTGGGCGTGCCTATTGAATGCAGCGTGCACATTTCTTGCTGCCACAAGTTTCTTATTGTTCGTGTTTCTGCTACTGTGAACAAACCTGCTTTGCTTTACTTACGATTGGGTCTCTTGCTACACATCATCGTCATCCTGTTTATCTACACTACAGGACAAAGGCTTCAACCAGCAATTTCTAGTTATTCCTGTCTTGCAGCACATAAAATCTTATGAGAGACTTCACTATATTTTAGTCTGTGCCAGTCTTTTGCAGCCTCATTGCAAGGCAGGTCTCGTGACGTGTCCTGATAACACAAAATCATGGCCACGCGTTGTTCTAGTGTGCTTCTTTGTGTAACTTCTTAAAATTATTTAATCAGAATTACTCATCTGAAAAACTGTTGAGAGTGCAAAGCTGTCCACATACTCGTACTATCGTTATTGTTCATATAAGGCACGGAGACAGCAACAGGGACCGCAAAACTTTTCGGAGCACCAAATTTGCGTAAAATGTTCACATCTTCAAACTCCACCTGGAATTTAGGTAAGTGATGTGGTGGTGGTTGGAAGGAAAAATGTAGAATGAATATTTCAAGAGAGGAAGCACTAGCTTTGTGTTAGTTTCTTTCTTGGATTTTTGTGCTCCAAAAGCTTAAGCTGTTAGTGATACTACTTTCAGTGTATGCATTGCATTTCACAACAAATAACATTACACTTTAAATCAAGCATCCATGCCATTTTTCACAATACATGTCAAACAAGTCTATTATGTTTCCCTACACTCATTTTAACTTAATTTCATCGTATGATAACTTCATCTATTTTTTCAGGTGGCAGAGAAAGCGTGGGGAAGAGGAAGTTCTGGTGCAGAAAATGTAAGTGCCTGCAACATAACCTTGTCATGAAAAATTTGATGCGTAAATGTCCTGTATCGTGCTGCTGGTAGGTGCTTGCAGGAGCAGCCTTCTTAAACAAATTTCCTCTCTTTCTCTATTCCTTTACCAACTCTAGTTTGTGCTTGTTGGTCTTCATACGTGTGGAAATCTAGGCCCATCCATGATTCAGCTTTTTGCTGACTCGCCTGCTGCTCGGGGCCTTGTTTCTGTTGGCTGCTGTTACATGAAG
This sequence comes from Dermacentor variabilis, assembly GCF_050947875.1. Lineage (NCBI taxonomy): Eukaryota > Metazoa > Arthropoda > Arachnida > Ixodida > Ixodidae > Dermacentor > Dermacentor variabilis. The sequence continues at coordinate 110,714,807 of NC_134569.1, read as the reverse complement.
CTCAGTGAAGACAAGTATGTGATCTTTTCTTTGCATTTCAGATTATGTTCAGTCATGAGTCAGCATGTCAAAATAGTTTTGAAAAGAGTGCTTGCATTGGAAGCTGTTAAAGGCTTGTGAAGGTACTTTAGAGTGTATAGCTTGTGTTTAGTACTATTGGGATGATCATTAACTGATGGTAATCATGTTTGGTGTGTTTTCTGTTTATGCAACAACAGAAAACATTTCGACATGTGTTCTTCCAGTGTTATTGGAGCATAAACTACAAGTGTGCCTCCAGAAGGGTGTCTTAGTTGCGAAAAAGAAAAGGTGTTCTCATTGTGGGGCATTCCTTCCAGCCCTGCTAGTGCCAGAGAACCTTGCATGCTTTAAAGAGCGACCATGCTTTGTCAAGAACAACTTTTGCTTTGCCTTGTAGAGAAAACACGGGAGCCAGCAGCCAAGAAGGCAGTGCTTTTGGCTTTCCAAAATCACTTCCCTTGCTTTAGTCTGACTCCTGAAAGGATCTGGTGAGGAAAGGGAGGCAGCGAACAAGCTTCTCGTCAAGCTGTCAAGTACGGCCACTGAGTTCAATTGCATTGGCAAGCTGGAGTAAAGCCACTAAGGATGCCAAGCCATGCCAAAAATAATCTTTTTTTAGTGCAGATTATGTGGTCATCGTAAGTCTCACAAAACAGTAGCTAACAGTACACAGTAACTCCAATTATACTGAAAGCATTAATATCAAATATATTATTGGAACAAAACTTAAAGCACTGCCAAGTATCAGAGCACTATGCTCTGCTGTTCTTCTATGGTGTGTAATGATAAAGCTCAGCAGGCCGACAGAGAACATCCTGAGGGTGTTTTAAGGTATCCACAGTGCACGAAGCAAAGAGATTTTTGCTATGTTTAGAATTCTATTTGGTGAGCTAGACAATACTCTTGATTTTATTCACATGGATGCAGTGATGACTGTACGAGTCATATGTTTTTATTTAGCCTGTACAGAATCTTGGCATGCAAATAATTAAAATAAAGGAGGATGGAAAAAGTTCCCGTACTTGATTTGTGATTGTTGTTTGACCACATCTACTAAATAAATTGGCTATTCTACCATCTGCAGATGCATATGTGACGAGCTACTCATCAGAGTGACATTCCACAGCCTAGGTGTTGTAGATAGGGCATGATGGCCTCAAAAACATAGTAGAATAGGGAGTAATTTAAGAGCTGTAGTAGCATATATTGCTTTCCTTGTCTCATCGTGTCACCTCAACTGAAGCAATAAATATTTAGTGACATTATTTTAAAAATTAGCTATGGATATCTACACTGATGAGCAAAAGCAACAGACAATGGTCTCTGTGAAAAAAAAAAAGTTATGTGTATCCTGAAATAGAGTGTTGCAGTTGCAAGTGTCGCAGAGAATCGAGTACCACATTGCATACTTGACGGTTTAGGGCTGTGGATACAAGACATGATGCAATTAATGTTCTTTTCGCGTAGCCTTCAGTCTGTATAATTTTGCTCACCAGTGTACTTGCTAAGTTACACTACTTTTGAAAAGCTGCTGTTTGAAGTTTTGTTGGCCTCAGCTTCTGACTTTGTTTTGCCAGATGTGAAGGAATAGAAATGAAGATGGCATACCCTATGAGCAGCCATGTTTGTGCACTGGGGAATGTTGCTGCGCTCAGCTACCAAGCACGTGAGGTTGCTTGTCATGCCTTTGAAGTGTATACCAGGAAATTGAAAGGTAAAGTTTTGCTTCCACAGTTTCTCAAGATATTTTTCTTTTTTGCTTATTTTGTATCCAGTACAAAGCGAAACCTTGTCCAAGCAGGCAGGTTTTCATAGCTCAACACAGACGCTTGTAATAAAGCAACATTTCAGGCACCAAATTTAAAAACTAGTGGTGTAAGTGGACATGCTAAGAGGGAAAAGATGTTCCTGTTCTGGAGTTAAATTAATAGATTTGAAAACACTATTTGGAGAAAAATTTTCACATCTCCACTGTTTATGGGTTTGTCCATGTCCAGATTTCCTCTGGACATGGTTTTACGTGCCCTGTTTTCTTGACTGAATGCTACTTCCTATTGTTTCTATATTTGTACTGATCTTACTAGCAGGCCACCATATAGTGTGGTGATCTTCCTGACACATGGTATAGGTATTCCATTGGCTATATGATCATTACTTCATATTCAGATTTTGGGTAATTTACAGGAGAACCTTCTTGATCTTTTTGTGAAAAGAGGGAGCGAAAAAACATCATTCATGAAAACTTGTGATTCAGATTGTGTAATTAAAACAGAATATTTTCTATACACGTAAGTATATAAACTAAGGTCATATGAATGAGGAATGTATCAACAGTATTATATAATGCCATACAGCTGCCTGGCACATGCTAACCAGTTTTGTTTTGATGATACGTACAGGTGTTTGATCATTCTCAGGGCTTAAAAACAAAGATTTGTAATTTGCCATGCAGCCTGGACGCTGCCACGCTGAAATGTGGAGGGCTGCTGTGTTGCCATAACTCGCTTGAAATGTAAAAGCTGCAAATCGCTGCACACTTCATTGGTTTCTGGCACCTGTTGTAAAAAAGTATGTGCAGACGTTTATTAAAGTCAATTATTTCATCTACGATATGTGATATGTGGGCATTGGACATGAAGGGTTGTTGTCGATACTGCTCCTTGGGAAAGCTGCACCACATGGAGCGCTGTGGTCCAGAGTAATCCAAGTATGCTGTCACTGACATGTTGCGTATCGCTGGTCATTTTGTGTGAACAGAGTCACCATTGGCACTGAAGATCCACTGCTACAGAGCCCTGCTGGAGAGGCTGATTGTGAATCGCTACAAAGATCAGAGGCACTGTGGGTTGGGCTCTGTGAAGCACGCTGATAGTTTGACATTTTCACAGTAGGTATCTACTTACTAGCCACTTGGTTGTGTGAGCTTTCTGACGTTCTTTATAAAATGCAAATCCTAAAATCACCATCCATCAAAGTAGATGCTGTGGACTTCAAAGCAGAGTGAACTTAAAATCACGCCCTGTGCTACTGCGCTGACAAGTAATTGCTGAGGTGCCCAATAAGCGATAATCAAGAATGTGTAAATATGAGGATGCATGCCCAGAGCTTTCCACACACCTTTGATGATTTCCGGGTGTAATGAGAGGTCTGAGATTTCTAATGATTTCAGTCTGCAGAGATTTGGGGTCTAAAACGAAATTTAATGCATATGTGCACAGCGTGGGTGTGCGCCCGTTGCAGTCCTGTTTGTACGGTGCACTTGTTCTTGACTGTAGGTGACTCGAGAGCCAGTGGCCACGGAGTTTCACTCTCAGTGTGTTGTTATCAATTATGTTCGCATTCATTTTACAACTGTCAACAGCCTCCCCCCCCCCCCGTTTTGAATTGCTTTTCTATGCTTTCATTTACAATTCATTCTTTCTTTATCACTAATTTTTGTTGCCTGTGTGTGGCTAGAAGCTAAACAGGACCTGCCATGTGATAGGTGTGGCTTTAATGTTACTTGATGGCACCAACCGTGTATAAAAGCTTATGGCAGCCACATTGTAGAAATTTCTAAATATGTACTGCGGTGTGGTCACATTGTTCAGTGTATCAAACGCACCAGCCGGAGGGATTTCGATACATAAAGAAAGTCCCCCATGCTTTTATGCTCAATTTTCAGGAACATAAGCTTTTGGCACAGCGAATCATTCAAGATATTCAGGTTCAATCTAAGTGGATTTGCCATTATATTTGCATGGCCACACTTCTAGGTATGCAAGAAAAGCACTGGAGAAATTCCCATTGACTTTGCCTGATGAAGATCTGGATTCACCTGAGCTGGAGTTGGCAATGGATGAATGGCAGCGTGTCGTCGTGTTCTACTCCTTACGCCTCCTCCTGGCACCTGTCATTGAATCGCTGATCCTCGTTGACCGAATGTTGTACCTCTGGGACCGTTGTGAGTCTTGTCTTTGACTGCACTGCAATTTTGGGTAGTATAAATGCTTGAGTGACTGATATCCTGGTTGAGATTAGAAAGAAAAAGTGGAGTTGAATAGGCAATACTGGTTGCATGTACACATTATTTGCTCCTGTGAACATCAGGAACTGTGTGATAGTCAAATAATTGATTATTTGTTATAAATTAAACTTTTGCACTCCTTTAGTGCGCACATTCCAGTTGTATTGCAACTGGTCGGTACCAAAAGCATGTCTGCTCATTAGAAATTCTGAGGCAGGCTTCAGTGTTGAACCAGCATTTCCTAAACTTACAGTGAACACCAATGTATTGCCATTGGTGTTCTGTGTATCATATTCAAGCAAGGTCTACCTTGTCCACTGAAAGACATAACTATATGAGAGGCTAACATATTTCACGAGTGACTTTTAGAAATAATATTTTGAAACCAGTCGTCATTTGTTGAAACCAGTCTGAAACCGTGTTTGAAACCAGTCGTCTCACTTGTCATATCTGGGCGGTCGAAAAGCCGATGATTCGGAACATAATTGCTTGTCCATCAGTCTCAGGGGATTCTGATTTAGTCGGTGCTTAAACATAAATCTTAACAGCTTGATATGTACAACTATGAGCAAAAGTACACGGACCACAGGGTTGCCAAAATAATGGAAATTGACGAGTTCACTGGAAAGTTCACTATGCTATGTTTGTACTGCAGTATTCGTTTTCAAGATACATTCACAGGCAGAAGAGAAAGTCAACTTTATTGCACTTTATTATGCCATCTTTACATTACTGTGATTTATTTAATTGCTTTGCAGGCATATCGAGCAGCCTCTTGCCCCTGTTTGACCCGTGTCTCTCGCCAAGGAACCTGGTGTTGCTGGCGTTCAAAGGAAATAGTCGTAAAGACGAGCAGCAGTGTAAAGATTCATAGGTGTACAGATATTAAAATACAACTTTTACAAATTGTGGGTAGTAGTGTTTTCTTGCGATGATGCTTGAATCTCAAGCCCCTATGCTGTATCCATGTCTAATTGTTGCAGGAAAGCCATTTTATGCTTCTTCCAGCACAACAGGTATTAAAAACGAAAATTTAACCCGATTTTTCTTTCACCAGATGTCAAGAGGAGGCGCAGCACAAAATCTTTGTGTCACTTGTTGAAGGCTCAGTTTTCATCACATAAATTTATTATGTTTGCATAATCGTACAGTCCACATTTTTTGTGAGAGCTTTAATATGTCAATCCACAATATAACTATTTATGTGATTTAATGAAGTAAATATAAAATGTTTCTCACCAAAATCGACATGCAACAAATACCCGCAATGCGCCTTGTAACGAATATTAGACACAGTGAAGGTACTTCTCCAATGCTGTGTAGTTATGACAAGGCTTGTGCTGTGGAATATATTCTCAAGCATTACTGCAGTTTGCAAGATTGAGTAATACAATTGTACTCTTTACTTTTTATTTTTGTGCTTCAAACTACCTGTGCCGTTGTTATAAAATAAAGTTTTCATACAACTACCTTTATGTCTACCATTGTGAAAAACTTGAGTTTTCAGGAAATTTGCCATTTCTGGAATGCCAAGAAAATTTCATCTTAGTTGCTCTCATACAAGGAATTTGATCACTAATTTTTATTGCGAGACCAATAGGACACCAGGAGCAGGCAATATTTATTAATGCGTCCTCGAAATGATATATGTGATACACTGCTGAATTCAGCATAATATCCGAAGATAGAGGTTCTGGCACAATGAACTTGGCATTTTGGAACAGCCATTTAATTCCCCAGAAATGGCAACATTACCACTTTCCAGATAATTTTCATTGAAATAAAAATTTTGAAGAATTTTATTACTGTTAATGTAGCAGACAGTGTGGAAGCTTTTTGTAGTAACATCTACCTTAACTTTGTTGCTTCCATGTATTGGTTCGAGCTAAATGAAATACGCTGGTGGGGAATTTCTCACCGATATGAATATGTGCAATACACTAATGTAAACTAAATTTACTAAGTTTATAATTGCTGCAGATTTAGCTAGATTTCCAGCTATTATGTTAATGTCAAATTGGCAGCAAGTTCTGCCGAAAGGGGGCAGCAACTGCCCTCTTTTGCATCAATCTAATTTTAACAGATACTAAACATAATATTTGAACAAAACGTATATGTTAGTAATGTATATGCAAATAGTTAACTGCAGATGAGCTACCACAATATATGACTTCTTTATGGCTTACATGACATCTTTCTTCATGGAGGAAGGGGGGAAAAAGTCTGGCAGAACCCATCTCACGATCGAGATGTTAATCCGATCATAGCAATTGAAGCAATGTAGCGACATACCCATTTGCCACCGCCGGAATGCGTTATGTGTGTGTGTGAAGCGTGTATTGCAGCGTGACTCCTCTCTAGGGCTTCCCTCTGGACACGCGGCGCCGCCTCGAGGGCCGCGCGTGGCCTCCGAGATGCGTGGCGTGCCGGTGCATGCGAACCCTCTCTGTGCGTGCGCATTCGTGACGCAGCGCGTTAAAGCGTCAGGCTGTTGTGCTTGAGAAACCCGTGTAACGCGGGTTCGATTCGTCCGAGCACCGGACAAACTTTAAGGGGTACTCCGTTAAAAGTGTGGCAAAGATATATACCCATTGTATGCAGTTGCACACGTACTACCCACTGATCGAATCCGTTTATTCGGAAAACAGACCCAGTGGCCCAAGTTGTGGTCTGAAAGAGGTTACATAAAAACGTACTGCAATGTGGGTCAAGTTCCCTGAGAATATGCTAATCGCACTAAAGAGCTTTCTTCCTGAGTTTCCTGAAGTTGGCTTCAGAAAGAAAGAACAATTCCTCTTCGGAAAGAACGATTGTGTCGCATATGCGGAGTGATGTGAGCGTTATCTGTATGTGCCAATCTAGGGCCATAGAGTTTCGAACACACACAAAAATCTTTGCGTGAAACTTTGGTAAAATTTGCACCAGGTGTACAGAGCCAGTTTGAAGTGAAACTTTCCAGTTTCCTTAGCCCCAGCAGAGACAGATAATTTGATGTTGTGCTAGTTTATGCTACAGAGCTTCAGACTAAAATGGTTTGGTAATGATAATTGGAAAAGAAAACGGAAGAAAACGTAAAGCTGCATATTACCATGCCACGCGACCACTCGATATCTATAGCAGGTACCGTGGCGCTGCTTACCATTTCTATCGCGCCATTCTGCTTGTAGCTCTGTGCTCCAGTAGTGCGCGTATTCCGCTTGCGCACTGCTGGCGCTGCCTTCCTCCATGCTTCTACCAATGCTTCTGCTTCTACATTGCTTTCGCCTGTCGTATCTGCTAGAACGCTAGAACAACTTCGAGGACTCCGCGCATGTTTTTGACCCAGACTTCATGCGTTTGACAGAGCATGCGTGCGTTCCTGCAGGAACTCTTTGTGGTAAGTGCTTTTTTTGGTAACCGCCGATGAGGTGTGCTTTCAGCATGCCATGTCATTTGCGAAAAATTACGAATGCGACATTTTCGTGCGCTTTTACTGCTTATTTCAGGCACGAAAGCACGTGCTTTGTGTGACAGCACGATCACCTGCCCGTGTGCGCCTCAGTAATCCTGCGCAAAATTTGCGATTTGCCTCTGCATCCGGATATTTCAAGAGCTCATATGAGGACATAATGTAGTGTTACAGTTGTAAGCACAATGAACCGTTTAATTTTCGATGTCGTGCTTCAATAGAAACAAATCGGTGTTGATTGTGTCGCGACTCCATACCTAAATTGTTCGTGCAGAAAGCGTGTTGTGAGTTCGTAACGTTGTAGCACACCGTTAGCAATCGCGAATTTCGCCCCGAAAGCATCGTGTGAGCGGATACCAAAGTCAAGTTTAATAATCCGCCGGTGGTCGGCGCGTTTCGTAGCGTTTGTCGAAGCGGCGCCGACTTTACAAATCGCGGCTGCGTTGCTGTAATGGTTCATAAAGTCTCTTGATAGCAATGCAGTGCATATGCATGCGTGAAAGCTTTTGAATGCCATGAGGCGGTGTCAGGCAATCATGTAGAGTGTAAAACGGGGCCTGGCAGCGTGCAGTTAAATCAATAAGGACATCTGCAATGAGAGCGTCTCATTGACGCTGAGTAGCCGCAGCTTTCCCACTGCTTTGTTTACTGCTCGATTGAGACACGTGTTTGGCGTGCAATGCGGTTTGCCAGAAATCACATGAAATACGTTCCTGAAGTTTATCGTTGGACTTAGTTCGCTGTGCGACTTTCTTGATGATCATTGCAGGTGTGCGATACGAATAATTGAGAAGCCTGCACCCCCCGCGAAGGCGTTGTAGCCAGTAGGACTGCCGTCCTAGTTTTTAGCGTAAGAAGTACTTAATTGAAGGAAGTTGCTGACAGCAAGTAATTTGAGTAGCATTTCAGTCTTAACAAATTTTGACTTAGCGTTACCCGCACTGTTTTCGTTACAACGAGCGTGCCTTTTATTTCAGGTGCGTAATGTCCGGTGATTTAAGTACTTTGGACGATTGGGACCCACTGAGTGAGGAGTATTTCTCCGTCTCTTTCAACAGTTACAACCAAGGCCCTGGGGTCAACCTACCACTTGAGTGCTTGCCAGCGTTTTCCGAGTAATGAAATTGCCAACTTTGTTGTTTGTAGTTCAAGTACAGTGCAGTGATTGCAGCGTTTGCCTTGAACAACTCTTCTGTCATGTTTTAGGCCGAGCGGCGTAGTCTAGTCTCAGTTGCACAAATGATGACTAACTTGCACTTTGGACGAGTAAAGCTGTGCACAGTAACATGTAAAAACATTATTTTTGGACCTTATCTTCAGGGGACCGAGTGCATTATTACAAAAAAAGAAAAGCCATGACCACTTCAGTGTACAAATGATCACAGTACACTGCTTTCCCAGTCAGTTTTAAAAAAACACACCTAAAGAAAAGAAAAACCCTGCCATGACTATGGCAGCATGCTGAACAAGACCCCTTTGTCGTGTTTATGCGTAGGCTGCAGGAGGTGTCAGTTCCAGTCACTTGACCACCACCTAGCGCATTTCACTATACCCACTGTGCGAGTGGCTTATCAAAGGAATATGAACAGTGTGAAATAATGGGGACAAGAACTTTGTGTCAATTTGTGTTCTACTGTAGTTTGGCACCACTTATTTTCCTTCCATAAGTGACTGGCATTGTGGGGATAGTGATGAGCCAGTGGCCTGTTTTCGACCATGCGACAGATTGTATGCACTGTTTGCCATGGTGTGCAGGTTTGATATGATGACATGATGGAGGAGGACTCTTCAGGATCGGCGTACTTTGATGAACTTATGCAACCGATACGACCTCTGCACAGAGAGAAAATTGCCACGTGTGACTGCATTGCCGCATGCCACTTCCCAGTCACTACAGATTTTTATTTTGAATTATTTAGCAATACTGTAAGCCTTCTTACAGGCTCATACAGGAGTGGGGCACAATCAAAATAACAAAACATTGTTGGTCAAAACAGAAGAAAGCAATGAAAGATGCTGCAGTTATCGCTGCAGTTACAGCTAAAAGTAGTTATTTAACTGCGAAATTTTGTAGGAGAGATCATGGCATGGGGTGAGAGTGGAAACTGCCTTTACAAGCGGCTTCAATAGACTCTCATGGTAATTGAACTGAGCCCCAAAGCAGAAGGCATTGCTTTATACTTGTTCGTCCTTGTTGCTATGCTACTCTCCCTATTAAAATTGTGTAGTACCTGGAACTGAGAAAACTTTTGCGGCAGCATTATTGTGATTGCATACAAAGTGTGAGCGAAGCATTTCTTCTGCTTTGAGATGTGCAGGGGGAGCACCCACATGCCAGTGAACTCTTGTTGAAGCTTATAAAATTTGACATTTGCCATGTGGGCAAGAATACACTGGTTGTACGTGACATCGTTGATATAAAAAAATTTCCATCGACTCATTGGCTAGTTTTCTTTTTTGTTTTCTTCACAAATCTCCAGCAACAGTGCAGGTTTTTGCTTCTTTGTGTTTGCACTTTTGAATATTTCATAATTTTGCTCAAAATTAGTCAATTGGCTAGAAGTAGAGTTGTTCGCTTTGCTAGTAGTGCTCTTAAAGGCCAACTACAACATTTTTGACTGCACAAGAAGTCCTAACTTCATATAGTAGACATAGAGCAGCCTCCGTGAAAAATTATACACTTGAAATATGACTGGGGGGAGCCACAGAAAGCTCACGAAAGTCAACATTTCTTATAATGAAATTGAAACATCCAAAAATGTCCACTGCTGCACAACTCACAAACAAATTTTGGAAGTTACATACTGGGAATTGCATTATTTTAGCCAACTGCCAGCTGCACACGTCGTCTGCTGAGGTGCTATTCAACGGCTGCTGATTTATATGTTTACCAGCTCTACCAAGATCATTTCGGTAGTATATACTGCTCATTTATAACCGATTTAGCCAAAGTGAAGTCAGGTAGCAGTTAGGCTTCAACATGGTGTCCATCATGACTTCAACACAAGCCGTACAGTATTTAGAACAGTCATTTTTTGCTGTTACCTTGCTGATGTGACAACCAGCTTCTCTAGTGTGTGTGCAAGAAAGTGCCAAAAGCACCAGCACTAGATAGATGTAGTGCATTTATCATGAGATGCTTCACTCATGCAAATATATCAGTAAGGTGCAAATACACCTGTATGAAGTGCACATTCAGAGAAAATTGCCGGCGTGTAAATACTCCGACACATACACATTCAGAAGAATTTTAGAATTCTTTGTGGGCACAACAGATGCACTGAGATTTGCCATGGCTACAGTGTAGCATTTTTTTTTTCAATTTTTATTTCCACTGAAAATGTGGATTTTTTGTGAATATCTGGTTCACAAATTTTTTGAAGCTGAAACAGGCTATACAAGTGCACATCCGACTCTTAAATGCTCTATTTATAACCAAACCACCGAATAACAAGGTTTTATAGCTGTCGGTATGCCATATGACGGTGTTACTGTGCAGGATTTAGGAGAATGCATGTGATATTTGAGCACTAATAGGATCAAACTTTATTTGTGTTATGTGGGTATAGAGGTCCAATGAATAATATAGAACAGAAAAGAGAAAATAGGTATGACCCATCGTCAAACTTTTCCAGTTCAACCACTGCATGCAAAGACTGCACAGAGCACGGCCAAGGCCTCCCAACCCCTTAGTCTACCCCCTACAAGTTTCTGGATTTCATTCTAGTGAAAGGCAAAATGGGTCCAAATAAAGAAACGAGTAGATTTCCTGGGTTACAGGGGGCTTTGACTTGGCCCAGGCTCCTTGCATCGGAGTGCATGTCTGCAACTGCAACGTGATCACTGTCTTAGCTCACTGGCATATTTGCTTTCAATGGCCTGTTTTGAGTAAAACCAAACTCCCTTTAAAAAAAAAAAAAGAGGGGTGGGGTGTACTATTTCTTCCATTTTTATTTATTCACTTATTTATTTTTTGTTTAAAGGGACACCAAAGGCAAATATTAAGTCAAGTTAAAGTGATAGATTAGTGCTCGAGAATCTCTAAGGCGTCGCCTTAACAATAGAGAAATTAAGGTAAATGCAGGACATGGTTAGAGACTCCCCCGGGACATACAAGCACTTGCCCGATGAGGCAAGCACTCCTCAGTTAAATTCTGTCACTAGTACTCAACCATTCGTTGCAAAAAACACCCTTGTATCATATTATAGGACGAAATAAAACACTACTTGTCCCATTCTATTTTATTTTTTAGAGAAAGAACTCATTGAAATTACCCTTGACAACGCCCCGGGCGGTCGAAAGGTTTCATTTCCGCTTGACTCCGCGCAGCCCACGCTTTTGCGTTTCACTAGTTTCGTCATCGCCTAGTGCTGTGCTGGTTTTGCTGGCTTGTGAAACTTGCACAAGCTGGGGGCGAGTGGCAGAGAATTCAGCTTCCATGTAATGTCGCAGGATGCCCAAACAGTCTACGCCACTTGACCAAAAAGCAGCTGCAGTGGTGAATCCACCACTGTCTTGGCTTGGTAGCGCCGCCATTCGGGCGGGGTTTTACTCACTGACAGCAGCAAAGGGTGGTGATGGCGTATGCAACGTCACCACTCCCCCGGTTAGGTGGCGGGAGATTTGAATTTCGAAAAAGGCATTCAGACCCTTCAGATGCAATTTTCTTGTAAACTAAATCTTGGTGCCAAACAAGCCTTGTGATGTTTCTGGAATGGTATTTAAACAGTCCATGTCGACTTAGTTTTTATCTTTAGTGTTCCTTTAAACTGAAAATGCTGAACCCTAGCCATGTAACAGCACACTTTGGTGATCTTACCTGATAGAGCAACCTTGTCACCTTTTTTTTTTTTTTTGAAGACTAACTGATGATCACTTATAGTGACATATCTGTCATTACTAATGGAGAAAGTTGTGGAAGAAACTCTAGGGTATGTGTCCAAGAGAAACATCCCAAATGTAGGCGGTATGTGCATTGGTAGAGTTTCTTGATGAAACGGGCATTGTGGAATAGTGTGGAGATATGAAATAGCTTTGTTAATGTAGAAATTAGAGCTTTATGTACGTTAATTCAGACATCTACATTGACATTTGCCACACTTGGGACTGTATAGATTCCAGATATGTGACCGTGTATGTTCTTATATTATGGTGTATGCCTTGTTTTCATAGTGTGTTTTTTGTTTGCTTTAACACATATTGCATTGCGCTTGTTGAACTTGAGTAATGCGCTAGTAGATTTTGTGTCACAACTTAAGAACTACTCGCAGGAGTTCGTTTTTGAGTGTTCATTTTTTTTTATTGCATATTGGAGTGGCTGGTGCCTCTACGGGCCTTGCCAACATCTCCTTACATAAATTTAGTCTAAATAAAGGAACTGTGATGTTCTTATGTGGATACCACAAATTTGTTATGACCACTAATGAGTGATGCCTTGCTGTCTGTTTTCAGAGAAGCTGAGGTTGTCAGATCGAGGACATTGTGTGTCAAAAATCTACCTGTGGAGGTAACTGAGGTGAGAAAATACGGTGCACGTAAACTTTGCTTTGCATTGCTTATTGCATTGTTTGTTCATGTTCCGACTGGGTAGACTATTCTGTTTGCTGATGAATACCTGGAGTGATAAACTTTCCTGAATGATAGGAAGGAGAACTGAGGGGCCCGGTTTTTGTTAGTCACAACCGTAACCATGAAGCTAAGGAAAAACACAGGAAAAATTATTTGAAGTTATTATAATTATAAATGTAGGAATGATATAAATGGAAATTTCTTCATTGCTTCATTGTCTGTCAGCTCCATAATTAGGGTTATGCAATCATGTAACACAGCTTTAAGGCTCTTCTGCCTCCTCCTGTGCCAAGGCGTCTTAATGAAATGGCATAGCAGCCTGGGAAACAAGGAAAGCCAGGAATGGTTTGGGAAATGCTAAGCACTGGGAAAAAAACCACGGAAATTTGGAGGGAAAAAGTCAATACTGCATCAGGGAATTTGGCCTTCGGAAATGGACAGCTTTAAAAAATTCTGTTAGTTTGCTTCTTCCGAGTGTTCTTTCAGCCAGAAAACTCTTGTAACAGATTACTTTTCATTCATAAACATGAGCACTTGACAGGAAAGCTCTAGTCATGGTTGCGTGGCTTCAGACAAGGAGGAGAGTTTGGCACTTTTTCAGCCAGTAGACTTTCATACCTGCGAAGTCTTCTGAATTTCTCGTAAATTTTACGTAAATTTTTAAGAACTTTCATAAGGTTTTTCAGGCTCGGTCTGCTAATGTTTTACGCAAAAGAAATTATTTTCATGAAGATACTTTAAAGTTTAAACATGGGGTGGAGCAAAATTGCACGAAATGCCAGGAAAAAAGAAATATTGATAATTGTGGCCACCCTCTTGTAGCGGCGCAAGACGCCATTCACTATAGGGGGGAACCAGCTTTGAGCAAGTTTGTTCGGCAGGCGAAATTGGCACCAGCAGTCACTGAAAACGTAGCTGGTCTTAAAACAAGTGTTGTCAATCTCTGCTGTTCCAAGTTTGCTGCTAATTGTGTGCTGTGTTTAAAGGGAAGTCATCTTTAATAATAGGTTTAATGTAAAATAACCATGTTGTAGAAATGTTCGCCGAATAACACACATATTAAAGTGTGTTTGTATCCAACAAAAGGCGTGTGCGTAGATCAAACTGAAAGGAAATGCATGCTACCCCCCCCCCCCCTCCTGTCGTGTCTGTGGAGCTTTTTTTTTTTAATTATAAAGTTCACAAGTTGGCAGGTATGAATTTTTGATCAGATTGGTAAAGAAAACCTGTAAAAGTATGGCAATTTCGAATGAGTGATTTACTAGACACCTCCATGGGGTGCAGTTGACCTTCCATTTATCAGACTCTCTAGGGGTCGCGAAAAAGTCCGAAAAATCAGGCAGTCCAAAAGAATTAATGCATGCCTTTTACTGCCCCCAAGTGCTCAAACTACCGCAGACATGTCCTAAATAGCTCTGAAGGCCGGCCGGTAGACGAATTTATAAATTAGGCTTATTGGTGCTCACACTGTGACAGGAGGCAGCGGGTGCACGCGTGTGTAATTAAGGAATACATACTTTGTCCCGTGACAATTGCCTCTGCCCACTTTTGGTATGCGTCAGCGCAATACTTTGTGTATGCTTCACCGTGTAACAATGCTGTATTAAGGTGAAGCTGACTTTTCAAAACCGGCATTATGCAATGCATTGTGCTTTCCGAGCTTCGAAGCCATTGGCGAGGATTACAAACACGGAGTCGGTGCCATTGCTAACAGGGAAGAATTGTTTTAATGAAAAACATGACATTCATGGAGCGAAGAAACAAAATAGCAGAGACCTTGACGTCATGTTTTTGAAGCCAGAAATGCAGCCATGTTGATGTGGCATCTTCCGTTGCACCTGCAATCAGCTCGCCAGAGCAGAAAGGCAGGAGCTTTGGACTTGCACTGCTATGAGCCACCGGTAATGCGTGCTGCCGACGTGCATCAGAACAGAGCCTACGAAACTTCTGTAATAGTTTTAGTGATACAGATGTGCTCCTGTGCTTTGCTGTGGCGCATTGAAGAAGACGATAAAGACCCATGCCGGGGTGATTACTTGAGCCTCTTTGTTGCTGGCTGACACTCGCACTCATAGACCTGAAACACAACTTTCAAGCTTACACACCACACTCCACAGTCAGGTTGTCTCGCGAACGGAATCTGCTGCGAGAGAGACATGGGCCGAAAAAAACCTACCTCACTTTTCACAGGCATAGAGCAGCAGCTACAGCTTCAGGAGCGTGGTTGCTATGGCAACGTTGATGTTCGGGGTACCAGTCCCAGTGGTCCTTTGCGAAAAACATCATGTGACTTCTGCCACACTTTCTTCAATATGTCCGTGCTGGCTGTGGCCTCTCCTATGCTTTCCTTCCTCCGTGGTGGCACCAAACAGCAAGAAGCTTGGTAGCGAACATCGAAGTAGCTAGGCCTAGCGTTGCCGTGGCAGCGGCTAATGCTGTCAGCAGATCTGCATGCGAGAGGGCCTGTTCGGGGCGGCGAGATAATCAAAATGGCAGCGGTGGTTGCTTCGATCAATGCCGTTTCAGACCTGCAGTCATAGCCCAAAGTCTGGAAAATCGGACGGCGAAGGGTTTTTGCCTCCGAAATTTCATACGTCCTTCTACATTTGACTCTATTGGGCACCATGACAGTGCGGCGAAGGTGTCCGGAAAATCGGTCGTTGACTATACACAATACAGATGACGAAAGAAATGTTTTGTCTATGGGAACTTAGAATCTAAGGGACCTTTGAGAGTAAGATAAAATTTGTCCAATATGTGGTAATTCATGTTCTTTGTGGCTGCATGTACTTGTTTGGTACTTGTTTGAATTATCTGAATTGGTCAAAAGAAAATTGAGGCATAGTAATGTTAATTCATAGGAGTGTAAGGCAGGGATGGACCATGGTAAGCAACATGGCACAATTACATATACAGTCGACTCTCGTTAGAACGGATCTTAATAATATGACAAAAACTTTCGTTTTATCCGAAATTTGGAATATCCGAGACGCCTCACTTCCGAAACTTTCATTGCGATGTCTAACAACTTTATTGCAAAGAGTGAGTGACAAACCTCCAAAGTAAAGAACAAGAAAATTCGCAGTTTTGCTCAAAAGGTGAAGCATCATATACAAATACATCAAGATAACAAATTAAGCAAGATAAGCTCGACGGCAGCAGTGAACGAATTTACCTTCGTGCTGTCTCACTAAACGTCGACAGTACATCACATACAAAGCTACTGGCACTGGGCACACTGTGTCCACAATGCAGATCACTTTGAAGATGAGGCCCGCACAGGCGTGCACTTTGTTCTCTGCTCGCCCGGCGCTGGCGCGGGTGAGCACATTGTCCACATCGAAGATCGCTTTCAAGATACGGAGTCCATGTGGCCACACTCGCTTCCCCCCGTGCCTCGAGCGTGAAAGATGGTGTGCTTCCGCCCCACTTTCCTCCATCCTTCGCGTGCAAGATATTAAGCCGCGATCTTTGGCTTACCCTCGCAAGTCAGTTGCCAGCCCCTGTCAACACGGCTAACATTCGTTTTATATGCCCAATTTTGACAAAAATTGCAGCTAATTTCGTCCGCTGTAGCCGATAGTCCGTTGTAGCGTGGTCCATTAAATGTGAACTTCGTTGCAGTAATATAATAGGCAGAACAAACTAAGGCTGAAATATGGCCCATTATATCCGAGTCTGTTGTATGTGGGTCCGTTGTAACGAGCATAGACTGTATTCGGAATAGCCGACTCTTGTGGTAATAATTGGAGTGTGTGTAAACCTGACTTTGTGGATGAGCAAATTGGATTTAGCAATGTATTGTTGTGGAAGGATAAAAGAAGAGGTAGGAAGAAGAAGGATCGCAAGATGCTGGCTGCTGTGTGTTGTTGCTGGTCGGACATCTTTAACTACACTGAGTCTGCCTGTGTATATACTGTAAATACAGTCTTTCTATACTCCCAACATCCCTGTAACATATTCGTGGGACATGCTGGGTACCACGGCTGGAAACGAAGCTCCGCAGTAGATGTCGCATCTCAGTCCCCATCATGAATGACTGTGAGCATGCGGGATCAATGTCGTTGCCTCCTCCAATGCCACTGTCGGCAGCTACGTCGCTGTCCCCCTTCATTTGTGGTTGTGCAACCCAGGGACCCCGGAACGTTCTGCGGGACCGATGGCGCCGACATTGAGGAGTGGGTGGCGATGTACGAACGCATGAGTGGAATCAACAGATGGGACCCTACGCTTATGCTAGCTAACCTGTTGTTCTACCTAAGAGGCATGGCAAAGGTGAGGTTGAAAACCACGAAGAGGAGCTAACGAGCTGGCACCAATGCAAAGAGAAATCGACCGAGTTGTTTGGTAAACCAGGGGGCTGTAAAATTGCCGCAAAACAGGAACTGGCCTCCCGTGCCCAATCCCCACAGAGTCCTGTCTCTCGTACATCCAGGACGTGCTGGTGCTTCGTCGTAAAGCCGATCACGACATGACAGAAGCTGAGAAGGTTGGGCATGTGCTGAAGAGCATTGCTGACGACGTCTTTAATCTGCTCATGTGCAAAAGCTGCTCGACAGTTGATGCTATCATCGAAAAGTGCCGACAATTTGAGCAGGCCAAAAGCTGACGAGTCTTGCAACCACTTGCCAGACTTCCCAATACTGCTGCAATGTCGACGTGTGAAGATGAACCCGCACGGCAGCATGCACCGCCATCAGAGAACGTGATGTGAATAGTTTGACGTGAACTGTCTGCAATGGCACCCGCAGCTTTCAGTTCACGTAGCCCTGATACTACCCCTTTTTCAGTTCCTTTCGTACAAGCCATCATTCGCCAGGAGCTTGAAAACATTGGTTTACATTCTGTCTGTGTTGTCGCCAACCCCAGAGCTAACGAACGCCCTTCTACTATTTTCGCTCCACCCCTACGCTTCTCTCCGTGTTATCACAACCCGACTGAGTGGAGAACTGCGGACGACCAGCCAATATGTTTCACCTGTCGCTGCATTGGTCATGTCGCCTGATGCTGTCGCAACTTGTGGCCCTCAACACCTCGCACGCCGACCAACCTGAGCCGTGTTTATGAAAATCCCCACAATGTTTTGCTCATCGCCGAGTCTAACAGCGCGGAAAACTCTACTAAGAACACGTGGTACAGTCGCTCACCATCACCGCGCGGACACCAGTCTCGTTCACCGCAAACGCGTCACCCATCTTCTCATTTGCCGCAGCGATGTCGCCTTTCGTCCCCTGTTGCTTTTGGCCGCACCTGTTCGGAAAACTAAGAAATGCAGCCCTCAGAGGTGGTGCTGCATTGCCTACTACTGCAGCAAATCCTCTATCTGTGCCCACAAAGAGAAGTGTAATTTTTGTTAAAATAGACAGCCTACCTGTCCACGCAATCGTCGACACTGGAGCCCACATATCTGTGATGAGTGCTAGCCTGTGTAGACCTATAAAGAAGGTCCTCACCCCAGCAGCTGCCAGAGTGCTTCATGTGGCTTACGGCGGTGTGCTGGTTATTCATGGAATGTGTACTGTGCGTTAAGGTAGAGCCGGCCGCCCTACTTTTGTTTTCTTTGCTTTGATTCACAACTGCCCTCACGACGTTATCCTTGGGTTGGACTTTTTATCGAATCATTCTGCTCTCATCGACTGCGCAACCAGCATTCTTCAGTTGGAACTGCCTCAACTTGCCGATGCTCCGAGCACCGCCCCACCGCACTTGTGCTCGCTTCACGATGTGTGTCTGTCACCCGAGGCAGTTACTTGCGTCACTTTGACCGCCCAGCCACAGGCTCCTAATGGTGAATATGTGCTTCGCCCCATCGTCGACATGCTTTTGAACTGAAATGTTTCTGTTCCGCATATGCTGGTCACGGTTACTAATAACGACGTCGTTCTACTGCTTCTGAATTTCTGCCTGTGCCCTCAAGTGACTCTGGCTGGCATGTTCTTGGCCAAGAGCTTCTTGTGGTTCCGAATTGGACATTGAGTCTGAATGCCAAGAGTGGTTTATTAGCGCCAATTGCAGCGAGATGCTGGCTGCTGCGTGTTGTTGCTGGTCTGCCATATTTAACTACATTGACTCTGCTTGTGTATATATTGTAAATACAGTCTTTCCATACTCCCAACATCCCCGTAAGAGTATTTTCATTGCTTAGTATGAACGAAAAAATATGCTGAACATAGAGGCAAGTGCATTTTTTATTGATGTGCAGAAAATGTTGATTTCAGGCTGGTCTTAGGAATTTGTTTTCTGGCTGTGGGAAAGTGCTTGGTGCTCAGAAACTCCAGCCAAAGCCAGAATACCCAGACAAGACAGTCGGGTGAGTACTGGCTTGCTTCTGTTGAGTTTAAATATAGCCTTTCACAACAAAAATACATGTACCAAATACGTTCCAAGAGAGTGAAAGAGGACAGAACTAAGGGTCCCACCCCTGTACTCCTCTATTTTGCCATATTTCAGGATACCAACCAGCTGAAGTTCATACCTTCTTGCACTTCATCTCTTCTTGTGCTTGTGCCATATTCTTTATCGTGTTGTGGCGGTTACTCCCTTAACCCTTTCAGTGTTTGGATTTTTTCAGAGGTGCTGCATCCCCAGGTTCATGTATTTCTCTTGTGTTCATGGATATTATGTACACAATACCTATATTATCTATATTATAGGCTGCTCTATATATATATTATCTTAAACTACGCTTTTTATGTAGTCAAAAATTTCTTTGCAGTGGGCCTTTAGGATGAAGCTTTCTCAGCTCAGGGGGCCAACTCTAATTTTTCTATGCAAGTGCATGTAAAATGCTGAGGTGCTTCCATTCGAAAATGGCTGGACCGATTTGAATGAAATTTGTTGCGTTTGAGAAAGAAAGTTATATTCTAGCAACTATAGGAAGTAGTGGAGAAAATGCATGCTTAGCGAAGAAGATGCACACTCCGAAGTCTCATTGCCAACACCACGCAAGAGGCGAGAGCTGGAGACTGTTCTTGCTAAGCCTGGACTATTCCATCACCGAGCTTCTGTTTGTTTGCACGTAACATGTGTTCTATGAACCTTCATTTAGAAGCAAAACTTTCATTTAGAACTTCCAATGTTTTTATAAAGATTGCTGAAAAACGATAAGTCCTAAAAAATTCAAGCACAGTGCTTACAAATCCGTAACTCTGCACTATAAACGCATATCTAAGTTCTTTAAATCGCATCTGCAAGAGTATCTTAAGTGCACAAGTGTGATTTATGAATTTGCAGCGTACGTGAAATTGTTACAATGTATATGAGAATTCTTCAAAAATTTTCCAAGTGCATCTGATAGCATGACCTGAAAATTAACTTTTTAGATTTACTAAATTTTTTACTTTTTAAGTGCAGCATGACTTAAATAAAAATCAGTGTAATGGTTGCCGAGAAAAACTGTTTCTCTATTCCCATGTACTTAGACAGGAACTCATGAACTAAGTCTTCCTCCTAGGAGGAAGCTTTAGCTCGGGCGAAACTTTGATGCTGCCTATTAGATAAAAAAAATTCATGTAAAACGCAGTAACTCTTTTCTGAGATAACCACTGGGGCAATATTAATGAAGTTTGTTGCATTTGAGAGAGAAAGTTAAATTCTAGTTATTGTTGGAACTGGAATTTCGATTTAGGGCCTGCCTTTTTTCATTGGAGTTTTCAAAAATTGGTAAGTTTGAAAAAAATTGAAGCACGAGGTTTACACTGTTGTAGCTCTACACCTAGAATAGATATTACAGTTCTGTAAACCCCATCCATTAGCGCATCCAAAGTGGACAAATTTGATATGTCAATTTATGTCTTAACGTGAAGTTGTTACATTGTTTACGGGTGTTCTGCGAGAGTTGAACTCACAAATGAGTAGTCTATTTGAAAGCCATGCATAATATATCAATGTTGTCGTCATTAGATGTACGATTAGGTGCAATTTAGACAATTGTGATATCATTTTTGATTGCTGAGTTACAAAGTTGTAAAATTCATAGTTTTGTTTTCTAAAATTTTTTATTTAGGTAATCAATTTTTAAATAAAAATTTGATGACCTAAATAAAAAATTCGCAACCATCAATCACTAGTTTTTACCTTTTTCTGTTAAATGTAACAAGCTTCATCAAATGTGGTGCACTGGTTGCCGAGAAAAACTATTTCTTCTTTCCCATGTATCTAGATTGAACTCTTCAATAAGAAAAGTGATGTGGAAGGCTTCAGAGTTAAAAATTTGTCTTTTCTTTTGTAGATTTGTGGATTTCCGGTCAACAAGAGAAGCCCTTGCTGCGATTTCAAAGTTCCACGGAAAACCTCCATTCCATTTGAAAGTGAATATAGCCAGCATGTCACTCTCGGACAGGTTTAGGTTTGACGCTAAGAAGAAGGTAAGTGTTGTCATGGGGGTTCCTTTGCAGAACTGAGCTGTTGGTTGCTTAATTTAGCATTTGTAGCACAGTAAACTTGTGGGGTTTAAACTCCAGTAATAATCATAGTTTTCATTTTGAACCATTGCTTTTTAAATGCATTTTGAAGCCACATACCAGTTGGTAGAGGTGGGGGAAAGGCAAAAGGGTGGGGGGGTGTGGCAGTGCTAGCAGGTCCTGGCAGAGGCCTAGGCCCCCAGTGCCCTCCTTCCTCTGGATTCACCAGTGAGGTGTGGGTCATTGCACATTATTTAGTTTGGGATCTCACAGAATCAAAACATGCCAGCTGTGGATTAAGGCAACAGTAAAAGCAGTGCAACTATGGTTATGTCTTGCTTACCCTGTGTGTCACACTTGTTTATTGCGTTCACACAGGAAGAGCTGGATGATGTACGTCGGAGGATTGAGGAAAGATACGGTGTGCCTTCATACATTAGTCCTCCACCAGGTGCTGGCAGAGGTAGGGGAAAATGACGCTGTTTTTCTGTTTGTATCGCTGTGTGTACTCAGGTGCTTGGCTTCATAAGTGCAAGTTGCTGCTGGAACCCAGTTCTTCTGAATTTGCATAGAATAATGCACTTGTGAAAGCGTTACATTGCTGCATTTGCTCACTTGCTTATTTTATTACATCTTCTTTTACAGGGAAAGGGATTTCTTCTTCACCCTTTCCACCTGAAGATGTAAGTTACTTTAGTGTATTTGTGGGGAACCAGCTTAGTAATTAATAGGCTTCGCTTAGAATTGCCACTGAAAACATTTCCTGGAGTTACCGTATTTCTCCAATTCAAAGCACACCATTTCTTCTGTGTAAATGGGTTTGCCTGCATCTTAGAGTTAGACATGAAACCAGAATCACATTTACAGTATGGGCAACCACCTACCATCAGAGCCAACATAATTTATATTGTTACAAGATTGTGACAGAACACATTTCTTCATGGAGGAAGGAGAGAGACTGGGAGGGAGTATAAGGGGACAGTTTTGAAGCTTAACCTTAAAGAAAAAAAAGGGGGGGTGGGGGCTAATGGGAAAGGTCTCCCATTTGAAGGGAAACACTGCCCCCTACTTTGTAGAGTTAAGGGGTAACTGGCTATCAAGGGTAATTTTGAACACAGAAGCGTATACCTGCCAACTTTCTAGCATTCTTTTTTATAAAGTTTACCAGTTTGGCTTATTATGAAATATTATAAACGCTGCATCAAGTCTTACTAAAGTTGCATTTTACTTGAGATTGCCTTCTTGCAAGCTTGTACTTTCATAGGACAAATTGATTGAGCCATGACATGACATACAGTAACTTTCATTGAACAAAAGAACCCCAAGCCATGATGTAAAGTAGGCACGTCTAGGAAACATTCAAGGTATGGATGGATAGATGTGCTCAGGCTCTGGACAAACTTTATAAAAACCAGCATAGGTCCTGATTAATTTTTAGGATGTGCTTTGCAGGAACGGAAAAAAATACATATATGCTGAATATATTTTTGCCAATATAGTACGTTTTGCTGTCTTGATTGCTCTATGGGGTTTTCTTTCTGCACTTTGCAGTTGAAAAGTATTCGTGTGGACGTGGGCTCTCGCCCTGGCGAGCGGCGTGTCTACAGTAGCAGTAGCAGTAGCAGCAGTAGCGGATGCAGTAGTCGATGCAGCAGCAGCAGCAGCTCGTCAGATGACTCCTTTAAGACCTGCCGATCGTTTCCGAGCGGTGACAGTGGTCTTGTTGAAAAGAATTTGCAGGTCGTCATCACAGGCAATGCTAGTGGAGAGCAGACACGCACTGTGATTGCCCGCGACGTCACGACACTGCCCGATCAGAAGTGTGTCTACTGTGGCGAATTTGGTGAGCACTGCTTTTCTCTTGTTTCTCTGCTTGACATGTTGACAGTTGCTGCTTTCATTTGCGTGTGTCAGAGCCTTCCTCTCGTAAGAACTTGCAAAAGTGCCAGTGTTGCAAATTACAGTGTTTACTTGCATAATGAACCCAGCTTTTTAATATTTTATCTTTATTTATTTTCCCCCCTAGAAAAGTTAACGTCAACTTGGTGGGCATATTCATTACGTGGGAGGTAAAAAAGTTACGACAGATTTACAAGAGTTGAAATTTCATATCACGATGTAGATAAGAAACTTGCTATTAAAACTTAACCTTTTTAGTAAAAGCGTGTACACAGCATATGTAACAAATTTTTCTTAGTCTTGTCACTAGTCGGTCATTTGTTGGTGCTCCTACTCTAAACCAGCAACGTCGTCACTCTCCTCACTGATATTACTTGCTGTTTCTTTGCCATTGTCGGCCATATCACAGTCTGCTGGGAAACGTTGATATACCGTATCTACTCGCATAATGATCTAACTTTTTTTGTCATAAAAAATTGCCGCAAATTGATGGCTGCGATCATCATGCATGTTAAATTTCCTGCGAAAAGAAAAAAAAATGTGTTTCATCCCGCATTTTCTGCGGAATGACAACAGATCAACAAACAGGCGGCTGTCGCTGTAACAGTGCGGAACACCAAAACAAAAATGGCAGCTGGTGGAGCAAACTGATGAGGAGCAGGAGGAAATAACTTTATTACGTGCCCTGCGAGTTGGTGGGGAGGGCCAAAGGCCCCGCCTAGGTGAGGGCCAGGAGTTCGTGGGTCCTGGTGGCATCCTCGGCCCACTGGACGGCCCATAGTTGATCCTCGAGGGCGTGACTGAGCAGCCAGGCTTCCCAGCGCGTGCGAGGGCTGTTGCTAGAGGCCGCATTCTCGTTATTGTTATATATTCCTCGGCATTCCCATAATATATGCTGCAGAGTTGCTCTGGAGTCACATGTGTTGCATTTGTCCATTTGATATATATCCGGATATATGATGTGTGAGAGTGCAGGATTCGGATGCATCCTAATTTGTAACTGCCAGTATGTGACAGACTGCTTTTTTGTCAATTTTGCGTGAGGTCGCGGGAATATGCCCCTCTGTAACCTATAGTGTTTCGTAATGTCATTATATGTGGTCATCCTGTCCTTCCACTCCCACTTATTTACCCTCACCATCGCGTCTGGAGGGTGCCGGGTCGTCACTTGCGACTGCGGCTCAGTCCATAAGCTCTCGAACTGTCATGTGCTGCCTCGTTGTTGCCGTCCTCCACGAGGGTGTGAGCGGGTGTTCATGTGATGTATATCTTTCTTTTGCAATTTTGGCCTCCTGCAAGAAGAATGCGTAGGGCCTCCGGGGAGATTCTGCCGTTGGCAAAGTTTCTTATTGCCGTCTGGGAGTCGCTGACTATCACGGTTGCGTTAGTCTGAGCTACTGCGAGTGCTATGGCTATTTCTTCCGCTGTCTCGTTACTTGTGGTGCGTATTGTCGCGCACGTCTTGCACTGTTTTTCGCTATCGATTACGGCTGCCGTAAACCCCCGTCTGCGACCATATCGAGCCATGTCTACGAAGACTGCGTCCTTGTCGCTGCCGAATTTCTTCTTCACTCTGTTTTCTCGTCTGTCCTTATTGTGTTCTGGGTGCACATTGTTTGGTATGGGGAGTATTAACATTGTTTCCTTCGTCTCTCTCGGCTTGTCCACCTTGACACCGTGCTGTGTGTGGTAGCCTATGTTTAGTCTCTCTAGGATGTGTCTGCCTGCTCTAGTCTTAGAGAGGCGTTCATATTGTGTTGTACATTGCGCTTCAATGAGCTCATCTATCGTGTTGTGTAGGCCTAATTGTAACAACTTGTCCGTGCTGGTGCTGATCGCTAGCCCTATGGCTAGTTTGTATATTTTCCGAATGAGGCATTCTAGTTCGATCTTCTCTGCGACCGGCCATTTCAAGTACGGCACTACGTGTACTATTCTACTTATTACGAAGGCCTGTATTAACTTGATCGTGTTTTCCTTTCTCATCCCACTATGTTTGTTTGCTATCCTTCTGATTAGCCTCGTGATTTGCGCTACAGTTCCCTCCAGTCTTTTGAGGGTTTCTC
This sequence comes from Dermacentor variabilis, assembly GCF_050947875.1. Taxonomy (NCBI): domain Eukaryota; kingdom Metazoa; phylum Arthropoda; class Arachnida; order Ixodida; family Ixodidae; genus Dermacentor; species Dermacentor variabilis. Next base: position 110,689,396 of record NC_134569.1, on the reverse strand, counting down.
CATTGTTGCCCTTGGAGCAAGCCGAACGAGATTTTTTTTCATTTTTTTTCTGTTCGTGACTATGTTACACGCATTGAAACAGTTTCTTCTGTATCAGTATTGAATAATATTGTTAATATCGACAAGTCTGCGGCAATAACGTAGCCATGTCCACTTTGAAGGGAGGGAAACAGAGATGGGCGTGCTTAGCTGCCAGTGATATAGAAACACCTGGTGGGTATGCTGCGGAAACTGCAGCATTTGTCTTCACTACTACAGTGAAACCTTGTTAAACCGTACCCGCTTAAAGAGTAGTTTCGTTTTAAAAGTAGTAAAGTCAAATGCCTGACTCAGCGGCCATTGAACATAATGCCGCATAAACCGTACCAGCTTATTGCGTACGCATCGGTTAAAACTTAGCGTTTCATCTTTTCGTCGCGCAAACACGCCGGTGAGCCGTCTCCATCGGGCGGCCCGGCAGAACAACAAGCCTCAGAGATCGGAACAAGGGCCTCCAAGCGCCCTGTGCGTTTGCGCGAAGCCACATCAACATCATCATTTCGACGCCGTGCTTTCTCTATGGTCGTGCCAAAGAGCGTTATGGTGTCGTGCAAGCGAGGACTCGCGTCGTTCCGAAGCTCGAATAAAAAGCATAGAAGAAAAATTAGGCATCGTCCGTGCTGTCGAACGTGACACGAAGAAGTCGGCGCTGGCATGCAACAGGGATCTGCTGCTGGCTACAGTGTGTGGCATTGGGAATGCTAAGAAGTTGCTCGGCAGCGCTGCTGCGACCGTGAAGACATGTCGGCTACGAGGTTCGACTTTTCGCCATCGTTGCCTGTGTTGTTGCCGAAGTGTCGACTAGCGACAGTGATGAGGACGACACAGAAAGCGACAGCACGGGCGATTCAAGCCTGACAGTGGCACAAGCTGCGCGTTAAGTCAGCCTCATGAATGCATCGTTGCGACGAGAACAGGGGCGCGATAACGTAATTCTATTCCAAATGAAAAGTATTCTAAACTCCGGCATCCGGCAAAGAAAAAGGCGCCCCCGGGACTTCTGCAGCACTACTGCGCACGTGCACGGAGAATATGTAACGCCAACGAGGAATCTGCCCTGCGAGTGTTTGCCGAGAAGAGGGGGCTGGCTGAAAAGCTGGCACGCAGCTTCAGTAAGTTTGAGCCCGCTGTCATCGTGCTAGGCCGCTGCGGCATCAAACGAAAATAACACTTTTGTCGCGCGAAGTGAATAAATACTGCATGTTTTTTTCCCCTTACATCGCACTCTCTCTGAGTTCCGTTTTCGACAAGTAAGTGGGTGATCTCATGCTATTCGGTTAAGCAGTACTACCGTTTAGTACGTACTTTTTCCGAGCTCCGGCCAACTACGGTTTAACGACGTTTCACTGTATCCTAATGCGGCATGTTTCCGTTAATGGTGAGGAAATATCTTAGCTGTGTTACAAGCGTCGGCATATGAATAGGGTACACTTCTAATGTATCAGTGTAAACATGGCTACTATCGTTGCCGCTCACGATTTGTTGTGTGCCCACAAGTGCAGACAAGAAGAATCGAAAGGTGCCTTTTTTGTTGTTGTTGTTGACCACAACCATTATAAAGCCTACAAATAATAAAGTCAAGGCAAGTTTGGTTGTAGCTTTTTTTTTTTTTTTCATGGAAGTGTGGAAAGTGATAAAAAGAATAAAATGGGGCATCTGCTTAAGAATGTTTGGTGCGTGCAGTCCGCTTGGTATGTCTTGAAGAGTCGTTTGCTTAGCATTCGACAGCATTCAACTGATGGTAAGCGCGATTATCATTAGCTAGACTTGGCACATGACATATCGCTGCGGCAAGTTCGAGGTGCGATCACTACATGGAAGAGAAAGAAATTCAATTTTGACGACAATATTCAGGGGTGAGATTATTTCGTGAGTCCGATTACGCGAGTAAATACGGTAATGTCATGCGCCTTCTAAGGCACAGCCCATTTTGGCACACGAATCTTGTCCAACAGCTGCTGGCTTTAAAATCGCAAGCAGGTATGCCATGATATCTGGCAGTGGCCCGCACATGGCTCTGAATCAGCCAGCTGCACGGCCTTCACTCTGGGGCCTCTTGACATATGTATTCCAGAACTTTGTTTTCCACAAGAGGAAACTTGCCTTGTGTTGGGCCTCAAGATGTGCGGCATTTGCTTTTTGTAGCGCGAAGCTCTTCCTCTTGTTTTTGCCAGTAGTGTGCATGCACTGAAATGCTGAAATGCTGTCCAGCTGCACGGTGCCCATGCTCAGACTTATGCTCAATAACCTTGAGTTTAAAACTGCCCGTATAGCCAGCGTACCAGCCCATTGTAGCTTATACAGCTGGTGCCCAAGGAAGTTCTCCGCAGAACACAAACAGAAGCAGGGATGGAATGGCGGTGAATTCACGTTGTTTGCTGCTTTGTTTGCATGCCACCGTGCTTGTATGGTGCTGTAAGCAAGGAAGTTTCTTTCGTATTCGACAGATGGCGCTGTGCCACAAAAAGGCACAATTTTTTACTTGTAACCCTCATATTTCACGCTCGCGTCGCCGGCAACTGTTCAGCAGGGTTCTTAAATTGTTTTTAGACTTGTTGAGGTATAACAGCGTGATTTTACATTATTGCAATTGTCAACGGCGCCAGAAATCACGCCGTAATAGAGTGAACAGATATTACGCACCAACTTTTGAAGTAAGATGCTCTCCACATACACACACAAAAAAGTATTTTCTCAAGGACAAAATGGGGGATTTGTTCAGTATGTGAGTGGGTTCATTACGCGAGTAAATACATTATTTTTTTATAGTAAAGGTTGCAGTTTTATTTGT